>NW_022630995.1:66462275-66902231 GCF_010015895.1 Lontra canadensis | reverse complement strand
ATGGATGGAAGGTGGATGGATGGGGGATGGATGGATGGATGAGGGATGGATGGATGGATGGATGGATGAGGGATGGGGGATAGATGAGGGATGGATGGATAGATGGATGGGGGATGGATGGATGATGGATGGATGAAAGATGGTGGATGGGGATGGATAGATGGGGAATGGATGGATGGGGGATGGGTGGATGGATGGGAGATGAATGATGGGGAATGGATCGATAGGGGATGGATGGATGGGAGATGGATGGATGGAGGGGGGGTGGATGGAGGGGGGATGGATGGAGGGGGGATGGATAGCCCCTGGATGAATGTGTGGATACATTTAAGCAGCTGAACATAGCTGCATACAAGCACACAAGAATACTGACCACTCTGTGAGTCTATGACTGTAGCCTCAAGGGGTACTGGGCACTGCCTAGCTAACCTACTTCATTTTTCTTTCTCACTCATAAAGGCTGCTTTCAGGAACACTTTCCCCCATTCTATTCTCTCTTTAAATTGCCAACATGCTTCCCTCCTCAACCTCAGCTGCTGTCCTTACTTCGTTCACGGGGAAACCAGGATAATCTAAAACAAAAGTTCCCCATCTTACCAGCACCACGTCTACAAACACCTGCATACCCACTTCCACCTGGACATAGATGGCCTCCCTGTGTTCCTAGGGAAGGTCGGCACTAGCTCCTGGGCATCAGACTCCATATTGATGGGTCAACTGACTGACAGAAGAAACAGATGCATGAATAGGTTGACGGATTGATGAATGGCCAGTGGATGGATATACAGATAGATGGAGATGGATGGGGCCTGGTGGATGGAGGGGTGGACAGATGGGTGTATGAGAGTGTTGAGGGGCTAATGAACGAATGGATAGATAAATTTGCACTTGAATGGATGAATGGTGGAGGGATGACTGGTGGACAAGGGAGGCAGGACGATGAATGGGCGGGCAGGTAAATGGAAGGCTGGATGCCCCTGTCTGGCACCAGTTGGGGTTGTCCCTGCTCCCCCAGCTTGGGATTTGGGCTCTCACAACTTGGGTCAGGTCCTCCTCCATTCCACCCTGCTGCTGGCCGACTTCCTAACCACACCTGCCTCTTGCAGCCCAGACCAGGCAGAGGCCGGCCCCTGAAAGAGGGTGTGGGTCGCTGGCTCTCACGAGCTTCAGTCTAGGCTGAGTATATGCGGGAGGAGAGGGATGAACGTGGGCGTGCTACATGCGTCCGTTCATGCAGTGCCCTGGAGGATGGGGCAGACCAGGAAGGTGGGGACACAGCCCCAGGAGCCCCTGCGCTGGCTGTGCACGCATGTTGCATGGCGGTCATTCTCTGAGGTCTCTCTCCCCGCCCCGCGCACAAACGCTCCTACTACGGCTCTTCAGAGATGGAGGATCAGCTCCCTCACAGGGCGTCTCCCTCCTGTCTGTCTCACTCGTCATTTCTCTGGTGAGGTTCCCACAAGTCCAGGACTCTCTGGGAGGGTGGGGAGGAGCTAACCGGTACTGAGCCCCTAGTGTGTGCAGGTCTCTGGGTCACAGAGGGGCCCCACCCTGGGAGAGGGAGAGTCAGTGCCCTGCCTGGCTCCCGCTGCTACGGCGAGGACCCTGTGGGGCGGGGAGTGTGGAGGCTGGGGGCTGTGTGTCACCTGGGCGGGAGAAGATGGCCTGTCAAGGGTGACTGCATGGCAGCCGGCAATTATGTGAGCTGTGGGCGCCTCCTCTCAGGCCGCTCCAGGCCCAGACTCCGTGGCCGAGGGTGCGGGCGCCGCTGCTGACATTTGCGTGGCTACGGCCGGTAATTGAGGTCCTGGCCCCCGAATGACGGGCATGTCCCTGCCACGGTGGCAGTCCTGGCCCACAGTGTGCCATGGGCTCCAGAGTCCCTCCCTGTCTTGGGGACCTCAGTTCTGCCCCAGCTAAGACTGACTGGGACACTGAGGCCCAGTGAGGGCAGAGGACCCCTCATGGCTCCCTTCTTGGGAGGAGTCTTATCTGCCTGGCAGCACAGAGGTCCCCGGGGAGGTGCGGCCTGTGTGGCCTGCTGTGACCTCGGGACCCGTGTGGTCTAAGGTCCTTTGAAGCCCATGCAGCCCCTGAGGCCTCCCGCACTGGAGCAGGCCTGCAGCCTCCTTCTGAACTCCCAGGCCACCTCCCCACTGCACCCCCGAAGCCTGGGCTTCCACATCTGTGACGGGGCTGCCCTGGTTGACCCTGGTTGCAGAGGAAGATGTGACCCTCCTGTGGGGACTGCCCATCAGCGCCTGGTCCCCACTGGCTGCCCACCCTCCCGGCTACAGGGCACCCCATCCTTGGAGGTCATGGCTCAGGCCAGGCCCCTAAGACCTCTGTGTGCCCCCCCCCCAGGGCACCTTATCGCTTGGCCTCTGGCCCCTGGGGCCATGTGCTCCTTCTGGACCTGGCCCTCTCCACTTAGAGGACACTATCCCCGGCCTCCGTCTGCTCTGCCTTCTTCCTCTGCCTCCCGGGCCAGACTCCTCAGCGTCCTTGTGTGGGGGTTTCTCAGGGCTCAGCTCTGGGCCCGTGGCAGCCTTTGCTGCTCCGCCTGTGCGTCCTTCCCCACCGCAGACTCAGCTGCTACCCCAGAGCCCTCCACCCTAGCCAGCTCCCCCCGCAGGCGGCCCCCAGCCCTGCGCATGGGGCACCCTCAGCACACCCATGGTGCTCCCTGCCTCAGAGGCCAGGCCCACTGCCCACCCCAGAACCCAGAGTTGTCAGCCTCTGGCTCACCTCCAAGGACTCAGTGACACCAGAGTGACCAAGTGTGCTCACAGGGGGACGTGCATGTATGTGCGTGATTGCAGGCAAGCATAGGAGAGTGCACGTGTGTGCATGTGCACCTGTGTGCTCATGTGTGCACGCCCACGTGACCACCCATGCACACACATGTGCACATGAGTGCGTGTTCACATGTGTTCACACGCATGACTGTGGGCATGTGTGGACGTGTGTCTGTGCACTGGGCTCACACTTGTGTGTGGATGAACATGCAGGTGTGCTCGTGTGTACATGTGTGTGCATGAGTACAGGTGTGTTCGGACTGTGTTCCTGTGTGCACACGTGTGAGCGTGCATCCCCACAGCTCACGAAGACAAGGTCGGGGTGAAGGCGGGCTGAGCCTGCACTCTCTCCCTCCCACCTCGAGGGCTTTGTGGGTTTGCTTTCTCCTTCTTCTGCACCCACCCCACTGAGCTCCCCCAGCCTCTGCAGAGCCCAGGACGGAGCTCTGGTTGCAGGGACGCCTCCCCGGGCTTCTCTGGTGAACTCGACCTCAGGAGGGCCGAGCCCGAGGAGGCCCTTGGACTTCCACCTCACTGTGCTTGCCCCTGGACAGCACCAGAGGACACAAGCTCAGTCGGGGTGGGAGTCAGCCCCTGCCCCCAGCCCGTGCTCCCTCTACGAGGTGGGGGCGGGGGAGGGCACAGGGTGAGTCCCAGGCAGCGCTGGCTCAGTGAGTGCCCCGTGAGCACGCGCCCAGGGGCAGGCGCTTCGGTTTCAGAGGCGTCCCTGTCCCCGGGGAGCCCTGGGGCTGGGGGCGCGGCGGGCAGGACGGGGCTCCCTGGTGCGCTCTGAAGGCTATTTAAATGCTCCATTGGAGAGGGATTAAAGTTTACGCAAGGTCACCGAGGATGTGATAATTATAATCACAGGTTTTTGGCTCCACAATGACAGCCATTTGTTATTTCCGCTCGGGCGGCTCCCGCGGCCCCGAGCTGGTGACAGGCGTGGACTGATTTAGTGGCCTGAGCCCGTGCCCCTCCCTCCCACTGCAGTCCCAGCAGCCCCCACTGCCGGGGCTGCCACAGAGCTCCACCCGCAGGGCCTTGCTGACCACAGGCTGGGAGGGGGAGTGGAGTGGACAGGAGGACTGGGAGGTGGTGGCGGAGGGGGCTGGGGGCCCGGTGCCCGCTGGGGGCAGGAGCCTGTTGCTACCCAGGCCCCAGGCCTGGCACGTGTCTGTGGGGGAGCCGTGTACTGGCTGAGGCTCCATTGGCCATATGGGCAGTTGTATTAATACCTTAGCGGTGGCCAGTGGCTGGACAGGATGAGCTGTGTTCTCCCTGCGCTGTGTCCAGCTGGAACGTGTGCTTGGGTTTCCGTGTTTCCGTGGAAGGGGTCTGTCTCTCCTGGGGGACAACTCTGCCCTGTGAGCAGCCAGCAGGCCCGGGGTCCAGCACAGCTCCAGCACGGACGGGCCTCACGCCACCCGAGCCCGGAGGGCCCTTTCCTGGGCAGGCCGAGCTGAGATGGGTCTGGGTCCTTAAACCCCGACCACCTGGCTGAGACGGTCTCAGCAGGGAGTGCCAGGCCTTCGAGGGCTGAGGCCTGGCTACACAGGGGCCTGAGGTGTGGCCTATGGCAGGAGCACCTTCCTGGTGGGACACCTGTGGCCACGGGCCCCTGTGTGCCCATTTCCTCCCTGTGCCAGGGAAGACCACGGGGGATGGAGTGGGGGGGCTGGTCTGCCCATCAGGAAGTCCTCTGCTTGCTGCCCACCTGACCCCAACCCCCACAGCCCCCACATCCTGCCTGTTGCTGCCCCATGATGGATGCAGCTTTTTTGTTTGTTTTTGCAATCAAAGGGGAGAGCGCTTTAATATATATTAAATGGTAATAAATAGGGGGTCCGGAAGGCCAGGTTGCCGTGGCATCAGTCTTGGAGGGAGCAAAGACTGATAACTCACAGGCGGCGTACAAAATCAAGCCAAAGCCTGCTTGGGGAGCCCAGGTCCCAGGAGCATTTCTCTCTGGGGCCGTTTGGCCGAAGTCTCCCTGTGACCCCAGCACCCGTGGCTCTGGCCCTGGGCCGCCCGCCCCCCACCCCCGCCACTGGCAGCCCCGCAGCCCTCGTATCCACTCTCGCTCACAGTGGCTAAGGGATCCCGACTCCAGTTGGGTGCAGAGCTGTATGAAGGGGGGCCCTGCCCCTGACCCTGCCTGCACACTGGCCCTGCTCCCTTATCTCTGTCCCTCTGGCCTGTGACCTGACGCCAGGTCTTCAGTCAGCCAGGCTCTCATCCCGTGCGATGAGGCTGATCCCCTGGCCAGGGGTGAGCCCTGCCTTCGACTTGGGCCAGTCTGGGCCATTCCTGGAGTGGGGCCTGTCCTTCAGGTTCCTGACACTGACCAGGGGCCTCTTTTCTTCTACCTTCACTGATGTGGTCCTCCCTGCCCTCTGCCTTCCCTGTCCCCTGCCCTCCCTGGACCCTGCCCTCCCCGCCCTCCACTCTCCCAGGGTTAGCACACACAGCACACACAGGAGAAGCTGGCAGGGGCCAGGGCCACGAGGACCCACGAGGACCTGTCCTGAGCTGGCCCTGGCATCTTCCCTGCTTCGTATGGGGCAGTGCTTGTGTACAGGGGTGTCCGGCCCTCCTTGGATCCCTGCTGTGCGCCTCCCCTCCATGTCCTCCGTCTCTCTAGAGGATTGGGCAGTCGGAAAAGGTTGGAGAAAGGGCTCTGGGCCATCTGGGGAGCCTGGAAGCACGGCCCAGCTCCAGAAGTGGGCCCAGGTCATAGGTGGGACACGACCCTGGCCAGGGGATTGTTTGGTGCGTGCATGCAACCTGGGGCCCCTCGGAGGCAGCAGGAGGGCGGGAGGGTCAGATCAGGTCCCACCGAGTCGGGGGCCAGCACGAGAGGGGCTACTGGGTCCTGAGGTCTGCCTCTAGGCTGCCAGGGAAGACATGGTGGGGAGAGAGGCCCTCGCAGTTCCTGATTTAGGGCAACCCCTCCATTCCTCCCTGTCTCCAACTGGGGCCCCAGGCGGGGCTCACCGTGCTGGTTGGACCACAACTCCTCCAGGTTCAGCCATCACAATAGGATGCAGCCCAGCATCCCCCTGACCATGGTCTCTCAGGCCAAGAGCTGCCCTCTACCCTCTCTCCAGCCTGGTGCGAAACACATAAACCCCCTGTGCTTGTGATCAGTGGGATAAACCTGCCCCTTGCCTTCCGGGGAGGTGACGGTTGGGCCCCTGGAAGTGCCAAGGCTCCCTGTGCCCTCCGGCAATCAAGCCAAGTGAGTTTTATTTAAAACCTTGTGGAGTCTTCCCCACTGGACAGGGGCAGGTCCTCACCCTCGGGGACAGGACAGCTTTCTGCGGATGGCACAGCTCCCCGGCCGAAGACTCCGGGTGTCTCCCTCCAGAAGCAGAGGACCCGGGCTACCCTGACTTCCAGGAAGCTGGGCCAGGATGGCCGCCCTCCCTGCTGCCCTGAACATGGCCTCCGGAGGCCCCAAGAGAGTCAGTTGAGCAGGGGGACAGGGCATGGTGCCTGACTCGGGGGCGGACTTGGGGACTGACGATGGGGATGGACTCAGGGACAGACTTGGGGACAGACTCAGGGACTGAGGAAGGGCCAGTACCACATGGACTGCTCCAACTGCACCCGGTACCCCCAGAGACACACCCCAGAACAGAATGGCAGCAGACTGGGTGGCTTGGGGGTCCCGAGTGGGACAGGAGGGGGCTGTATGCCCCGGTGACAGTGGGCTTCTGGGCGGGCAGCAGGTGGGGTCCTGGCCAGGCCAGTCGTCCCCATGGAGCTGGGGTTCCACATCACAGGCCACATGTGGCAGCCTTGGCCGTGCCTGGAACAGTGTTTCCATGGGCTCGGGGGGCAGCAGGGGTACCAGGGGCCCGTGGGAACCGGCAGAGTTCAGGAAGGGCTCCACGGAGGAGATGACAGGCTGCCTTTGTCCTGAAAACAGGGCTTTCCGTTCTCGTTCTCGGGGCACAGACTCAGCAGTTCTCAGAGGGCGGAGGAATCTGGGGGTCTGGGAGCCCCTCACTTAAGAAGAGTGAGAATGTCAAGGTGCTGGCAGCCAAGCCTGAAGCCAAGCACAGTCCTCTCTGGGGGCAGGGCCTGGCAGCGCCTGGAAGCAGCTGGTGGCCCAGTGAGGGTGGGGGGCTGGGGCCTAGCCCCAGATGCCAGGACCGTGGTGGGCGGGGATCAGCCAGCGCAGAGCGGCTCCCTTTTTCTCCAGCCTCAGCTTGTCTCCTGACATAGCTGGTCCTTTTCCTCTTTAGGAGCTTGTCCTGTTTAGGGTATTAGTCATCCCTCTCTCAGACGTGTTGTGAGTACCCCCACCCTGCGCCCTATTTGTCTTTTTTTGAAGGGGCAGTTTTTGCCGTCTAGAAAGTCTTGATTTTATGTGGTCAGATGTAGTCATCTTCTGTGTTCTGTGCAGCTCCCAAGTTTTCTCTCCCCTGAGACTGTGCTGTAAGCGTGGGAGATTTCGTCCCTAGCTTGTTTTGATCCAGGAAGCAGTGCGGGTGCTCAGCAGCTGCCCCCGACCTTTCAGGAGCTTGCCCTGTCTTTTGCCTCCCACCCCGAGAGGACCCTGGAGCTGTTGTAATCTCTGTGTGCAGGGGGTCGAGTCCGTGGCTCTGTCGTGGCCAAGTCCATGGCTCCGTCTTGGCCATGGCTGTGACCAGTGCCCACTGGCAGTGCTTTCTGCCACCTTCCTCTTTGGGATATGCCTGGCACTCCTGCCAGGGAACCACAAAGGGAGCCATGAAGGGAACCACGCAGGAACCACATGGGAACCACACAGGAACCAACACGGGTGGGCTGTTTCATGGGGAGATGTTGGCAGCAGCCATTGTCTTGTCCGTGTTCAGTCTTTCTGTCATGGGGTGGGCCTGTTCATCCGGTCCTTACATCCCTCTGTGGGACTTGGGAGCCTTGTCCATGCAGGACAGGACTGCTTTCCCGATCTTCTCTCTGCTTCCAGCCCCTTGCTGGAGGGAGTTACCACCGTAGCTGGTTTCAGCTGATTCTTCCCCAGATACGGCCACATCGCCTGTTAAAAAAGGGTTACTTCTCTGGTTTGCAACCCTGATGCGAGTCTCAGTCACTCCTGCCACCATGACCAAGTACCACAGAACAGGCGACTCAAACAACAGAACTTATTTCCTTATGGTGCCGCTGGAAGTCTGAGATTGGGGTCCGGGGGCTTGGTTCCCTCCCCGGCTTCCCAGTGTGACTCCCCTGGGTCAGGAGGCAACGGCTGAGCCTGGGAGGGTACAGGGCTCCTCGGGGAGCCTAGGGGACCTCGTAGCAGTCCCTCTGCGGTACCCCCAGCAGGCTGGAGCTCTGGCCCTGCTGACCTGGGTCCTACCAGGCTTCCAGCTGTGACCGGGTGGCCAGCCGGCACGGGTGGGGCTTGGCGGCCTGAGTTTCTCAGGAGCTGTTTGGCCCTGGCCAGGCCCTGGTGAAATGCACTATATAAATGTAAATTTCCCTCCTAGTCGCGCTCACTCATTCAACAAGCTATCAGCGCAGTGCTGTCAGCCCAATTCTTCACACTTGGTGTCCCTGTTCTCTGTCTGGGGCAATCCTGTTTCCCTGGGCTATGGCAGGTTGGCAGCTGCAGAAGCTCAGCTTTGTAAATACAGACAGGCCCCTTGACAGGCCCCCGTGGTGGGGACCCAGGCTGGGCTGGTCTTGGGGCCAGGGCAGGGGATGGAGCAGGCACCTGGGCTGGGGAGTATCTGGGAAAGGACAGCTCCTGTCCTACAGCCTGTTTTCCAGGAGGGGAGGGCAGTGGGCTCGTTTCCCTCCCACCTTCCCAGACCTAGCCCACCTCCTCTCTGGTGGGGGGAGTGGGTCCCACAATGCTGTGGGGTCCAGCCAGACATGACCTTATAGGCAGGCTCCCTTGCCCTCACTGGTCAGGAACAGGAAGGACAGCACAGGGCCCATTTTACAGGTGGAAAAACTGAGGCCTCAGAGAGAGAGCCTCACCCAGGTCATGTAGCCAAGCTGAGGCTCACAGCCAGATCTGGACCGGATCCCTGTCATATGGAGGAGGGATGGGCAGGTAGAGCATGGGTGTCAGGAATCTGGGGGTATGACTGCAGTCAGGGAGAGGGTATGAGCTGCTCAGCTCCCCTTGACCCTGTGATCTGCACTTGGCAGTCTAAAGATCTTTCTGCAGTTTTCACTGCTTCCTACCTGGCCTCCCCTGGTGTACACTGCCCACATTGGCTGGGCAGGGAGCCCTTGATCCCCAGATCTGAGGGCCTGGAGGCAGGCCCTGCTTTCATGCGAGGGGTGGGAAGGGGGCTCAGGGCCTTCCGGGGGCTGGGGGTGCACTCAGCAGAGGCCTGCCAGCCCCACTCAGGGGACACAAGCATATGACCAGGACAGCAGGATGGCCCCAGGATGGGTGGGGGAGGGGTCACTTTTTATAACAGGTTTATCTAAGTCTAATTGATATACGACAAACCCCACATAGTGAAAGTATATAGTTAGATGGGTCCTGACAAGTGCGTATGCCGATGAAAATGCCCCCATGACCTGACGACCAGCATGCCCGCCCCCCAAACCCCTCCCCCTGCAACCCTCCTTGGACCCCACCACATCCTGGCAACCATGGATCTCCTTGTCACTTTTGATTCATTTTTCTCTTTCTAGAATTTTCTACAAGTGCATTTTTTCCCTCCGGCTCCCTTTGCTCTGCAGCATCTCAGGATTCATGGAGGTGTTGGTGTGGCTGTGGTGTGTGCACTCTGCAGGGTGCAGGGACACAGCCCATCCACTCAGTGGTGGGAACCTGGGGCCGGTCCAGTGTGGGCTGATTTGGAGAGAGCCACTGGGGCGCTCGTGTGCAGGCCTTCACGAGGACACACACTTGTGCTTCCCCGGGGCAAGTGTCTTGGCGCACAATGGCGGTGGCTGCTGCTACACCTTAAACTTTTTTAGTCACAAGCACATTGTTTCTGGTTGTTTCTGACCTCGTGGATTTCAGTTCCCGCCCGCTGGGAGTGCTCCCCCCACCCCGCCCCAACACATGTGGTCCTGCTCTGGGGTCCTAGCCCAGCCTGCGGGGGGAGGGGGGGCGGTTTTGCAGGGGCTTGGCGGGGTGCGCGAACGTGCATTTCCGGAGGGACCGAGCCTGGAGCGTGCGTGCTCGCATGCCATCCCCGAATCTTCTTTAGTTAAAAAAAAGGTTCTCAAATCTTTGGCTCGTTTTTAATTGGGTTGTTTGTCTTCTCAGCATGAAGTTGTAAGACATCTTTTTTCCCCTGTTTTTAAAAATTGAGATATAATTCATGTAACATAAAATTCACCGTTTTAAAGCACACAATTGTGTGATTTTCCTCGTGTTGTCACAAGGTTGTACAGCTATTGGCACTACCTGGTTCCGGGACGTTTTCATCACCCAAAGGAAAGCCGGGCCCTGGCGGTCACAACCCTCGTCCCCCCGCCAGGCTCCCACTCTGGTCTCCTCCATGGGTCTGCTGTCCTAACGGCCACATACTGGGTGGGCTCCCGTGTCAGTGGTCCTGGGGAATCCAGGCCCCAGGGGCAGGGACTGGAATGTGGCCTCATTCCCACCTCCTTCCTACCTCCTGCCTCCAGGGCTCCGGGCCCAGAACCCAGAGCAAACTCGGGGCACCAGCAGACTCACAAGTTAGTTGTGTAGGACAGTCAGTAGGGCCGGCGGGGGCAGTGCTCCCGAAAGAGGAAAAGAGCGCTGAGAGTGGGGAAGAGGGAGGAGGAGGGATATGGATGGAGGAGCGGGTGGGGGGAGGGCAAAGAGGAGAGGGAGGAGAGGTGGCTGAGGGGACTGGGGGAGGGAGGGGTGGGAGGGGAAGTGAAATGGGGGAAGGGGGAAGGTGGGAGGGGAGAGGCTAGGGGAGGAAGGAGTGAGCGGGTGAAAGGGAGGGGCAGAGGGGGGAGCCGTGGGTGTTTAGGCCAATGCTGCTCCATACCCAGACAGCAAGGCACAGTCTTCCTCCTGGAGCAGAGACCGATGGCTTCTGCCTGGACAGGTCTAGAGGGGGGCTGGGGGGGAAGGCTTCTCTGCAGGGCATAGCCCCCCCACCCCTCACAGGTGGCATTCCCACTGGGCACCTGCCAGAGCAGGGACTTGCCCACCCTGGGGCCCTGATTTATAGGGTGTCTTTCTCCAGGTCGTTCGTGTTTTCCAAAGGCTGCAGAAATCTAATTGCTCTTTGAAGGGGAGAGGAGGCTCTAAATAAAGCCGTTAATTGCAAGCACGAGGCTCCTCTAATGGGCATCAGCCTGCAGGTGAGCACACTCGTGGGGCTGAGCAGCCGTGGACCAGTGGGACGCCCGGGCGGCCAGGGCGCGCAGAGCTGCTGGGGGCAATCTAGGGTGCACACCTCACCAGAGCGCCCCTCTGGCCAGCGGTTAATTGGAATAACAAAGTCAATACTCATAGCTGCTGGCAGACACAATCTTCACTTGATCTCTCTCCTGGGCAGATTAATTAAGTGTTATCAATTAATGGTCCCGGTTAAAGGGGACACCATGGAGTCACTTTCACAGGCAATATCGGGCCTCCAGGGCCTGATGGGGAGCCAGAAATACCTTGATTCCAGACTTATTTTCCCTGAGAAAGCAGGGATCTGAGGGCAGTGCAGGGTGCACTGGGCAGAGGGAAACTACCAAGCTAGGACCAGGGATTGGGCTTAGCAACAAGGATGATGATGGGGATCTTAGCACCCTATAACAAACCGTCATCATCGAGGGCATGCGGGCCATCCCATAGGAGCAGGGACATGAATGAAGGGCTCCTGGGCACCCAAGCTGCGTGGATCCTAAGGGAAGCCAGGTGGGGCTTCCCACGGAGCAGGGCAAGGCACCCCTGCTGGGTTGACTTGTTAAGGGCTAGAAGGTCCTACTTCCTCCAAGTCCCTGCCCCCCCAACGCCACCCCCAGCAGCCGTTTCTCTTGCAGTACACTGTCACCTTCAGCATCATTGGACACTGAACATCATTTTACAACTCAGATGCTGTGACCATGGTCAGCCGTGGGCCCCACGGCTGCCTCAGGGCTCTGGCTCCCAGGCCTTTCTGTGAGAGACTGGAGCATGGGTGGTGAGGAATAGGGCTGCTGAGCACAGGTTCAGGGAAGCAGTGTTCAAGGACTCAAGGATCAGGAGATCAGGTTGGGGAGGAGCCTTCTCCTGACCAAGCCCAGCTTTCCCACCTCTCTCTGCAGGGCCCAGGTATGGCGTTCCCTTCCCCCTGGAAGCCTGTTCAGGAAGAGAACCAGTGGCTCTGTCCTAGGCCTTGGGGGGATTCAGCATGTATTTGGAGTTATGTGTGGTCTACAGCCTGGTCTCTGTCATCTATCAGCTAGCTAGTAGCACTGAGCTGTGGTGCCTGTCTCTCTGAGTCCCCATGTCCTTATCTTCAGGCATTGTTCTGATTAAGAGAACAGATGTGAAAACTGCAATGGACCAGGAGGAAATGATGGTGGTGGTGATGGTGATGATGGTGGTGGTGATGTTGGTGATGGTGGTGATGGTGACGATCGTGATGATGGTGATGGTGATGATGGTGTTGATGGTGATGGTGATGATGGTGTTGATGGTGACGGTGATGATGGTGTTGATGGTGGTCATGGTGATGATGGTGACGGTGATGATGGTGATGGTGGTGATGGTGATGATGGTGATGATGGTGACGGTGATGGTGATGATGGTGATGGTGATGGTGATGATGGTGGTAATGATGGTGGTGATGGTGGTGATGATGGTGATGATGGTGGTGTTGATGGTGATGGTAATGGTGATGATGATGATGGTGGTGCTGATGATGATGGTGATGGTGATAATGGCAATGGTGATATTGGTGGTGATGGTGGTGATGGTGCATGAGAAAACAAACATTAGTGTCTCCCAGTTTCTGAAAGCTAAGACTCTGACGGGGGCTTAGCTGAGGGGTTCTGGCTCAGGGTTCCTCATGAGGCTGCAAACGGTCAGCCATGATGTAGACATTTCAAACCTTGATTGGCAGTGGGTTTGTTTCCAAGATCGCCCCAGGTTTTGGCAGGCCTTGGATCCTCACTGACTGTTGGCACAACCAGACAGCTGGCTTCCCCCAGAGCAAATGGTGAGAGAGAGATGGACCAGGAAGAGAAGGGAGGAAGAAGGTGAGCAACCAAGAAAGAAGCGACCATTGTTTTATAACCTAATCTCAGAAAAGGCATCCTTCCCCTTCTGCCACACCACTTGGAAACAGGTCACCGGTCCAGCCCCTCAGGGAGGTTCACAGGGTGTGAACCCCGGGAGGAGGCTGATGGCATCTCAGAAACTGCCTGCCACAGTGCTGGCAAGAGCTCGGAAGAAGCTGAGGGTACCTGCTGCCTTGAGGCCCTCCAACCAGAAGGAAGGCCAGGGAGTGAGACCAGAGAGGGTTTGTGGTTCCAGGACGTGTCTTCCTTACAAAGAGGAACATTTTGCACCAGGCATCTGGGTTCTTATGATTTGCCTCTTACTGCTCAGCCCAGAGTCCTTTGAAATGGTCTGTGAGGTGTGGACAACGACCCCTTCTCCTTTTACTCTGCAGAAAACCAGAGTCGGGGTATCCTGGCTGGAGCGGGGGAGCAGCAGAGGCCCCAGGGCCAGTTTCTGGGTGCTCGTCCTAGACCAGGCCTCCTGATGCCATTTATAGTCCATGCAGCCCATCCCCCAGGGAGGGGACACTGCTCCTGGGCAGCAGCTGGGAGCTGGGGGTGTTGGGGTCCAGCCCCCCAGCTCAGCCTGCCCCTGACCCCTCCCTGGGACCAGCCCCCGGGGGATGAAGTCTCCCCTAGCAACCTCGGGCAGCAGCCAGCCGGGTCTCTGAGGAATGAACACGGTGCCCCATAATTTCCAAGGCGCTTGCCCGATGGGACAGTTTGTAATAAAATTGCTTCTAAAAACATATTTGCAAGTTGCCACCACATTTTTTATTAAGCAGAACAGTCTCTCACGGCGGCTCTTCGTCTCCATGATTAAGTAGCCGACTTTCTTACATGTATTTTGTTATGTGGGTTTTAACCAGGCTGAGAAAGCGCCATCTCTGTGAGGGCCTCCCTTAAAAAACGCTGTTTTGATGTGTGATTTACGGGGTTATCTGATGAATCCCTCCCTGAGCTGGTGACAGGCTCTGCCTGCGTGATAAGGTGAAGGATGGGGTGGCCTGCCTGGGCAGCTCCTCCCTGCTGGGGAGCCAGGGGGCTGGGCTTAGAGGGGTAGGCCACCTGGGGTGACAGTATTTCTTCTGAGGTGGGGAGGTTGGGTGGGGAGCAGGGTGTGTGGGGTAAACAGATCTTACCCCAGGGGCCCATACAGGTCTTTTCCCCTCTCCCCAGCCCCAGGCCACTCAACTCAGGGAATCTGGA
The DNA here is from genome assembly GCF_010015895.1 of Lontra canadensis. NCBI lineage: Eukaryota > Metazoa > Chordata > Mammalia > Carnivora > Mustelidae > Lontra > Lontra canadensis. The sequence goes on along the minus strand of NW_022630995.1, from coordinate 66,888,063 downwards.
CCACGGCTCAGTGGGGGAGGCAGCCAGCGACTCCCATCCGGGTTCGAGGGTAGCCTGGCCTGGTGCCCCGCAGGCCTCAGGTGGTGGCGATGACCCTGGAGCAGGGCCAGAAGCAGGTCCCTCCCCACCCATTGGGGGGCCACCCTGAGCAAGGGTCAGCAGAAGGTGTCAGGGGCTCCTTGGCCATGCTAAAGGTTGTTCTGGGCATCTGGCAGAGGGGCCCCCTGACAGGCTCACAGCTTGCTGGCCCAGGGGAGTGACAACTGGGGGCCCTTGAATGCAAGGCCACTCCCTCCAGAGCCCCAGCCTCTAATTGGGTCCTTGATTTTTCCCTCTAGTTCCAGGGGCCGTGGTGAAGCCTGTTTCCCTGCCCCACCCACACCATCAGCTCCCACACCCTCTCTCAGTGGCGCTCCTGCAAGAAAAAGCCCACTCCTTAAAATCAGCCCCCAAGGGGCACCTGGGTGGCTCAGTTGCTTAAGCAACTGCTTTCAGCTCAGGTCATGATCCCGGACTCCTGGGATCAAGTCCCACATTGGGCTTCCAGCTCCATGGGGAGTCTCCTTCTCTTTCTGACCTTCTCCCTTGTCATGCTCTCACTCTCTCTCTCTCTCTCTCTCTCTGTCAAATAAATAAAAATAAAATCTTTAAAAAAAAAAAATCAGCCCCCAAGCCCTGACGGGTTGTGAGGGCTGATTCCAGAAATCATCCTGTCTTCACAGGGACGTGCGTGCTCTGAGATCAGTCCAAGTCCCTCGGTGTGGACTGTATGCCAGCCCCAGCCTGTCAAGGCAGGGTGTGGGCATCGACCCAGGTGACCCCAGCCAGGAGGCCATGTAGACCTTTATGAAGGCCAAACTGATGGACATCAGAGGCTGCAGCATGGACACTGAAAAGGCCAGTCCCATGCCTCCCCCAGCCCCTCCCCGCCGACTGACCACGTAGCCCTGCCTGATGGCCTGGGGCACCGGGCACCTCATCTGTGTCCTGCCAGGGGACCAGAAGCCAGGCTCCTGCTTCCCCCAGGCGAGGGGCAGGGCTTCCCATCTGCTTCATCTCTGCCCCCCGTGATCCTTCCAAGCCCTGCTTGCGTGGGCGCACCTGCCCACGCATCCACATGCACCCACACAGCTGCAAGCGTGTGTAGGCGCTAGGAGTGTGTGCATGTCTGGGAGCCAACAGACCTCGGGAGCCAGCGGGGTAGCCATAGGCAGAGACCAGCCTCGTGTCCATGGATGAACAACTGTGGCGGAGGGCATGGAGTGTGGGTGCGTGGCACAGCAGAGACAGGCCAGAGGCCATGCTGCTCAGTGGAAGAGCAGACACTGGGGGACAAATGTTGTGTGGTATGTCCAGAAGAAGCATGTGTACGGAAGCAGAGGCTGGGTTGGTGGTGGTTAGCACCTGGGGAGGGGATACGGGGACACCGGCGGGAATGCAGACCATGGTGATGGTCAGCACACGTGCGTGGACTGAAGACACATTGAATTGTGCTCTTGAAATGGTGTTCAGTAAAGCTGTTTAAATGGAAAAGGATGAAATTTGGGGCCCAAGGGAGCATTTGACCAACAGCGTGGTGGGTCCTGGGCTTGAAGCTGAGCCAGCCCCCACCACAGCTACCCACCCCACATGGGACCTAGGCTCCAGCGCTCGGGTACTTCTTTGCCCAGGGTTGCTGTGAAGCCTTGAGGGGACCAGGCCTGGGCTGCGGCCTTCTCCATGGTGTGTGGGGCTGATAGGGCAAGTGGCAAGCCAGCAGCCCTGGGCATCCGTGTACCTGTGAGAGGACCATGAGGGACCGTGAAGGCAGAGACCAGGTTCTGAGCAAACCACAGCAGGATGGGCTGGCCCTGCTCCAGACTCCAGCCCCAGGGCTCATGAGCCTGTATCATGTGCCTTTCACTCCCCCTGCTCACAAGCCTACAGCGTTCACCATTCGCTCCCCCTGCTTGGCCGTGGGCCAGTGGACCTACTAGAGCACTGCCCACCCTGAGCCTGGGGGTGGCCGCCCGTGCCCTTGCCCCACCCCAGGCGGGGGCGGCTGCCAGCCGTGGGGCATGGCCTCACTGGAGGACCAGCTGCCCACTGGAAGGCAGAGTGGTTCTCACCCCCTCGGGAGGCCCTGCATGCTGGAAGGTGGTCCCACAGCCTTGCTCTTCCACCCTCCTCCACCGCCTGACACGGAGCCCGCTGGGCAACCAGGTGCCCTCAAGTCCAAGTCTGGCTGGAAGACAGCCCAGAGCCATCCCAGAAGTTGAGGAGGGGACATCCATGCAGAACCTCCTTGAACCCAAGATATGGACAAGGCTTCCGGACATGGAAGTGATGGGAACCCCAACCCCCAGCCTGGTGGACCCCTCCCCTGATGCCCTTCTCCCCAGGGTAGAAATGGTTAGAGATGTATTAATTATATTTCTTCCCCTAATGGGCTGCTTACTTTATGATGTGGGGACACAAAAGTAAATTTTAAAATCAATTATACAATTACATATGTAGTAATAACAGAGTACACAGCTAATCTCCACTGGGTCAGGACTGCAACCTTCCAATAATGCAGGTTTCATTAGCGGAAACGCTGTTATTGCCAAGAATTACAGAAATAATGGGAGTGGGTGTATTCAGCGAGAAGTAACAAATGAGGCTGCCCAAGAGATAAGACGCAGAGCCGGCGGCTTGCAGAGAGCCCGTGGAGGCTGAGTACATCCGCGGGTCACCTGCGCCTGCTTCAGGAGCAAGAATTAATTTAGAAGCTTTCTGGGGCTGGGCAGGCAGGGGCTTCTGCCCAGGAAGCCGTCCTCCGGGGCGAGGGGCGGGCAGTGGAGAGAGGGCCCCCGGCCTCTGTCTCTGTGCCTCTGGTGCTGGTAGGTCCCTGAGGCTGCAAGCCACCACAGACATGTTCCTGCCCCCTTGTCCCCTCTCTCTGCGCTGGCTGCCAGCTGCGGGCTGCTGATCCCTGAGCTGCCAGCCTCACACTCCTTGGCATCTGGACCTCCCAGGTCCCCAGTGGCCACTTCTCACCACAGCCGGGGTCGCTGGGAATGTGACTTTTCCAGCTTCGGCCCTGGTTTCTGATGGACAGCAAAGCAGATCCCCAGGGTGTTTAGGAATGTGTGCAGAATAAGAACAAGACGGTTCAGAGTGAGGGCTAGAGGGCTCTATCTCTGCCCTGTGCACCTGCAGGCCCCAGAGATCATTTTGGGGGTGGGGTGGGCTGGGGGTTGCCAAGAGGTAATATGTGTTAGAACAGAGAGCAGAGGCCAGATGCTGACAGGGACAGCAGGAGGGGTGGCTCCTTGGCATCTCAGGGGGGACTGGGCCTAGGACTGCTGGCTCCCAGAAACTGAGGAGGGGTCTGTGCAAAGGCACCCCCATTTCAGCTGCAGGAGCAGAGCGTGATCACGTCATCTGTGCAGAGAGAGAGTGAAGCTCCACATCACAGCCCCCAGGATCCCAGTGCTTGGCACTAGGGTCTGCCCAACCAGCCCACTCGCTGCTTCTAGGGTTTGTGCAGGGAGGGCCGTGCCTGGCCCCTGTGAAGGAGCCTGGGTCCCTTTTGTGTGGCTGTTGTGGTTTTGTGGGACGTTGGGGAAATCAGAATGTCATTCAGTTCAAGAGGACTGTTTGCTCTCCCACCTGCAGGGGAGGGAGGTACACGCCAGCCCCAGCGGGGTTGGGGGGATCTCTCTCTCTAGAGCATTCCTGACTATTCATTTCATATGTGCTCCTGGCTGCTGCAGGCCCATGGCCCAGTTGGTGGCCGGGGACTCACAGGGGGCTGGGGACTTGTGGGGGCGGCAGGACGGCTGGACAGGCTGAATCCCAGTGACTGCGGATTATCGTGCATGCAAATGAGCTGCGCGGTGCCAGGGTCGGCCTTCCCTTTCTGCGCCGGCAAATAGACTCCGATAAGGGGATCTTTGTAATTACACGGCGCTACACTGGTCAATTCTGACTTTTAAATACCGCAGGGCCCTAGAAAGGAGAAGAAAGCGCCGAACACATGTTCTCTGAGGCAGCGGCGGCGGCCTCTTTGAATCCCGGCTCGGGAGCCCGGCCAGCCGCCCTCCTTTGTGAGCGCTATCGCTCCATCACGGCGGAGATCATTTCCAAATTAAATTTTATGGTCCATTACTTACCGCTCCGACACTGGTCTAATGGAATCTTAAATGGAACTGACTTGATCTGTGTGGGGCTGGCCTCTCAGTTAAGATGTTATTTGGTTCTAATTATCAGATAATGAACTCGGGAAATTTAATTTTTAATATTTGTATGTCAAAAGTCCATTGTGCTTTGCCTAGAGACTTTAAATTAAAAGTTAACACGGGCGCAGCACCAGGTCCAGAAAGTGGGCCTGGCTGCCCGAAGCCCCTACTGTGCTTGGTTTGCAGGCCGCGTGGACGACCATGCGTGGGAGGCTGGGGAGGCCACCAGCCTTGCCCCCTCCTGCTCGGCACTGGGTCACCCCAAGTGCAGGGCCCCCGCCCGCGCCCTCTCCGAAGTCCCCGCGGTCAGCAGGGACGGATGCAGTGCAGGAGCGCAGTGCCCAGCCACTGTCCCGGGCTCCTGCGGGTCCCAGACTGACAGACTCGGAATGACGGACTCGGACTGACGGGCTCAGAGGTGCGCCTGGGGAGGAGGCGGGCTGCGCTGGGTCGGACTCAAGCAGGAGCACCTCCTCTCGGGCAGGACCTGCCCGTGTCCATCCCTGGTCAGCTGCAGCGCCCACCCACACCAGCTGTGGCTCTTGGGTCTCCCTGTCCTTCCTCACACCCCCGACGGAACCCTCGGGGGCTTTGGAGGGGGTGTCCGGCTGGGCCAGACCGGGCTTTTGCACTCCCCCCAGGGCATGCAGGCTCAGACCCCAGGAAGGAAGGCCCCCCAACTCTGTCCTGTGTCAGCCAGACTCAGGCAAGGCAGCTCCTCTCTGCTCTGAGCAAGGTGAGGCCATGACTGAGGTGGGGCTCAGGGTGGTTCCATAGGAGACCACCAGGAGGGCTTCCTGGAGGAGGCAGTGACAGCAGGGGACCTGGAGGGTGGTGAGATTTGGCAATGGACAAGGTCACAGATAGGGGCAGGGCACAGGATTGGGGGACTAGGTGACAGGAAGGACGAGGTTGGGTAGGAAGCTGGTGTGGGCTGTGTGAGGAGGCTGTAGGGCTGGACCTCAGGGTTTGGGGCAGACAGGCCAGCCTGATGCCCCCGACCCCAGTGTCTGCCACTCAGATCAGCAGCTGGCCCAGCTGGAGGCCCCTCTGCTCTGGTCACAATGTCACGTGGAGGGCAATGGGGGCCAGGCAGGGCTGGCTGCCCAGTGATGGACAGCCAGCAGCCTCCCTGCTGGATGCTGTGTGGGTCTCCCCACCCTGGTCTGCAGTGAAAAATGACAGCCAGGCACCCGGTTCATCACCAGGTTGTCATGCCTGAGCAATCTCTCGGCAGCCCATCCTGCACCACCTCGGGGGGCCTCCGTCTTGTCAGGCTTGCCCTTGCAGGGCAGGGTCGGTGCCATCTGTCTGAGGCCCACAGCTCTGGGAGGCAGGCCTCTCCAGCAGCCAAGGAGTTGCTCCCAAGCCCCGTGCGTCAGAACCACATAGCGTCTGCTCTACCCCAGAGCCCGCACTGTGGGGGAGTGGGGTCCAGCCAGCTGCCACTCCCGGCTCCTCTGGGGCTTCTAGGCAGCTGGAAGGCCATGGCCACCATCGCTGCAGGCCCCTTGGTGCAGTGCCAGGGGCTCATGCTGGGGGGACCTGGCTGGGCCTGTGCATGGCCTGCACTCCTCCCAGCACGGCGGCTGGTTCCGGGCCGGCATCCAGACCATTCAGCATCCTTCGCAAGAGGAGGAAGGCTCAGTAGTTGTCTTTTTGCAACAGGCTCATTTCATTGAGCATTTTGTCCTCCAGATTCCTCCACGGGGAGGCAGGCGGCAGGTGGCAGGAATTCCTTCCTTTTACAGCTGAATAATATTCACTTGCCCAGCTGGACAACCTTTCACTTCCCCTCCATTCACTGATGGACACCTGGGTTGCTCCCCCATTTTAGTTGTTTCGGCTAACACAGCTGTGAACATGGGGTGCAGCCTTCTCTTCTATCCCTGGAGATACCCAGACGTGGAATAGCTGGGCCGTGTGGTCATTCTGCATTTAGTTTTGTGAGGAAACTTCACACTGTTTCCACAGCAGCTGCACAAGCTTGGGCTCCCACAATAGCGCACACATCCTTGCCGACACGTGGTGTTCTGGGGTTTTGTTTTGTTTGGTAGAGGCCCATGCTGGCATCTAACTGTGGATTTCATTTGCATTTCTCTAATGCTTAGAGGTGTGAACATCTTTTCACGACTTATTGGCCATCTGTAAATAACCTTTGAAGAAGTGCCTCTTCAAGCCCTTTGACCACTTTTAATCAGGTTGGTTGTTTTTCTTGTTGTTGTTATTGAGTTTTGGGAATTCTTTACATATTCTGGATATTAGTCCCTTACCAGATAAATGGTTTGCAGACCTTCTCTCCTGATGTGTGGGCCACCTCTCCTCCCTGTACATTGCATCCTTTGATGCACACAAGATTTTGATTTTTATTAAGTCCAGTTTATTTTTTTTTCTTGCATGTGCTTTTGGTGTCATATCAAAGAAATCACTGCCAAGCCCAAAGCTGTGAAGTTTTCCCACTATGTTTACCTCCCATGGTTCTATAGTTTAGCCCTTACTTTAGGTTTTTGATCTATTTTGAGTTAGTTTTTGTATATGGTGTGAGGTAGGGCTCTGACATCATTCTTTCCTCTGGGGATGTGAAGTTTCCCAGCACCATTTGTGGGAAGACTGTCCTTTCCTTTTCCCTTGTTGAAAGTCATTTGACCACACGTCTAAGGGTTTATACCGGGGCTCTCTATTCTATTCCATTTGTCTCTGTGTCTGTCTTGACGTCAGTACCCACTATTTTGATAAGTGTCACTTTGTAGTCAGTTTTGAATTTAGGAGCTCTGAGTCCTCCTGCTTTGTTCTTCCTTCTCAAGATTGTTTTGACCATTGAGATTCCACATAAATTTCAGGATGGATTGTTCTATTTCTGCCAAATGTCTTGTTGAGATTTTGATACAGATCGCAATTAATCTATAGATTGGTTTCGGTAGTATTGTTATCTTACTGATATTACATCTTCCAGTCCATGAACATGGGACATCTTTCTAGTATGTCTTTGTTAATTTCTTTCTGCAGTGCTTTGTTATTTTCGATGTAAGTCTTTCACTTCCTTGGTTAAGTTTATTCTTAAGTATTTTATTCATTTTGGCCTTATTATAGATGAGAGTGTTTCCTTAATTTCTTTTTTGGATTCTTCTTTTTTTTTTAAGATTTTATTTATTTATTTGACAGACAGAGATCACAAGTAGGCAGAGAGGCAGGCAGAGAGAGAGAGGGAAGCAGGCCTCCTGCTGAGCAGAGAGCCCGATGGGGGACTCGATCCCAGGACCCTGGGATCATGACCTGAGCCGAAGGCAGAGGCTTTAACCCACTGAGCCACCCAGGCACCCTGGATTCTTCTTTTTTAGTGTATAAAAATTTTCATGATTTTTCACATTCTTAAAATCTAACCATAGCACACTTGCAGAAAAATGTATAGAACATGAGTGTACCACCTGTCACAAAATGAAATTCGTGTGTCCAGCTCCAGGTCAAGAAATAAGAGTATCATCAGCCCAGCTGGTGCCACCTTCCAGCACTTCTGTTTTCCCCAGAGAAAAACACTGTCCTCATTTCTTTCTTTCTTTCTTTTTTTTTTTTTTTTTTTTTTTTACTGTCCTAAACTGTTGATGAACATTACTTATATCAGCACTTACTTATATTAGCTGGAGAGTATTGTATCTTCTCCATGCCATACTGTGAGAACCACCAGTAATGTGGTGGAACTTGGGACTGTTCCCAAGGCCATGTTCTCAGGGCCTGCAGATGTCAGTCCTCGCATCTCCCTATGTTTGTGGACTGGTCTGGTGATCCCCTGGGTGTCAGAATTTCTTCTGATAGCTTTATGGAATGGATCGATGAGGATAACCTTGATGCATTTGTACATGGAATCTTTGCCGACCCGGTAAGAATGCAAGACTCTGAGAGCCCCACTGTGGGGCCCACTGTGTTCAGCTTGCTTCTCTGTGACAGACTGTAGGCTTTGGGCAAACTTGAGCTGTTAGTACCATGATGGACAGTCTTGCTCTAGGTCACACCCTTAGGAACTGGGTGTTTGCAACTACCGTGACACACAAGAATCTGACAGACGACATAACCTTGCTTGGCCTTGTACCCTCGTCTGTGTACTTTATTGGGTCAGGTTGGGCAGGGGGCCCGTGGAGCCCGGAGAGCTGGTGGTCCTGCCAGCATGCACTCTGAGAACAAAGCACATTACACTGGACTGCTTCTTCCTCCATAGCTCCTGGATGTACCTGTTTGAATACCTTTGAGCTGATGGCTGCCACTGGAAGGAAAGGCCCATAGTCCTGATTTCTAACTCCACGAATTCATTCTGTCTGCTTGGAACTTCACATAGAGGAATCATGCAGTGAGTACCTTTTGTCTGGCTGCCTTGATTGACACTGTGTTCAGGAAGCTCATTCCTGGTGCTGTGTGCAGCGGTAGGCTACTTGTCTCATTTGTAGACTATTTCCTTGTGTGCAAATATAACGTCCTACCATCAGCGGCCATCTGGGTCATTTCTAGTTCAGTACTGTTCCAGGTAGCACTGCTAAACATGCTTGTGCATGTCTGTTGGTGAACATGTGTGGGTCTCTGGTTGGGGGTGGCGGCATTTCGAGGCATGCAATATGTTTAGCTTTTGTAGGTATTGCCAAATCCTCTTCCAGCACAGCTCTACCAGTTCACGCAGCCCCCAGCCACATGTGGGAGGCCTGGCCTCCCCCAAGCTGTGGCCAGGGCTGGCTCACAGGGACTCACAAGAGCTCCGTGCACACATGGTTCTCAGCTCTGCCAGTAGTGACGTGAAGCGGCACCTTGCCGTCGGCCACGTGGGGATTATTTATACCATTGAAACGGCCGGCGCTGCCAAACAGGGCTCCTTCCCCTCTGGAGGGGCTCCTTAGACGTTGACCACTGGTCTCTGCTCCAATCTTTGCTGTCCCGGTGTTCCCTTTCTCTGTGCGGCTGCCCCATGGGTGTGTCACATGACATCACGAGGCTTTAATGGGCCCATCCTGCTCACAAACGATGCACAGAGCACTTGTGTGTGTTTATTGGCCATTATATTAGTGTCCACTTTTGTGAGGTGCCTGGTCACGCTTTCTTGTAAGAATTTCTTTATGTGTTATGGTCCCATAGCAGTTGGATGACGACATGTGTACGAACACCTTCTCGGCAGTCTGAGTGGTGTTTTGATGAATAAAAGCTTTGAAGTTTTTAGAATTGTTTACACTTAGTACATAGTGTTGTACCCTTTAAGAGATATTTTCTTATCCTGAGACCATGAAGATTTTTTTGCATGGGGTCAATTTTATTTATTTATTTTTAAAGATTTTATTTATTTGAGACCAAGAGGAAGAGAGAGAGAGTAGGAGTGGTGGGGAGGTACAGAGGGGGAGGGAGAAGCAGATCCCCTGATGAGCAAGGAGCCCCATGTGGGACTCAATCCCGGGATCCCAAGCTCACGACCTGAGCCAAAGGCAGACGCCCAACGGACCGAGGCCCCCAGGCACCCCCATGGGGTCAATTTTAGCTTTTTCCATATAGACACCTGCTTACCGAGTACCCAGTACCTGCGGAAAGTATCATTACAAACATGACTAGGTTTAAGTATTTTTATTATCATTAGTTTCATCGGGGTGAAAAATCTGTGTCCTCTCCCCTGCACGTATGTATTTCTGCTGCTCTGAGTTGTCTGAGTTACTTCCAGACATATTATCCCTCTGAACCCTTCTGTGGTACTTACTGGAGACAAGGACCATCTCTAACATAACCACAATACAATCATCAAAGTCAGGACATCAGCCCTATAAAACAGTGTCTGACCTGCAGACCTTCAGATTTTGTCCCGTGCCTTCTAATGTGCTTCGTGAGTGTGTGACTTTGCACACACGCAGACAGCTCCTGGGTTCTGCATACAACCCCCAGGACAGGCACCACGGCCCCCAGAGCATGGACACTAAGCCCTGCCCAAGGGCCGGAGAAGCCACAAACGGGAAACACAGAGAGGGGGAGCTGTTTTGTTTTCCAAGGGAGCCCTGGTTTGGGGGGTTCTGGTCCTCAGGCACACGAGTCCCACGGCTGTGCTCCGTGTCACCACTGCCACAAGCCCATGACACTCCACGTCCCTGACCTGGACATTGCTGCCCACTGACCATACGTTTCCTGCCTCAGGAACATCGGCTCCTGCCCTTGCCTTTTCTGTGTTGGGCTGCATGTCTTCGTGGAGTGGGGAATCCGCTCTCCCGGCCAATCTCAATGAAGAGCTTGTGTCTTGCCATGGCTGTGTTCCTCCGTGCTCTCCTCAGTGGTTACTGCTTCTGGGGTCTTACTTAGGACACTGGGGGCCCCCAGGGGGCTTGATCGGTGAAGCGTCCAGCTCTTGGTTTCGGCTCAGGTCATGACCTCATGGGTCGTGGGATTGAGTCTCACTCAGTGTCAAGTCTGCTTCTCCCTTGCCCTCTGCCCTGCCCTCTGCTTGCAAGCTCTTTCCATGTTTCTCTAAAACTGAAAGAATAAATCTTAAAAAAAAAAAAAAATAAGCAATGAAAGAAATCATTTACTCCCTCCGGGCCATGGAGATCATCCCCCACATTTTCTTCTTATTCATTGAAAATTACTTTTGTGGCATTAAAATCAACAGATGCAGCCACTGTCTGTGGGGGTAACTCCCGGGAGCAAGTCAGGAGGCCCAGAGCCACCTGCAGGCAGGAGGTGGGCGCAGGCCGCTCCCACAAAAGGTGCGGCCAGGGTCAAAGTCCAGTTTCCCAGGGAGAAGTGAGAAGTGGACAGAGGGGTCACGAGGCTGCCTCTGTGTCAGGGTCCATGTCATACTGTCCTCTGGGGGCCTACCTAGCAGAGCGGGGACCGAGGAGAGCATGGCCCTGGGCTCCTGCAGACCGTGTCTGCAGTAGCCCAGACCTCACCTCCCCGGGCCAAACTCTGGGTCACAGGAAGCTCCTCCTCAGGGAGCTCGAACCCCAGCAAGTCAGATGGTGGGAACACGGTGGTAGAGTCTCGGATGTGGCTGGGGTGTTGGAGGTTGGAGCAGGGCCAGGAGCCAGCTGGGGCACCTGCACCCTTCCCCCCATGGTCTTGCCACTTCACACTGCTCCCTGGAACGGAGCAGGGGACCGGCCCCTGGACACCAGCAGCAGCAGGAGGTCCCTCCTGGTGGGGAAAGGGGACTGTGGGACTTTGGGGGTTAGCAGGAGTCAGAGGAGAAAGCCAGCAGCTGGAGGAGCAGGAACTGAGGTCTGAGGCCGGGCCAGGCAGACAGGGGGCCGCCCCTAGCTAGTGGGGTACAAGCTAGGCCTGGTATGCACTTACTGACAGAGGCCCTCCTCTCCCTGGGGCAGCTCCACTCACATCACCTTCTCTACCTATGGGATCCCATGGTCCCGGTCCAGCCTGCCAGCAAATGCAGGAAGAACCCACCTGTGGGGGTGCGGCCCTCCCCTGCTGCCCTTCACTCCGCCCGAAGCTCTGCCTTGGTCCCAGATGTAGCACTTGGCCAGGCCCCACTGCCTCCCGGGGGGACCCACCCTGTGCCTGCATGGCTTTCCCCACCCATATGTCCCCACATGGGCTCTGAGGACCCACTGTCCCCCAGTCGTGTGAACAAGCCCATGTGATCCCACTGCAGCGAGCAGGTTCTCCTGCATGGAGCTGTTCTCAAGAAAGTCCCCACATGCCCCCAGGGCAGGGACCTAGAGTAGGAGCCAGGGAGCAAGGTTCTGGCCCCCCACTCCATGGGGCAGTGACCCTGTAGTCGGCCATAGAGCAGGAAGGTGGCGGGGGTCTGTGGGCACGGCTGGCGGGCCGGTCAGGAATATTTGGGTGGGCTCATTCCATGTCCAGGGGTCTTGGTGGAGGGGCTCTGCCTCTGGGGTGGGGGGCGGGCAGGTGGAAGAAGGCTAGAGGCGCCAACAAGACCCAGCAAGTGTTCTCGCCCAGAAGCCCCCATCATCCAGCTCATATTCCTGCTCTGAATTGCGGTCAATACCCAGCAAAACAATCGATCCTGTCCCATGTTATCCATGGGCACAAGAACAGCAGGGAGTGTCATGCAAACACGGTGGCCCGAGCAGGCGTGCAGGTGCCCCAAATTAACCATCCGCCACTCTCCCAATTAACAGCGTCAGCCTCCGCCATACCCCTAAATCACCCCAGCGGTGGCGGCCTGCCCCGGCCAGCATCAATCACCTTCTGATGGCCACCACGTGCGGCTGCGGCTCTTCCGCCAGGACCGGTGTGACTGTCCCCTCAACTCCGAGGCTGATGATTGATGCCGCCCTGCTGCGCACAGGCTAAAGCCACCGTCTGCTCACAGGGAAGCATAAACTTGGAAGGCGCATGTCCCGCTGATTTTAACTGGGCTAATTTATTGCTCACGGTGCAGGAGCGGGGTGAGCGGCAAGCTCTCCAGCCACCCGGGAGCCGGCGGCCCAGCCCTCGTGCCTGCGATCGCCGCTGGATAAGCAGCGCCAACCAAGGCCACGCTCACGCCGGCACCGGCCCCCAAGGCACCAGGGAAGGAGCCCCAGCGAGGCACCTCCTGTGGGGGATTTATTTCTGAATTAAACGCTACCGGCCCCAATGGAGGCCTATTCATTCTCACAATCAGCTTTCTTCCCAGTTGTAAACAGACTCTTTCTAAAACTTGTGCATGATTTTAATTACAGATAAGTTTCTCTTTAAAGGACAGGCATTCATGCCTGGGTTGCTAAGCTGAATTCGATACATCTCCACGTCCCAGTGTCCGGCTGACGCCCGGGCTGGGAGACCCATACACCTGGCTGGTGCCTGGACAGTTCCTGGGTTCTAGATGCTTCTTGGCCTAGAGTTGCGAGCCCCCACAGACCCGTGGGGACCAGTAAAGCAGGCCTCAAGGGGCTGACTCTCCAGACTCGCCAGAATGTGCCCCGCACTCGGTGGGCAGGGATGGGGGGGCCACTGGGCCCCTGCTCACCGCAGAGGTGGAGGTTTCAGCTCTCACAACTGCCCAGCTGGGGCACAGAATCGTGCAGGTGGATAGGCCTTCACAACCCCCGCTGTAGTCAGCCCTGGACCACCTCCTCGACCCCCAGACCAAGGCCTTCCTAGCTCTTCCTGCCCCCCCCCCCCCCCCCCCCCCCCCAGGCTTTCCCCCCCCCTCCCCCCCCCCCCCCCCCCACTGCTGATGGCTGGGCCTCTCACATCATGTCCCTGGAACTGTCCCATCACTGCCCCCGGGTGGGGATTCTGCCCCACTGCAGAGGGATACTGAGACCCCTGCATGGAGCCCCAGGCCAGGCATGAGGCCGAGTGCAGAGGACGGCATTTGACAGTGAGCACCTGTCATGGTGCTGAGGACGTGTGTTGTCCAGAGGCCTCCCAGCACCTCCACAGGGAGCATTGGCCACGGGGATCTGGGCTGGCCTCAGGGATAGAGGCCTGAGCCTGTGAGGTGCTCCCATGGGGACCTGCCTGAGCATGGGGTTCCCACTGAGGAAGGACAGGAAAACTGCCCCTCCTGCATGGTCCCAGGAACTGTGTGTGCGCGTGTGGGGGCACGCAGTTCACATGGGCTTGGCGACATGTTCGTGTGCACTCTTGGCATGCGTGTGCAAGTGTGTACCTATGTGCGTATGTGCATGGAGCTGGAGGCTGCCCACAGGGCTGGCCTTGCGGTGAGCTGCTCTGGTTTGAAGACCCATCCTTCCGCTTGTGGGGCAAGAGGACAAATGCGGTGCTCTGGCAGCCCGAGGTCCTGGGGCTGGTGGAGGCTGCCGCGGTCTGGTCGGGCAAATTTATGACAGTGAGTGAACCTGCCAGGCCCTTGCTCTGTGCTCCTGTGGCTTCACCTGCCCTAACTTTAAATCTATCACAATCGCCTCATTTTACAGCATGTTCCGGCCCTGGGATCAATGGTTCAAGAGAGCCGAGTACCAGTTACAGTCTGACACAGATGGCTGGGGGGCTGCCTCCCAGGCTGAGGTCTCTCCACGCCCTGCCTGGTCACACCTGCCCTGGGAGCCACGGAGGCCCCTTGCGGCTGAGGCCCCGATGCCCCGATGGTCACCCTGCAACGCCTGTCTTCGGACTCGGGGACCCGTGCCAGCCAGCCCTGGTGGCCTCTGCAGCCAGGCTGCTCCCTTGCAGCCTCACAGAGAGCAGTGGGGTCCTGCCCAGGCCATTTCCACGAGGACCAGTGGAGACCTTGACCCTGGCACCCGTCTTCCTCATGCTTCCCATGCCCGATGGGACCCTCAGGGTAAGGGATGCCCACTACTGGGCCCGCAGGCTCAATGCACCCTAGCCAGGACAAAGCACCCCCACGTCCACTTAGGGCAGGCAGGCCAGGCCCCCTCTGGCAAGCCAGCTGGTGGGGGGCAGTGAGGGAGGGGTGGGGGGCTCAGGTCCCAGGCTCTTCTGGGAGCTCATAGCACAGCAGCTAAGTGATAGCTCCAGCTTTGCTGTATATGCCGTGAGATGCTGGCTTTCTCCCGTGTCCAAGGCCTGGGTTCATCAGAGAACAGGGACACTGGGAAACGGGTCTCTTTCTTACAGAACCAAGCCCATTCTCACCATGTGGCCCAGCAGTCCGGCTCCGTGGGGTTCCCCCAAATTAGCTGAAACCTTACGTCCACACGAAAACCTGCACGCCATTGTTTACAGCAGCTTTCTTCACAATTTCTAAAACCTGCGAACCACCAAGACGTCCTTCCATGTGTGAGTGGGTGAATTAGCTGTGCTCCACGCAGACCTCACGAGTCATGAAACGAGTGCCTGAGCCGTGAAGAGACACGGAGGAGCCTTATATGCACGTCACTAAGGAAAGACACAGCAGGATACCAGCTGTGGGACATCCCAGGAAAGGCAGAACCATGGGGACAGTGACAAGACCTGCGGTTGTCGGGGGCTGGGGAGAGGAGGGCGAACAGGGGGAGCAAGGGGCATGTGGGGGCCGGGAAGCAACTCTGGGTGATACTGCAGTGGGGGCCTGTCCTGACGCCTTCGTCCAGACCCACAGAACGTGCCCCCCCGGGGGGACCCCAATGTCATCTGTGGACTCTGGTTGATGGTGGCATGTCCGTGGAGGCTGGTCTACCGTAAGGGATGTCCCACTCCAGTGCAGACGTGGCTCGTGGGGGACTGGGGGCACATGGGACTTCTCTCTCTGAGCCCCCCTCGGTGCTCTCACCCTAAACTGCTCTAAAACAACTAAGTTAATTCATTTGAAAATGCAAACTGATGCTGTGAAATGGCGATTTTCTTCTACTTCAGAGGCCCGGCCTTATCCTGGGGTGACAGGATGGCGCAGGCCTGGGCGATCCCCATGCCCGCAGAGGCCCGCGTCCACGGGCAGCCTGACTGCATCCGTGCTGGCAGGGTCGTGGGGCGCCGGAGGTTCCCAGAGCAGGAAGGCAGCCCTAGCCCAGCAGAGAGTGTCGGACGCAGAGAGAGCCAAACGTGGTAGCACTCGCCCCGCAGGGGTGCTCGTGCCTCCAGCTGCTCAAGACCTCAGACCCAGGGCAGGTGCACACGCGTGTGCCTACGCACACACTGGCTTGGGCTTATCTACCCACCTGTGCACACCCCACATACATGCCCCACAGGTAGGCCCATGGCTGCCCAGCAGCCACAAATGCACCCCAGCAGCCGGGGCGGGCCTGGGCCGCAGAACCGCACACCTCAAGCCCATGGACGGCTAAACCAGGGTGGACCAGGGCCGCTCCTTCCTTCCCTGGGTCTCTGGGTCTGAGAGTGTGGCCTCCAGCCACCAGCCCCAGGGCAGCCCCATAGTGCACGTCCTGTCCCAAAGGCCAGGCCAGAGGCAGAGGCAGCTGGCAGGGATTGGCGGCCCGGCCCCCACCGCCCCCTCTCCCCCACGGCTCTCGGCTTCGTCCTACCTCCTGCCCGGGTGTCCGATTCCGGCTTCCATAGCCCCCCCGCAGACTCATGTGGCGTCAGCAGTCTTCATGAGGCCCAGACCAGGAAGGAGCTGACTTCACTCCCCAGGGCTGGAGGCATGGGGAGTGGCTGGCTGGTCAGACACACAGGAATAGTGGGTAGCCTCCGCTTGTGGGGCGGTGGAACGGCAGGGTCTGACCTGACATGCGGACGCCCCAAGCCAAGGCCAGCATGAGCAGGGCCCCTCCTACCGCCCTGTGTGCTTGGGCTGGTGGGGAGGGGCCACCCACCTCCTCAGAGGCTGTAAAGGGGCAGGAGATGGGCCTGGTGTTATGCAGTCAGGTCCGGTGGCTGGTGAAAGTCTCGCGTCCGGCAGAGGGGAGAGACCTGCACACGGGGAAGTGTGTCCCCGCCGTGTCCCGTCTGGAGCAGGTCCACGCTGGGGGTGCCCATGACATGTTTGCCATTGGAGACCAGGGCCTGAGGCCCACCCACTGGGCTCTTGTCTCAGAGAGCCCCTCAGCCCCAACCAAGAAGGGGACCCACCTTCATGGGAGGGGAAGGGAGCCCTGAGGGGTGGAGAAGGGTGTGGAGGGCTGGGCTGCCTGGGCCATGGGGAAGCTCCCCAATGGGGGTCAGAGTACTGCCCCTCTGAGCTGTGGGGAGGGCCCCAGGCGGGGAGGGGGAGGACGTCCCCAAGGCTGCAGACTGCCCCACCCCTGGTGCAGGGTCCCAGGACCAGCCAGCCCTTGCAAGGCAGCACTGGGCCTCTACCTGGAGGGCAGGGCCCCAGGGCCAGTTCTCTTGCCCACCACACCCCCGCCTGGGTCTGGCTCCAACGGACAGACGTGGCCCCCCTCCCGCGGCCCCACCCTCTGCAGCCGTCTTCAGTGATTTGGAAGTGTAGAAAATGGGATTATCCAGGAACAGATGTGCACAAAAGGGGTGAAATGGAAAAGCGCTAGCGTGGCCGCCTGCCTCTGATTACCTCTGCCGGCCTCTGTGTCCGCAGCCCCCCCCCCGCGGGGCCGCCCCAAACCCGCCGAGCCCCACAACGCGGCTCATTGAAACTGAATTGATACTTTGTGAAGTTCATTTGTGAGTAATGTGATCTGACAGGGACAAATGTGACGGGGAATTGTTTTCAAACCTCCTCCAAATGAAGCTCATGATGGGGTAAATGCGGGCGCCTTTGTCTCCCCGCCCGCCGCCTGCATATGCAGCAGGTAATTGAATTGCGGGCGGGGAGGGCAGGCGGGGCGGCGGCCTCCCCAGGCCGGGGGTCAGGCCCGGCCGCCCAGCCCCGCGCCCACTGGCCGCCCTCGCCAGGCCTCAGATGTCCTACACAGTAATTCCCCGGGCCGAACGCTTGCCCAACGTGCGCTCAAACCCAGTTAGCTGGATTGATGAAGGCGGCAAGAGGATCCGACGCGCGCTGATTCCGCCTTTTCAGCTTCGATTAGCTCAGCCTGGGTTACTCCCGTCAGCGCTCCATCACTGGTGCGGACCCCGGGGAGGGCCGCGCAGCCACGGTGCCCAGGAAGGCTTCAGTGCAGGCCATTACCTCACAGGCGTCCCCTCAGAGCGCAGTGGGCGGGCACGGACACATCCCCCCTGGGTCGTGACCCCCGGGCCTGCGTCTGACCCGCCGCTGGGGTCCTGCTCCCCTGCACAGCTGGCATCCGTGCTCGGTCTCTCACCTCTCCTGGAGCCAGCAGAACACCACCAAGAAGGGACCGTGCACTAACCTGCATTTCCAGACAAGGATACTGAGTCCCAGGCCCCCCACTCCTCCTCCTGGCCGTCAACATCCTGAGGCACTCTTCACGGCTGAAGGGCTGGGACCTCTGTCCTCAGCCCCGAGACCCAGAATGAAGGGACCACATGGTCCCTGCAATGGCAGTGAAGAGGACGAGGACATATGTGGGCTCAGGGGTGAATCCATGAAGCCAGCAAGGCCATGCTGCAAGTCCTGCCTTGCTCCCCCCGGGCTTCAGAGTGGTTGTGAGGCTCCTCGCTGGGTTCTGAAAGCCCAGCCACCCCGTGTCCCCACCACCAAGGCCAGGAGGAGGGCCACACAGCCCAGCTCCGACCACCCAGATTGACCCAGGGTCCTTCCTGTGGGTTTCTCAACAGACAGTGGCCCTGCGGTCCATCTGCACCCTCCCAAACACTGAGGCTGTGATTGCCAGGGCCCTGGGGGTCTCTGGGTGTGCAGTGTGGGCACCCCAGTCCCCTGACTCTGAGCAGCCGTGCTCCCACTTGCCAGACCTGGGTCCAGGGCCACGGAGGCCCCGACTGTGTCTCCCATGGGTGTGACTCTGGTCAGCGGGGAGTGGCGCCTGGGAAGGCAGCTGGGCCAGGCGTCTTGCTCCCGATTGCCCCCTCTCCTTTCAGTTCCTGGCCCTCCTCCAGAAAACACAGTTAAAGCTTGGCCAACTCTGATCCCCGGGGGTGCTGACCCCCGGAGGACACACAGGACTCCATGGGGCAGCCCAGACCCACTTGGCCTCCAGCCAACGGCCTCAGCCTGGGCCTTCCCCTTGAGAGGCCCCTGAGGTCAGAGCGAGTCCCCAGCCCAGCCTCCCTGCAAACCTGGGGCAGCCCACATGCAGCCCGGCGACCTCCCAGTGATGCTGGCACATCCCCCTTCCTTCCTTGTCTCCTCCTTCTGCTCGCATTGTCTCCTGTCCAAGTTATTTATTTTACTGATTAATTTTGTTAATTCCAGTGAAATTCACTAAAATGAACCATTTGAAACTGCATTTCAGTGGCACTCAGCCCCTTCGCAAGGTCACACCACCCAGCACCTCGCTCCAGCACATGCCACCCTCCCTCTGCCGCCAGCGGTCAGCGCCTGCTCCAGCCGTGCCTACGGCTCCTAGCATCTGTCACTGCGGCGGCTGCTCCAGACGCCGCGTGGGAGCAGCCTCTGTGTCTGGCTTCTCACAGACAGCCAGCTCCGAGGTCTGTCCACACTGCCCGTGTGCTGTGGGTCGCTCCCTCTCGAGGCTGAAGGCCAGTCTCCGGCGCACGTGGGCCGCACCCTTTATGCATCTAGCAGCTGGTGGCCCCCTGGGCCGTTCCGGCCCAGAGCTGCTGTCGGAGTTCAAGTACAGAGCGCATTGGTGGTCTGGTGCCCATGTTCCCAGACAGCTGACGGCTTGGGGCTCTCATCTCCCCCCAGAGCCCAGGTGAGACCCTGGGTTCCCCTCAGGGAGCCTTGGAGACCTGGGTGTCCACCATGTCAGCATCTGGCCTACACGCCCTCCCGGTAAGCTTCTCCAGCTGACCACCCCCACCCTGGGGCAGCACCAGCCCCAAGTCAGTTGGGAACCATCACTGGAAACCAGCTGTGTTTTGCTGCCTCTGGCTGGACTGAGGGGCCCTTGGCTTACACCTGTCTTAGGACAGACAGGCTTTGGTCAAAGACATTCCCCCACGTTTCATGGAAAGTGCTGCCCCTGGACAAGCAGAGGGCCCTAGAAAGCAACCAGGCTGGTCACACACGCAGCCACTCACTCTGCCCGGCCCTTCTCCACCCTGACCAGCCAGCAGGGAACCTGGCCACAACCGCCACCATGCTGATGACCCCTGGCAGTTTGCAACACTGGCAGAACAGGGTGTAACAAACAGAAGTCAGTTTTTATGACCCTTTTATCTGCACAGGAAATGACGGGGTACGAAGACGGCCTGAGCAGTCAGCCACCTGGGGCTCAGGGACACATGGATGGCTGACCGCCCAGAAGCTAGAGGCTTCAGGTGCCCTGTGGCCCATCACAGACTATCTCCAGAGCACAGAGCTCTCCTCTGGGCCGGGCCCCGCAGTCTTAGGACATGATAAGTTTCTGTGTGGACTATGGGAAGTGGGTGTGATGGTGAGGGCCTAGGCCAGGGGCAGGTGCAGGGGGGGCCCTGCCTTGCAGGGGGTTTCCCTGGGGCTGTGTGGCCCCCCACAACCCTGCAGAGTGGATGCCCCCAGAGGCTGTCCACAGCCACAGGTGCTGCCCCAGGTCTGCTGGTGAGACCCTCGGCTCCGATGGGAGCTGCTTTTCCACTGTGAGCCCAGACCCCGGAACAGTTACCCGTGGCCAACTATACACTCCTGGGTGAGTGTTCTGTTTGGCCGGGAGGTCACAGTTTTACCTCCTTTCAATAAACATCTCCAGCACTGGCTACGCCAAGGGAGTTTTGCGTGGTGCGTCGCAAGCACGGAATGGGGATTCACTGCGGGAGCCGAGGGACCTCAAGGTGCGGACGGCGTGCAGCAGGGTCAGCCCTCCACAGCCAAGGCTTATCCCACACTGGATAAACTTATCTCCAGGACCAGGCATGCCCGGCTTCCGGGCTGTCATCCCTCATGCTCCTTTCCAGATATGGGGGGCTGAGAGCGTGGCACCAGGGGCCCGTGGGGTGAACGACCAGTTTACTGGGTCATCTGCCCGGAAGCAGCAGTGTCAGCAGGGGGAACATTATGGAGGTGCCTCAGCCCAGCTCGCTGGTCTCATCACCCATGCCTTTCTGGTTCATAACACAGAATCGTGCTTTCATCAAGAAGCTCATATTCTCTAGATGATTCAAAAATTCACAGAGCAAATCCAACACCGAGTGCTTCCTTCCAATGCCTTTTCTTTAACCCCAAACATGGTTTCCTGCAAGTCCTCGATGGCATCAGGAACCGCTGTGCGGGAGGGGCTGGGTGGCTGCGGAGACGTCCTGACCCCGCCAGGGCTGCTGGTCCTGCCATGGCTGGTGAGAGAGAAAGACCACGCGTGCGGCATCCTGGGGCAGCGCCCCCCGCCCCCGCCCCGCTCACAGTCCCCACGGGACTTGGGACAAGTGGCTTAGGCTTCGTGAGACTCATTTTCCCCAACACACCAGGTTACTGTAATATGTGCATCAGTGGCTGATGTTCCCTGAGCTTTCCCTGCACCAGGCACTGGCCAGGACACCGCAGGTGAACCAAGTGTTCTTACTCACCCACAGGTGGCCCTGGGGCGGGGTCACTGCCCAACTTCAGGGAAAGCTCCACATCACCTGGCCCAGGTGAGCTCCGGGGCAGAGCTGCTGGGCACCACCACCTGCCATCCACAAAGATCGGGGGTGTTGGGAAGCTGGGGTGGGGCAGGGGCTGGAGGCCTGGACATTAGCTTTGCTCTGGGGCCCATGGAGGCCTAGGACCATCCCATGGACCTTTGTGCACCTGCCCTCTTCCCAAAACACAGCGCCTCCCAGAGACTCAGGCTGAACTCCCCACTCTGCTTTCAGCCCTGAGCGCCCCACATCAGGGTCCCCATCCTCCTGGGCCAACATGTACAGATTTCCAACTGACCCACAGACTGCGGGGGAGAGCAGTGGAGGGTGCCTCCCCGTGTTAGCTTTCATGTCCGCGAGTGGACATGGGGAGACGCACTTCAAAAGCTGCTCTGGGAGGCGTCTCTGGTTTTCCATTTATAAAGCAGAGAGCGGTTATAAATCAGAAAAGTATTTATAGGCCCTCGCAGCAGCAATAACGGGTTCGAGTGGCCAGTGCGTCTCTGTGACTATTTCATCTTCCACGCTAACTTAAACACGAGAAGAAAAGGCTTTCCAGGCCGGGCCGCCGTGGAGACAGAGTGCGTTTGTCATAATTCATAGGCTTCTCCCTTTCTCTTCCCACTGCTCCGGAATTGCGCTCAACTATTAAAATGCACTGTGGCCACCTGGCCGGTGGGGACTCCCCTTGTTCCTAGCAGCAAAGAGGGCCTTGTGGGGCAGGGCCTCAGGTGGCCACCCCAGCGCTGCCCCTGCTGGCTGTGCCCCACACTGCAGCCGCCCTGCCCCCTCCCTGCCTGGTGCCACGTGCAGGGGAGAAGGGGCCCCGGACACAGCTTTGGGTCCTTCGAGGTAGGCCTCCAGCCAGCCCCTGCAGGACCTTCCTGCTCTCAGATGCTGCCTAGGAGAGCATTGCCCACCCAGCTCAGGGGAGCACCCAAACCTCACCTCCATGTTAGGCTTAGGGCTCAGAACTATGGGCAGGAGCCTGAGAGCAGGAGTGAAGGAAAGGACCACCATCTCCCAGGGCTGGCCCCTATGGAGCCAATGTGCTCTACTTCCCTTCACCAGACTCCCCACCAACTGGCAGGGGGCAGAGGCGGGACTCCCTCCACCCGCCCCGACCCCACCAGGCAGCTGACTGACCACCAGTGAGGCCTATGGCTACAGAAAACCCAAGGGGCACACCTAGGCCTGAGGGGTGGGAAGAACCCCCAGCCCTGGTGCTGGGCATGGGGCTGGGGGGCACCCCCCCATGGAAGCAAAGACCAGGGACAGGCCCCACCAGAACATGAGGCCTGCCAGGCAGGGCAGGCACCCAGCCTTGGGAGTAGGTGAGCTGGACAGCGAGGACCAGAGCCGGCACGGCAGCCGGACCCAGATAGCCTAGGACAGCAATGAGCCTGCGGGGACTGCAGGGGGCGGGGGAGGAAGTTCCAATGGAAGGAGTTTTGGGGAGAAAAGAAGGGAATGAGAGGCAGTCCGGGGATTTGCCGGGAAGGAGTGCCTGTGCCACTCACAGGATGGCCAGGTCCAGTGCCATCTGCCCAGTAGTGACGGAGCTGATGACCTCTGCTCTGAGCTCTTCCAGCCCCGGGGGCAGCCCATGTGACCTTCCCGTTTCCTCCAATGCCTGTGGCATCTCAGGCAGAGTACCCGAGGTCACCAAGGAGACAAGGAACTCACCGCTGAGCAAGTCCAGACCCCCCACCCCCACCCCAGGGTACCGCCAGGAGCCCACTGCCTGGTCCTTGCTGGGTGGCTGGGCATCTCCACTCCCAGGGCCTACCCCAAGGGCCAGAGGGCAAGGTGTGCCAATTATGCCCTATCTGGTGGTGCTGAAGCATTCTGTGGCAAACCGTCACCCATCCTGACCCCCAGCCCTCCTCACTGCACCCACCTGCTGGGCTCACCTGGGGAGTCCGGCCCTGACCCCAACTCTGGGCCCCCGGAGCGGGGTCCCAGTGCCCCCCACCCCCATCCCCACTCAGCACCATCCTGAGCCCAAGGCGGCTGCGCTGTCTCAGAAAACTCCAGAAGCCCCAGTGAGCTGAGGAAATAATTGCAGGCAGCAGGGTCGAGTGCGCTAAGGAGCAGGGTGGGCACGGCCTCGAGGGGGCCGAGGGCCGATTTGTTTTCGATGTCCTCACCATGAGTCATTTCCCGGGATGGAGATACAGCACCACCTGGTTCCGAGCCCCGCTAAACTGTCATGGCCACAGCCGTGTGTGAAGAGGTGGCAGATAACAGGCCCGCCAAGTGTGAGCCCCACCGTGGCGACAGCGGGAGAGGCCCGCCAGCCCAGCACTGGCAGCTCCCAGGGAGCGGGGGCAGGGATGGGGTGGACGGCCCTGAGGGCCCCACCTGAAGGCTGTGGATGGCAGGAGGCAACTCAGGCCAAGAAGCAGGCTGAGGGCCCCAGCCACGGGCCACCTGCTCCCGCTTGGCCCCAGATGGCCAGGCCAGAGCCCCTCTGATCCAGCAGGACCGCAGACCAATCCAGTGGGGCACGGAAGTGCAGGGCAGGCCCCTGTGCTGGTGGGGAGGGGACACTGAGGCTGGGAGGAGGACCGCAGAGGTGACACAGGCCTGGGCCCCAGCCTGCACATAGCTAGCAGCATGGGGACGGGGGAACTCAGAGCAGAAATGGAGGCATCCCTGAGGGGCAGGGCTGCGCTGAGCTCCTAAAACTCCAAGGCCAGGTGGGAGCCTCTCTGGGCCCCCAGGGTCCCCCTCCCTGGCCCCACCCAGCTCCCAGGTGCTCAGGCCCTAGGTTGGAAGAGGTGAGTGGGGGTCAGGAGGGGACGCAGGAGCATCAGCTGTGGTCTGAGCTAGACAGAGGCAGCTGGCAGGAGGGCAGAGCCTGTCTGAGCAGAGTGTGGAGAAGAGTGAGCTCATGAATGTGAGCTCACTGAGGTCAGCTCATGCCTGTGGCCTCCAGGCTGGACCACTGGGCCAGGAGGTGGCCAGGGGTGAGAACAGGTATGAGGGTGTGGCCTCCCCAGAACAGAAGTTCCCCGACTCACCCATCAGACATCCCCAGACAGAGGGTCCCCTAGACTCAGCCAGCAGACGCCCCAGCCCCTGTCTGCAGCACCCACCTATGGCTGGAAGCCGAGGGCTGGCTCAGGTCCTGGGCAGGATGGGAAGCCAGCAAGTGCAGAAGGGTCCTTTCGGGTACCGGGGCCCGCACACTGCTCACTGCACACCTGCCCTTGGTGTGACCAGCCCCAGGAGCCAGGCCTGGGCACAGTCTGCCAGCCGCATAGTACAGGGTGGCCGTCTGCCTGTCTGTCCTTCCTCTCTCCTCCCTGAAGGTGGCGGGGGCAGGGGAGATGGGCTGAGAGCCAGTCTCAAAGGGTGAGACCCGCCGGCCAGGCCGCTGCAAGGAGGTTCGGGTGAGGCCCAGGATGGCGCACACAGCGCACAGCGCGGGGGCACATGCCTCTCCGGTGCCCCTCACTAGCTCAGTCTGGGGCCAGGAAAATCCTAGCCAAGCTGCGGGGCTCCGTGGTGGGCTGTCCTGGCCCTCGAGGGCACAAGTGAGGGGAGCCTGGCAGAAGCCTTTTCCGCAGGGCTGCGTTAAACAGGCATGAAAGGCTCGCAATCCATGCTGTTCTACAGAATATTGATATTGTGATCACCGCTCCCAGCTGGGCTGCACGGCAGGGCGCGGGCTCAGAAATACGATATTCACAGGGTCTTTTTCATAAAGGTCTTTATGGGCTTGGAAATTTAAACACCACAGAGTCTGAGTTGAATTGGAAAGCAAAAGTCTCTAAGCTTGTACATCTTAGAGGAAAAAAAAATTCAATTAAGTGGGATTTTAGCTGTTTCAATAAAATTGGACTCTCCCTTTTCAAGATAAGAGCTCTCCAGCGCACAGCAACCTTTATGAGCCCCGAGCCCCCTCTTCTACACGCGTAATCCTTGCTCGGGACACAATACCCACAACAGGAAATCAATGTATAGTCGAATCAATTTGAAAATATAAAATAAACTAATATATGAGTGGAAAATTCACTTCCTATGGATTAAAAGCAGCACAAATAGCAGAAAAATCTAGCTTTTTTAGTGGGAGGAAGTGGTTTGGGGCAGGGGTCCAGAGGGCCCGGTGCTACCCTGGTCGCTGGGATCGGGGAACACCAGGACGACATGTGTCAGGCTGGCGGTGCGCAGAGCCCCCCAAAGTGGCAGGGCAGTGGGAACTGAGGGGAGAGCGTCTGGAAGTGCTGGCCTGAAGAGCTGGTAATAGGACCGGTCCTCAGGCTGTCAGCTCCAGCCCTACCTGCTGAGTGTGAAGGAGGGACACCCGCCTGTGCCGTTTCCCCTCTGGATGCCCTCCCCACGCCCACATTTCTCCGCTGGTCCCTCTGGTGCGGGAGCTGCTGTCCATGTGGCCCTCTCACTGAGACACATGGGGCAGGTACGTGCTCCCCCCGCCCCGATCTACAGCCCTCCAACTTCCATTTACATGGACACCTGGTATCTCCTCCTCCAGGAGGCCCTCCCTTACCCTGGGCAAGCCCCCACCCCCAACTGCCAGGCCTCTCCCTGGCCTGGACCGGACCCCAGACCCACGCAGCTCTTGACCCAGACCCCCCACAAGCAGGTGGGCCTCAGGGTCTCCAAGACCACAGCACCACCTGACTGCCTACTTCTATCCCCACCGGATGCTCCCCACACCTTCTGTCCAACCCACCCCTGCAGCTGCCCCCAGGGCCACGTGATCTGTGGGGGTTGGGTCTGCCTCCTCCATGCACTCCTACAGCTGGAGGGCTGCAGCCGACAACTCCCCCTTTGGATTTTGTTTCCAAGTATTTCCTCCAAGTGGACACCACAACTGCTGGTCCTGGTGTCATCTGTCATGCTGCGGGCAGGCTCAGGACAGGCTCCCCAGTAACGGGTGTCTGGAAAAGCCCCCAGTGCTTCTGGGAGGGAACGCGGCCTCCCACTCATCATCTACTAAGCCACCATCCACAAACTCACCCCGAAAGCTTCCTAATCACGCACACACCCACGGACCCACCTAGGCGCCCACTCTCGTGTGCCAGCCCCTCTGCTCTTCCTCCCCGAGCTTACCCGCTTCTAACCCAGCACCTGTCCACCCCCTGCTCCACCTGTGCTCACTCAGCCACCAACCCATATAGTAACTCGCTCAGTAAATCCCACAGCCCACCTAGTTGCCCATGTGCCCACGGAATCACAAACCCCACACACAAGGTCAACAGCCCACACAAATACCCACCCACCTCCCCTCACACCCCTCCAACCAGCAACCATCCACCCACTCACCCATTCTTCACCCACCACCAGCCCACCAGGCCCCCCACACACCCACACACACACCCAAGCAGCCTGCCCTACACCACCCTTCCGCCTACCCGCCTGCCTACCAATCCCACAGCCGGCTGCCCCAGCAGCCACCTGGCCAGCATCCACTCACATCCTGCTGTCAGACCGTCTGTTCCCTTACCCCACGGCCATCCAAAGCTTGGGGACTGGGTCAGCACAGGCCTGTCCTGCCAGTGTAACTCCATCCCCGTGATCCACGTGGGGTCCCACCACTGGCACACCACTCCATTGCCTTGGCACCCCACGGTAAGCCTGGAAGAGGAAGTCCTGATGGGGAAGCAGCCTTGGGGACCAGGGTCCAGGCGTGGGTCCGGGCACCGCCCTGTGTGCACGGTGTTGACAGCAACAAAGCAATAAGACAGAATCCATGTCACACCCACCACCTGTTCTCAGCCGAGCCCTGGGCCAGCCTTCGGGCACAGAAGACGCCTGCCCATCCCAACATTCTAGAAGGGAGACAGGAATCCAACAAGCAAGCAGAGAAACAAAGTCACTTCTCACAGTGGCCCTGCCCCAGAAGACCCAGCCAGGCTTTGCTGGGAGGGGTCTCTGCACACAGGAGACAGGCTGGTACTGGGTCCCTCACAGGGATGCTGCCTTTGAACTCCTGCCAAGATCCCGGGACAGGGTACCTGTTGGTCCCCTCCACCAGGTCTGACCAAGGCCTCAGGGCATTGGTAGCAACCCCCCACTTGCCCTCCTGCCCCCTCCTGGCCGCTCAGGCTCCTGTTAAGTGTGCCTGGCCTGCCCTTGGCTGTCTCCTGAAAGCAGGCCCCCCATGTCCACCCCTCCCCGGGCCCAGTGGTTCCCAGGCCGTGCACCTCAACCCCTGTGTGCGTTTTTTTTTTTTTTAAGATTTTTTTTTTTAATTTATTTGACAGACAGATCACAAGTAGGCAGAGAGGTAGGCAGAGAGAGACAGGAGGAGGAGGCAGGCTCCCTGCCGAGCAGAGAGCCCAATGCGGGACTCGATCTCAGGACCCTGAGATCATGACCTGAGCCTAAGGCAGAGGCTTTAACCCACTGAGCCACCCAGGCGCCCCCATGTGTGCGGTTTCTGGGGCTCAGACGGGCAGCCTGGGGCTGAGTTGGCCAGACATGCGCAAACGGGCTCATGAGCAGAGTTCACAGTCTGGCACAACGAAGGGGAAAGCTCGATTTGTAAACACTTGGTCAATATGGATTAACGCCATCAGGACGGATTTGGAACTAAATTGGACAATCACATTGGCTGCACCCAAGGCCTGGCGACAATAGGTAAATTAGATCGTCATTAAATTATCACAAAGGAAAAATGCATAATCGGCAGCAGGGCCAGTAGAAAGATTATGGTTATTTACAAAAATCGTGCTGTTTGCAAATTTGTGCAAAATTATTTGTTCCTGGTGGAGCTTTACAGAGCTATCTACCCATTATCTCCGCCTGAGCTTCCCGGCCTGCATATTAACTAATGTCGTGGCTTAATTGGAAATAGAACCGCCAAATTGTAAATCGCTTTTCTGTCATCTGTCTCATGGCCACGCCATCCCCAGGAGCAGGGGACTTGGAGTGAGCCCTTCTGCCCACTGGGTGGCTGGCTGCCCAGGACCTGCTCTGACCCCCTTGGTGATTTTGGTCCCTCATCTGGCCAGGCCCACACTGGGCCCCCCACCTCTGTGTGCAGACCCCCAGCCACAGCGTGCCGGGCTCTGAACCGGGCATGGGGGTTGCAGACCTGCACAACTGAAGAAAACTCCCAGGGCTGCATTTGGCAAAGGTCTGGTTAACCACTCTTTGCTTCAGTTGGATCATCAAAGCAAGGGGGACAGTCACTTCCGCAGGAATGAAGGGCCACTGTGGTGTACTCCCAGCTCTGGGACTTACTCACTGGGAGGGCAGCAGGACGGGTGTGCCCCTCCTGGGCTGGGCCTGCGTCTGCTGGTCTGGAGGGTGGGCCTAGAGATGCCCCCACCCCTTCCGCCACCAGTCCTCAGACAAGACCAGGAGGTGGGGACACGCAGTGACCAGAGAGGCCCATGGAGCTGCCGCCTGTGGTTCGGGCCGACCTTTCTGTCCTCCAATTGGTGACGGCGTCTCTGGGACACAGGCGGCCCCTGCAGGCTGGCAGGGCCTGTGCCTTGGCCCATTAGAGTGCGAGTGCCATGGGTTCTCGCTCATTGGGCAACAATGTCTTCTTTAACTGGTTTATGTGTCTTACCCCAGTACTATCTGTGTGGGTAAACAAGGGGGGCGCAGAGAGGTGGCAGGAACAGCCTGCGAGCCAGGGGGCCGCTCCACGACGGCACCTTGCCTACAGCCTCTGCCAGCCAAAGACCAGGCCCGCATCGCCCACAGCTATGGCTAAGTGCCCAAGGAGGGGCGCTGCTTGCAGTGAGAGGGGCCCAAGGACGCAGGCTTCCCTGGGCACCGTGCACTCCGCGGCCCCGGCAGCTGCGCCAACCGGCTCCTCGCTGTGGTCCCCTCACCGCCGCTCTGGGTCCTGCCCACGAATAAAGCCAGAGCAGGCCACGGCCCCTGCCCCCCTGAGGGCCGCTATGGGGACCCCAGAAGCACAGCGAGGACCTGCTGTGAGGGAACAGGGGCAGGGAAGAGAGGTGCCTGTGGGTTAGAAGTTGTCATGCCTGGGGGATAGGACACTGGTGGGGATGATGGACCTCACCTTCCTGCCCACACAGCTGTGTGGCCCTGCGTGCTCATGCAGACCCACGGACCCATGGACCCATGGCAGCTAAGACGCCACAACCTCCCAGCCACAGTGGCAGCAAGAGGAGCCGGGGCTGCGGAAGTGATGGAGGGCAACGCGGCCTCAGGGGCAGAGCAGGGGTGAGGCCCCAGGAGCTCCCAGATTGGCAGCATTGGCCTCTGACCTGCGCTTACGGTTTCTGTTTCTGGGGCTGCTTCCTGGCATTCAGGTCTGGAATGTTCAGGTGCTGCCGCAACCAAGAAGCCCACGTGGCAGGTGGGCCTCTGCTGTCTGGTGGGGGACAGGGTGCCCGCCGGTGCACACAGCAGGAGGTGGTACTGGTCAGCTGTCATGCTGGATGCCCACAAACCCTCAGGCCTCCCCAGCCCTCTGACCGTCAGCCTCCACAGCCTTCCACCTTGAGGCCTGGAGTGCAGAGCCACCTGGAGCTCCTGGGGCCGTGTGGTCCCCGCCCAGCTCCCGAGGGCCCCGAGTGCCCTCAGTCCTCTATGTGACCACCCCTCCCGGCCCCGCGGCTAAAGGTATGTTTGTTCTATTGTTGCTTGTTCTCAATCAGCTTAACGTTACGTGTGTGCCCTGTTCTCCACGCTGAGGAACCCCCCTTACTTACATCCTCCCACCCGCCCCACAAGGCTCATTGCTATTTTAGTCATTCTATGGACAAGGAAGGCTCAGCCCGGCTGTGGCTCAGTGGGCAGGGTCTGCAGACCCCGCCACGTGAACAGAATACAACAGAGGCCCCATTCATTCCCCCACCTTGGCCAAGCACCCCCTGGGTGCCAGGCCCAGTGTTGGAGACCCATGTCCCCTCCCGTGGGGCCTCCGTGCTAGTGGAATGGGGACAGGTCCACAGGAGACACTCGTACCACATCCGGAAGATGGAGGAAACGGGGTGGATGGGTTCTCCTCCTCAAGGAGGAAGAGGGGAGGGCCGAGGGGTCCCAGATGGGGCAGGGGGGCAGCAGGAACAGAGGCCCTGGCTGGGCTCTGGAGGGACAGCCAGGGGCCAGTGTGGCCAGGGAGGAGGAGCACAGAGGTCAGAGAGGCCCATGGCAACCTGGCCATGTACGACTCTGTTCCCCGCGGGCACGAGTGCCATCTTAGCAGGGTGACCCTGGCCCCTGGTGGGTGATGGGCTCCAGAGATGTAGGGCAGACGTGGGGAGGCCAGCAGCTGGTGAGGAGGAGTGAGGCTGGCCCAGGGTTGCTAGATGAAGGCTGCGGGGTCCCTGAAGAGTGCCCCCCTGGAAGGCTGACCAGCCCTTACTGAGATGGGTGGTCAAGGGGCCGCAGGAGGAGTGGGAAATCAAGCTGGGTTTCAACCACACGGGCCCCCTGGGGCCAGGGAGTCATGGCTGCCGGAATCAGGTTCACTCGAACAGGTGGCTTGGGAAGCCAGGAATGGTGGCATCAAGGTGGGGAGAGGGCCGGCGGGGGTTTCTGAACTAAGGAGGGGATGGATAAAGGGATAAGAGAAATAGCCACAGTGCTGGACGAGCATTAGGAGGGGTTGGCCCCAAATCCACACGCCTCAGAAGGAAGGGCCAGCCTGTGAATGTTCCTGTGCGCGTGTCTACTGTGCGTTCACGTGCCTACGTCTGCCTGAGGGAGTCCATGTATTCTGTGTCAATGTGGACATGTCCATGTGACTGTGGCAGTGTCCCTCTCTTGCGTGTCTTTGTGTGTGGCCGCATCTGTGTGGGTGCACGTGGGCTGAGAGCAGGCTACAGGGGCGGGAGCTGGGGTCAGAATGCCCAGGACCACCCTGACTGAGCGTGTCCCGAGCCAGGCAGAGCCCCGAGGGCCAAGGCAGAGTTAGGGTCCCTGGGGCAGCCCCACGGAGCACAGCCTGGGAGGTCCGTGTTGGAAGGAAGAGTAAGAGGTGACCTGCGGGGCTGCTTCTGTTGGTCAGACGGTGCCCACAGTGGCCCCAGCTCCCTGCCCAGGGCTGCAAGTTCCCCAGTGCCAGCACCCTGGGCTGGTCAGGACAGGAGGGCCGAGCTGGCGGGTGAGAAGCAAACCACCTGCCAGCCCCCCTCCCCACAGGCCGGGGCAGCCTCCGAGTGTCGATTCTGCGTGACTAACTCATTGATCACCTCGCCGGGGTTAATTAATTAATTAGGGGTGGCCGCGGAGGACGGTGGGCTGGGGCCTGGGAAGGATCGCACCACCAGGAGCTTTATTAGTACATAAAACGAGTGTTTAAAACCCACATGGCCGCAAGTGCGCTGTTGAGGCTTCTCATTAAACAAACCTATAAAATTACTTGCCTCATTATGTATTTTCGTGGCTTCCTCTGCCTCCTTGCCCCCGCCCACCTGCCTCCTGCACCCGCTCTAAGTGCCTATTTGAAATCAATTTCTCTAATAATGGACTTAATGAGCTCATCAATTAGGGCTGCCATAACCGAATGTCGCCGTGCTCGGCGGTTATCAGTTAAACTCTGGAACTAATTTCCATGCTTCATCTATCAGGGGGTGCCCACCACTCTTGCTGCTGCTCCGGGACGATAGGGAGACCCCGGGGCCCTTCGCACCCAGAGAGAGGGGCGGCCTGGGAGAGGACAATGGGGACAGCGCCGCCTGCCAGGCCAGGGAGCCGCCCAGGGGCGGCTCCGGCATAATTAGCCGTAATGGATGAGACCCGCAGCCGAGATAAGATGGTCGTTCCACATGGAAAATCCCATTATGCTTTTCTTACCTCTCCACGCAGCCTCCAACAAGGCTGCCCTCGCCCCTCGCCCCCTTTAAATAAAGCCCAACAGGCCGGCTCCACGGAGGCCGCCCATTTCCCCAAATCCCAGGGCCCACAGGCGGAGGGGGCCCCCCTGGAAGGAAAACAGGACCCCTGCTGCTCAGGCCGGGGTGATGGGGTGGCTGGGGTCAGCCCTTGAGAGCACCCAGGGATAGGTGCAGGGGGAGAAGTCCAGAGGGCGGCAGTCAGGGAGAAAGCTCGGAGGGCAGAAGTTTCCAGAAGTGGGACGAGGGGCTGCCAGGAAGGGAAGCGTCGGGTGGCAGAGCTGTTGCTGGACACAGTAATGTGTGTCCTCAGATCCAACGGCCCCTGGTGAGGGACCTGGAGGGACACTGGAGGGGGTCACCAACCAGGCAAGACCTTGGATGGGGGGACAGGGCAGAGGGGCCACAGTCCAGGGAGACCACTCCAAGTGGGCCTGGAGAACAGAGGCATCCCAGTTCTGGGGACATTGCATGGCACCCAGGAAAGGCTCCATACAGACAGACAGGTGGATGGTGGAAGGATGAAGGTAGTCTCTCCGCTGGCTAGGAGGTTTCATAGGAAAATTTGCACCCGGGGAGGGGGGCAGGACCACGCTGGGGGCCCCTGGGGCCTTCTTTGTTGCTGCAGGGCTCATCTTGACCCCAAGCTGAGGAGTGGCTGCCCAAGAGGGACGAAGGGGACCAAGATCCGAGACTCAGGACAGTCTGACTGTCCCCCTGGGGGTGGGTGGTGGTGGTGGTGAAGATCTACAGCCCCCCCAGGGTGCCCTAAGGAATCCAAGCCATGGAGCAGGTACCAGCACCCTCCTCAAGCCAGGGAATGTCCAGCAGTTCTCTGGGGCCCCAGCAGGGCCGGGCTGTCCCTGCTGTTCCTTCTGCTGACCAGGGAGGAGCTGTGGGGTGGGGTGTGTGTGTGTGTGTGTGTGCGCGTGTGTGTAGAGCATGGCAGGGGGCATGGGGAAGTGGCTGAAGAGTGGGGAAGCTGGGAGAGCTGGGTGGGGGAAGTGCTAGGGTTCCGGGTGCTGGGGGTGGGAAGGTGTGTGTTCTCGGGGACCCAGGGTGCTGGGAGTAGCAGCTTGGGGTGTTAGGGGCGGACGGTACTGGGGGAGCTAGGGACGTGGGCACAGAGAGCTTGAGGGAGGGTTTGGGGGGGAAGGCGAGGTTCCTGAGGGGCGGGGGTGGCCCCCCACCCCGCCGGGCGCTGCCCCTGCCCTCGTTCCCTTCCCCACCGCTCTCACCCCACGCACCCCTCCCCCGCCCCAAGCGCACCCCCGCAGGGCCAGGTTTGGGGAGCCCGGGGCTGGGTTGGGTGGGGCAGCGGCCCCTCCCGGCGGTGCGAGGCGGGCACGTGTCGCCGCTTAGCCCGCTGCTCCCAGCGATTTGTCATAATCAGCCCGGCTTTTCTCATTAGTAAAAAGCCATTAGCCGGCTTTATCAGTAGCTGCACGGAATGCAGCCTTGGGCAAGGGCCTGGCTGGGCCGCCTCCTCCAGGGGGCCCTCAGGGCTAACCCCGCCCCTCCGTGGGAGGGCTGGTGCTGGCAGCACAGGCCTGGGGTGAGACCGGGAGGGGGAGGGCCGGGCTCTTCCGCCCTCTGACGCTCTGCCGCAGCCGGGCTGTCCCCGGCTCCCCCACCCTTGGGCACACCAGGGCCCAGAACCTGGGCTGAATTGAGCTAGGGTCTCAGGATTCAGCCCCAAACGTCACTG
Organism: Lontra canadensis; assembly: GCF_010015895.1. Lineage (NCBI taxonomy): Eukaryota > Metazoa > Chordata > Mammalia > Carnivora > Mustelidae > Lontra > Lontra canadensis. The sequence goes on along the minus strand of NW_022630995.1, from coordinate 66,854,455 downwards.
CACTGCCCAGGGCGGGCCTGTGGGTCCTAGCCCTGCGCAGTCCCTCCCACAGCCCAGGCGAGGTTTTGAGGGCACTCGCTGGGCAGCAGTCGCTGGGCAGCACCGTGGACCCCGGAACCAGTGAGGTCCACATGCGGGGCTTGGCTTGCGGGGAGGCAACTGCAGGGAACAGGAAGCAGGGACAGGTCGCGGGGCTTGGGGACACAGCTACACTCAGAAGAGTCCCTGCCCAACTTGAGCAGGGGGGTGGAGCCCAGTGGGCCCTGAGCAGAGCGGGGATCATCCCAGCCAGAGGGGACACAGCTTTGGGCAGAGTGATGGGAGGCAGGGGAAGCCTGTAGACAGTGGAGCCCACAGGTATGTGCGGGGCAGGACCGGACACCCCAGGGCTGGGTCTGGGGTCCAGGGAGGTGAAGAGGCTGGGGGCAGGGCCTGAAGGAGACTGGGCGGGGGGGAGATGTGGGGCCTGCGCAGGAGGAAGAGGTCAGTGGGGCCAAGTGACCCTGAGCGGATGATCCCTTGGGATCTGAGACCTGCCGTGGGACTTAGCAATGTGGGTGCCCATGGTGGCCGGAGAGGAGCGTCCTGAGGGGGTACTGGAATGGGGCAGTGGGTGGGCTGAGGAACATGGGGCAGCTCTTGGAGGGGAGGGGAGAGTAAAGGAGGACCAGGGGTGGGTGGCAGGAGGGACAAGGCCAGGCTTTTGAAGAAGGGAAAGGACCATCCTATCTGTGTTGGTGGAATGCTGGTCATGATGGAACCCAAGGTAGAAGCTGTGGGGTCAGTGGCCACGGGAGGCCGGAAGGCAGGCACAACCCGGGGAGCCTGCAGAAAGATGCAGCCAGCAGGGCTGGGCCCAGGAACCCGAGATGCACCCCAGCTTCCCTTCAGCCCTTCCCAGCAAGCTGGGAAGGCCTGCAGAGGAAGACCCCATACCACCAAGCTTAACACCCTAGTGCAGTCCCTATCCCTCCCCCCTCACTGCGTCACTGTCAGGGGCAAAGCGTGGGGCTGTGCCCTGCCCCAGGCCTCCCTCCTAAACACCATGGCTTCAATCTCCAGGTCCCACGTGGGGGCTCCCCTCAGCTGCTCTTAGGGGCCCCGTGCCGTGCCGGGCCTCACAGTGAGCAGCAAATACAGCCGAGCCTTCAGACGAGCTGTTCTCAGCAGGAGGACTCATGGCCTGATCGCCAAGGGCTCCTGAGGTACCCAGTCCCACAGGCAGAAGTGCCTCCTGAGGACCGCATGAGTGAGTGAGTGAGCAAAGGGATGGGTGAGGAGCCCGAGAGACCTGGCCCAGCTGGGCTGGTCACAGCACTCCCTTCCCAGAGAAGTGCTGTCAGCCCCCAGGCAGGGTGGGCAAGGGGCCACCACAGCCAGCTCCACGGAGCCTTCTGAGCCCTGGGCTGTGTCCTCACTGCCACCCAAGCCCTGAGCCGGTTCTGTCTCTGTTTGCAAGGTTGGGGTGCCCTGGGGGTGAACTCCTGAGCTGGGAAGGTGGTGGAGCATTGCTGGGCTCTAAGGCTGAAAAGCCCAGGCCTTTTCCTCCCTGCAGGCGGGAACCCAGGCAAAAAGGGGCCACTCAGAGACGAAGGGCTCCTCGAAGTCCCTGCCCCTTGGGGGTCTGCAAAAGCCCTCAGTGCTTTTCTCAGTTGCTCAAAAATGGCGGTATTAGCCCCAGCTGGGAACCCAGCACACGGGCAGGTGGCCTGGCAGACGGTCTCTGCATGGGTGAGGGTCCCAGCCCTGCACCTGGGTTCCTGGCACTGGGCCTGCGAAGGGCCAGTCTCTTGCCACACATCAACACCTTATGGGCTGGGGGTGACCACTTAATGTTCCTTGGCCGGACATCTGTGGAGGAATATTGTTTTAAGTGTCCACTGAGATGGTCGAGACCACCTTTGGGTTGTCCTCAGGCCTGGACAGGGTGGCAGTGTGGCCCCAGTTGTGCCCTTGCCTGCTGCCTCCCCCTAACCCCAACCCTGCACAGAGGAGGACACCTGCAGGGGTTGAGGCCACATCGGGGCTAGAATTTTCTGGGCAACAGATGCGGGCGTTGCCTGTTGAGGAGCTGCCTGGGTACAGGATGGCATCTGGACATCCCCCAGGGCTGGGGTGTTCAGGAGAAGACGGGTTATCCCACTGGTACTGAGGACACAGACTATACTTGCCCCTGTCCCCGGGCAGGGGGCAGGGCAGTTCAGGTGGAGGCTCAGGACGACGGCCAGCCTCCTATGGGGGTTCAGCGCCCGACTTCCTGAGGATACCTTCTTCTCCCACATGGGGAGATGCCATGGCCTAGAATGCCAAAAATCCCAGCTGCACCTCTCCTTGCCTCAGTTTACCTGACTGTAGGATGAGGGTGGTGAAAACACTAACTTCAGGGCTGTGAAGACGTGAGATGATAAAAACGCAGCTCTCAGTGCCACATACGGCATAGGATGGACATTGATGAGAGCCGGTGCTGCTCCACTGGTGACGATGACAGCCGTGCCGGTGGTAACGGCGGCAGTGCTGTTAATGGTGAGGTAAGCACCAGGGCGAGACCTCCAGCCCATTCACTGTCCCGGATTTCAGGGGAGGGGGACGCTCAGTGTCCCCTGGTGGTTCTGCAGATGAACAGGAAAAACAGGCTGGGGTTGAAGACGGGTGTTTTGCTTCTGTCTCCTGGGCTATAACCCACAAGTACATGAGCCCCACCCTTGGGAGGCCCAGACAGCCTCACTGAGCAGGAGGCCTGGCCTGCTTACCCCTGCGCTCATCCACATCCAGATGTGGGAGCCAGCTGCGGGCACGGCCTTCCCCTCCCCCATCCCTGTGCTTGGTGCCTCCACTGGCTGCATCTTCACTCTGCCTCCAGCCCCTGGCTTTGCAGTGCCCCGACCCCACTGTGGGTCAGGTGGCCGGCAGGTGGGGCTCCTTCCCTGCGTCCCCCCAAAAAGAGCTCCGCAGATAAGGGAAGGAGGTGGGAGGCTGGGCCGGGACTGGCAGGAGGAAGACTGACCTTGATACTTGATACTTGATACTGGGGTGCTCCAGGGATGGGGCTGCTCTGTGCGGGTAGGTGCTGCTCCCTCGTGGTGGCTTGGCCTCTGAGTCAAGGCTCGGGGAGCTGTCCGGGCACTCCACTCCTCTGGGTCAGACCAGCAGCCCTCCCTCCCAGTGGCTGCCCCCTCCCTGAGGCCGAATAGGTGCAGCCACTGGGTCGCCTCCAGATGACCTAGCACGGGGCATCTGGGCCTCTTCTGGGTATTTGATTTAGATTTGCTGAGACCACAAACCAAGCCAGGCTGGGGCAGAGGGGCAGAAAAATCCCTGGTGACAATGTGGGTGTGGGTCCTTCCCAAGCCCAAAGCACACCTGTGAAATGTCCTAGAGCCAGGTGTCCCCGGGGACCTTCATCATCTGGCATCTGGAGAGTGGGGGCCACTTCCGAGAGTGTCTGCCTGAGCAGCCCCAGACAGGGGCCCGACACCTCCTATCCCCATCCCGAATGTGGGTACCAGGCACCGTCTAAAGCCTCAGGTTCCCGGGGGAACTGCAGGGCACTCCATTTCAGGCAGGCCTGCCAGGAAGTGCAGGGCAGCCCCAAGGCCATCAGCTCAGGTGGCTAGGGGTAGCCAGGCCCTCAGGCCCCTGCTGATGGTTGGGAGACAGACCCCTGTAGCCACGGGGTGCCCAGGGGATGAGGTGGGTTCAGGGGCCCTGGGGGGTCCAGGCAGAGCAGCTCAGAGCAGCGCAGCAGCTGGCAAGGACAGGGTTAAGAGTGTGCTGTGGGCCTCCCTCCCGCTCCTTGAAATGGATCCCTGGTTCCAGAATGACTCCGCTTCCCCTCTTAATCTGTATTTTACGAGTGAGAAGCTTTGCATTATGCAAATCGTTAGATAGGAACAGGTGACATTTCAGCAAAGAACATGAGCGGGAGCGGGCCAGCGGGCGGGCTGCTGATTTAGACATTAGTATTTGTCACTAGGGCGGCTGGGCTGGAGGGGGCTCGGCTCTTCACACCTTAAGGTGGAAGTCTTAGCGGCCAGGGCCAGCCCACTCCCCTTAGCAGAGGGCACCCAGCATGCGGAGGCTGCACCCTAGCCGGGCTCTGTCCCTGTACCTGGCAGCTTAACAGGCAGGACGGCACAGCTCCATTTCACAGATGAGGACACCAAGGCACAGAGAGGCTATGGGCCAAGCCCGGGAACTTCCAGGTGGAGCTGTGGCAGGACCCAAGCCAGGCAGGCAGTGGGGGCCATCTTTGCACCCCTCCCCACTGTCCTGGGGTCCCCCGTGCCCAGGCTGGCTCTCCGTGTCCTGGGGTCCAGGGACCTATGTCAGCTCCACAGCCCACTCACGTGGTCACCTGCTCCCACAGGCCCACCCCCGGGGCTGCACCCTCTGCCCACAGAGCCCCAGACACCTCCCCTCCTTGCCTCACCCCACCCCTGCTTTGAGTGAAGTTGTGGCCATCTGTCATCCCATTGTCAAATGCATCCACCGCCCACAGGAAGTCATTGGGGAGGAAATGGACGGAGGGAGAAGTGAGGGGCCGCCACACTTCACAGGGGGCAGCAGCCACGTCCTTCAATTTTTTAGCTGCTCACTGCCCTCTGCACTGCTGCTGGGCACTGAGATCCTGGGGGACTTAAAACACTGAAAACCTTGGCTGAGGTGTGCCTGGGGCCCCAGGGAAGGGGCAGGACTGGATTTCCATGGCGGGGTATCAGCATAGCCCTGGATTGGGAGTCCCCAGCTGGCCCGGCTTGCTGACCGTGGGCTGCTGCAGGCTGGCCACGAAGGGGGTCTATGGCAGGCCCTGAGCCTCTCAGTAGGCACGGGGCACAGGCCCCTGGGGCGCCTGAGGGTCTCTGGCTGGGCCACAGTCCAGGCCAACTGCCCCTTGCACCTGAGGCCTTATCTGCAGGAGCAGCTTGGGCTGCATCGGGGTGCCCGCTCCCCCCGGTAGAGCCTGGGTGGCCCTCCTTGGTGCTCAGAGGAGCTTTGAGGGTGTCCCCAGGGGCTCCTTCCCAGGGCACGTTCACTGCGGAGCCTGGATCACCAGCATTCCCCAGGTGTCCCCGGAGGCTGCCGCTGCAGAGAAAGCTTCACCCTGCGGCCTGGAGGAGCCCAGCTGACCTCCAAGACCTCGTAGCTCACACAGCCTTGGGAAACAGCCAGATGAAAGGGGCCTGGGCCAAGGGTCTGGACAGTCACTGCGATAGTCTTCCGCCAGCCCTGATTTGGAGGTGATGAGTGGCTAGAGGGAATGGTCCCCTTGATGCCCTGTGGAAGGCTGGCCCCACGAGGCACTATCTTTGGTGCTGACACGTAGCCCCCCACCTTCCCCGGCCACACGGAGGTTTCTCTGGCCCCTGCCTGGCCTGAGGCCGGGAGGACACTCAATGGATGAGAGCTGGTCCAGTCGCCAAACTGCCTGAGTCTCCCCCGCCGGAGCCAGGGGGCAAACATGGCCTCTCACCAGTTGCCCCAGCAGCTCCTGCTCCCGCGCCCACGGGACACAGGGCTGTCCTTCAGCATACCCTGGGAGTCTGGGCTGTGGCACCCGGGGCACAAGAAGAGCCAGGCTGCCCTAGGGGAGGACCTGTTCCTGCCCCACTTGGATCCCCATGGCCTGCCCACGGAGTCAGGGCCGCATTCAGAGCCAGCAGCATGGGGACTAGCCCACAGTGGCTGAGCGGGTGTGGGTTTCTGCGGGGACCCCTTTCCACCCCTGCAGCCAGCAGTATGGGTCCCCAAAGTGTGGGTCCCTGTCGATCCTGGGGTCCCCCGGACCCCTTGGGCAAGCCAGACCTCGGGCGGAAGTGACAACCCCACCCCTCCCTGGGGACAGAGCCTTCGGCCTTGGGGGTGTCACTCAGAGTGAACAGACCCCTGGGAAAACCCACACACTTCCAAGGGGGCCCCATCAGGTTGCAGAGATGCCCTGAGGACAGAGGGCACCCTGGACAGCGAGGGCAACCCACACAGAGTGTGGCAGTTTCTAGGCGCAGGGAGGAGGTGTGGGGGGACATAGCATAGAGAAAGCAGGGAGTGGACACCCTGGAAAGGCCTCCGGGACCAAATCTGAGCAGCTCTGGACAACAGCCGGGGCTGTGTTTTCAGGTGGGATGGTGGTTTGAGGCAGACCCCAGCTCTGCCCACAGCTGGAGAGCAGCAGGAGCGGCCCTGCTCCCAGGGTGAGGGGCATGCTGGGCACGGGTCTGGGAACAGTTCCCCAGGGAGGGGAGGACCCCAGCCCCACAGGCCTCGAAGACCTGTCCCCACAGCAGGAGGCTCAAGGTTCTGCAGCTGTGGGCATGGGAGGGGAGGAGAGGCCGAGAAGATGCCTCAGTGGGCCTCAGGACTCCTGCTGCCCCAGCAAACTGTTCCCGGGCCCTCCAGGCTGTACCGGAAGGATCTCGTTGTTCCCACAACTCCCTAGGCTTGAGGCCAACCTTGGTGGGTCCTCCCTGGCCAGGGTCAGCAGGTGACCCAGACCCAGAGTGAGGCTGGTGTCTGCTGAGGGCCTGATTCAGGAGCCGAGGAGGGGGCTGCCAGATGCCCTCCCCCCATGGTACTCCTCCCTCTCAAGCTCTAGCAGCATCCCTGTGGTTGGGGCAAGCAAGGACAGGAGTGTCCCCACCAGCCTTTCATCTCCTGTTCTCCCACACACGTGCCCAGCACCCCACAGAGCCGGGCACTGCCCTTAGCCCAGGACTGGGGCGCAAGCTTCCTGCTGCCCTTAGAGCCCCTGACCCTGGGGAGCATGGAGAGGTCGGGGTGCCTCTGTGCATGGGGAGGAGGACAATCAGGGGCCAGGGCAGCCACTGCCTCTCTTTGGCTCACTCCCAGGGACAGGTTGGTATACAGTAGGTTAAACAGGGATTAAACAAAGACATAGAAATGGGCATTTAGTTTTATTTGCACTTAAAAGCACTAGTTACTGCCGAAGCCAGGCTTGCTGGGAAGACCGCAGTCCCTGCCTCCTCTGCCCAAGCACCCCATTCCCTAGGCTGCCTGCCTGCAGCCCCTGGCACCTTTCTGTAATCTGTCTGTGGTCTGTCTGTCCGTCTGGGCACCTCCTTCCCAGCAGCACCCTGCACGGCACTGACATTTAAGATGAAAAGTAAGGGCAGCTGTCCCAGTTCTGACAGCAAGTGCGGGGTTTGAAATTAGCATCAGAAAAGGAAGCAGTGTCCTTATCATTGGGGGTCCTCCCAGGGGAGCTGCTCCCCTTTCCCATTGTCCCTCGTCAATAATCGCTTACCTTCAGGCTCATAAACGTCGCTCTTGGGGAGCTCATGAACAGCTTTTCTTAAATTAGCAAGTAGAGATATTTATGGGTTTCTATTACGCATGACAAGTGGGGGGTCACAGGAGAGACATCAGCGAGTACACACCACGGTGGGCACCCCATCTGAGCCCAGAGAAGAGGGAGGCACCGGGAGGAGGAGTCCCCAGCCCGGCCACCTCCAACCCCTGTGGGGGCAGCCTGTGGGGGGTGGGGCCCTGCTGCCAGCCTTGAAAGCTGCTGCAGGAGGAGGAGATTTCCATGTGGGGGCTCCCCAGACCCAGAGGAGGTGGTCAGACTCCCACTCCCTCCTGGGAGCCTGAAAGCTGGACCCATCTCTGAAAGTCCTCACCAAGCCTCGGGAGCGGCTGTCAAAAGAGGGACAGCCCCTCACAGGTGTGAGAATCATGGGCACACGTGCACACACATAACACACCCTCACATACACTCATGCAGGAACACACCTCACACATACACGTGACTCACACGCACACATGTGACTCACACGCACACATGTGACTCACACGTGCAGTCACAACACATGTGTGTGCACGTGACTTGCAGGCACACTTGTGACTCTCACACCCGCACTCACACACGTGACTCACACTTGCACACACGACTCATACTCCCATGTGACTCGCACACATGCACACACGACTCACACACTCACACTCACACATACAGCCTGCCACAAACCAGAGGACATTGCCTTTAACACACCTCAGCCCTTCCCCCCCCTTCTCCTCCCTTCTTCCTTCTTCCCCTTCTTCCCCTCTCCTCCTCCTCCCCTCCTCCCCCTCCCCATCCCCCAGCAGCCCCTCCACAGAGAGCCAGAGAGATCTTTTCCTAACTTTAATCTGGGAACAGTTTTAGATTCTGAGAAGGGTCACAAAACTAAGACAGTTCCCACACACCCACCCAGGGCCCCGCCCTTCAGTTTCGTCAGGGTGTGTGTGTGTGTGTGTGTGTGTGTGTGTGACAACTAGGAGCCCAACATCGGCTGGCACACTACCCTCCAGTAAAGCCCAGGCTTCTTCAATTTCCCATTTCCCCACCATGTTCTTTCTCTGGCCCAGGACGCCTCCTGGAACCCCAAGATGCCTCCTCCAGAGCCTTCAGTCCCTCCTGGCCTTGCTCAGTCTTGACAGCGTAAGGGCTAGCCTGGGGTCCTGTAGGGTGTCCCGCTTGGGTCTGTCTGGTCTCAGGCTCACCATGCCCCCCCGCCGTCACTCCCACAGAGGGCAGCAGCTCTACCAGGTGGCCCAGGGGGCAAGGGTGGGCACACTCTCCTCTCCCGGCCCGTGCCTAGCCCACTTGAGGAAGCCTAGTACCTTTCAGAGACGCCCACCAGTGCCCACACCCATACCCTTCATCCCCCAGGGCCCTGAGGCCCATTCCCACCCTCCTCCCTCCCCCACTGAGCTGGCCCCACACCTGCCTGGGGTTCCTGTCCTAGCCAGGAGTCCTTGGCCACCATGCCACCCACCAGAATGGCCCATCTGCTCCCTTGTTGGCGTCTGCCCTTGCGGAGCGGCAGGGACTGGCCCAGTCACTGCTGGTCCCCATAGCGGGCTCAGTGCCACCAGGGGCATGGCTGCTAGTCCACGGGTGTGCGCGCCACTGAGATTCTTGGGAAGCAGGGCAGGCAGCCCTGGTGGCGGGGGCTGGGGGTACAGAAGGTGGCCAGCATGCGAGAGGGGCTCTGAGCAGGGCACACAGGCCAGCTCTGCTGCAAGTACAGCGAGCTGGGGAGCTGGGTGGCTGGACAGCAAGGGTGGGGCCATCTGTGGCTCAGGCTCTGTGTCGGGCCCTGCTTGGTAACCCGCCGGTTACGGTGACCTCCCCCCATCCCCGGCGAGGGGAAGGGGGTGAGAGCAGCCAGGTAGCCACTGGGCACCCCAGCTGTCACAGAGGAGACAGAGCCCTGGGCCCTGCAGGGAACTGGACAGGACAGCGGCTGGCCCCATGACACCGGCACTGGGGGGCCTCAGCCAAGGAGAGGTGGAGGGGAGCTAACGAATGGGTGAGCTCTCCAAAGGGCGTGGAGGGAAAGGAGCACTCTGGGTGCTGACCCAGGGCAGCTGTGACAGTGGAGATGGGGAGCTGGAGGCTGGGCTTGACACCAGGACCCACCTGTCCCCGGAGGAGCTGGAGGAAGACCCAAGCAGTCCACTTCCTGTGCCCACCCAGGAGGTGCTGGTGTCCTCATGTCCTTCCCTGCCCGGTGTGAGTGGGAAGCTGGGGGCCCTAGGGTGGGCAGGAATTGGGCAGGAGCACAGCCAGCACCCCCAGCACCCCAGGCGGAGAAGACACGGCCCTGCCCCACAGCCTCCGGGGGGCCACTGGAAGTGCCCCCTTCCCCACGCAGGTCTGAGCCCAGGCTGGGCCATCCGCCATTTCTCTCCCGCCGCGTTTCTCCCACCACGCAACCCCTGATTCCACCTTAAATGGGTCTGATCAGCCCTCGCACCGGTGAACGCATGCTAATATCGGCACCAGTGAAGAGCAAATCAGGGCCCAAGTGTGCTCGCCCTACCGGCAGCCAGCACTGATGGCTGCAGAAGTCATACAGATCTCATTTAATCTCGCGTCTATCTATCACCGCGGACGTCTTCGCCCTCTTTGTGCCGGGGTAATATGTGCTCATTACGAAAGCAAAACAGATCTGGCATGAATAAACGCGGCTGAAGTGCTCACTGGGAATGTGACAGCATGATCGGTGGCGGCAGTAATCCTGAGAATCACGGGCTAAATTATTCCATAACTGTGATTTGAGGGGACAGCCCGGAGCACCCCACAGCTGCCTGCACCGCGGCGATGGGTCCTGATAAAACATCCTTCCCAATTTACAGGGCGCGCTTGACCAGGCTGCCGCGCTGTCTAATCACGCCATCAGCGCCGCGAGAAGGGGCTCAATTGGGACTCAAATGAAGGGAGATTGGAAAAGTACTCTCAATTGAAATTACATTTGTAAATGAGGCAGGGTTTTCTGTTCAGAGTGTGAACGTCACGGCAAATCTGCTTGAGGAGTCACGGACAGAGTGGCTGGTGGCGGGCAGGGGTGGCACAGGAGCAGCAGGGGCCTGCTGGTGCCAGGGTCCCGGTGTGGGCCCCGCGGGGCATCGTCAGAAAGTTGTCAGCTGTGATGGACCCTGGGCATGTGAAGGCAGCCCGCCTCCCATCTCTGAGCTGGGGTGCTGCCGGCCTTCTCCTGGCAGGTGGGGCAGGACCGGATGATGGAGACTCCCAAGCTTCTGGGGGCAGGGACCAGGGGCCATCCACACTTGCCTTCCACTCTCCCCTCCTCTCTGTGCCTCCATCTCTGGCCCCCTCCCTATAGCCCCCATCTGCCTGTCTGTCTGCATGTTCCCCGTGGTCCTCCCTGAGGCAGGGGGCAGGGTTACATCTGACCTCAGGAGCTGGGTCTGGGACTGCACTCAGAGTGGGCAGCAGAGGGGCAGACACAACCCAGCTCAGGGGTTGGAAGCAAGAGGCCCAGACCAGTCTGACTGGCTATGTGCCCCATGACCTTGGCATGTCCCTAGGTCCAAGCACACTCACTGGGTACATTCTGAAGAAGGACACCAAGCATGTGCAGGGAGGGAGGAGGGGAGGGGAGGACTGGCCTCAAAGGTGGCCATGAGCCCCTAGGAGAACCACACTCCCAGGCTGGTGCTGAAGGAGGGTGGTGAAGCTGCGGGCCCAGCTCCCCAGGTAGGGGCAGAAAGGGGTGCCGGTGCAGAGTAGAGAGCGCCGTCCAGCAGGCTGACCTGGCCTGAGGGCGGCAGGAGGCCACGTGAGTGCACTCCAGAGCACGGTCACTCTGGGCAGCACTGTAGGCTCAGGGTCGGCCTTGGGGTCCCTGGGCAGTGGGGGATCCAGCAGGGCTCAGTACCACCCTGTGGCCCTGCCCTGCCAGTGGCCCTGAGCAGGGAGGTAGGGCAGGGCCTCCTCCAGTCCTTTATGTAAATCAACTCCTAATTAGCCCATCCAGCATTTGTGTAGAATATCATTTTTTTAATTACCGGCCCTGGGCAGGTTTGCCTGCTGCCTGTTGTGGGGCCAATTACCATAAATCCCCCGTAACAATTAACAATGCTGGAGCCGAGCTGCATGTATTTCCAATGTTATAATTATGCTCTGCGCTCTTGTTAATTGGCCTATCTGACTCTTTACTTTTTATGCTGCTCATCTGCTCATTACCGCAGCCATTTAATTCAATTAGCACCTTAATTAGAGGAACAGTCTTGTCCAATGTCGGGCCTTGTCAGGGAGCCGGCTTGATGAGCAGACAAACACGAAGGCGCCGCCAGCCCTGGGAGGCCCTGGAGGCTTGGGGGGCCTGGGGGGTGCCGCCTGCGGGGTGTGGCCAAGCTGCCCATGGACCCCTCCACACTCTGCGACCCCACGCCAGGAGGCCCCACGCCAGGAGGCAACAGAGAAATTCTTGCCCCTCCGCCCCCGCCGGCCCCCCACCATGACCTTCTCAAGCCTCCGCAAGTCTGCCCCTCTTGCCCCCACCTCCCCAGGACAGCCCCCGTGAGCTGCAGAAACTGGCCGCAGCCCCAGGCACGATGTGTCCAAGCTGGGTTTTGTTTTGTGCCACTCTATTGAAATCGCTATTCCCTGACTATTAATTCTCCTAATTAGAATTAAATGAAGCATGCTAAATTGCTAGATTAACCAATAATTAAGCAGCCACAGCACTAAAACCAAATACCCCAGTGGCCCGCTGCCCCCCTGTCTCCGTGCACCAGGGTCTGGGCCAGGCCAGCCAGGCAGGGGGAGGGCCAGATAGGTCCCCACAACTGTTGTCCAGCCCCTCCCTGAGCTGCCTGAGGTGACCCCCTGCATTGGCAGGAGTTGAGGGTGCCGGCCATGTGTAAGTGGTGGGGGGGCCAGGGAAGCATGTGTCCGCCCGAGGGTGGCTGCGGACATTTGTGCATGTGTGTGCCAAGTGTGGACAGGACGGGACAGAGTGTGTGAATGCATGTGTATGTGAGTGTGCACGTGTCTGCAAGCATGTGTGAGCATGTGTCAGTGGGCGTGTGTGGGACACCGCATGCTTCGGCAGCCCCTGAGAAACGTGTTGGCGTCAGAGGTGAGGGGCGCGGGCGGGGTGACGCCCCGCCCCCACCATGGTATCCAGGTGACTTAAGGGCTAAAGTGGAAAACTGACCAGGGGCTCAGCAGGGGCCTCCGGGAAAACCCCAGGAGGGGGCCGCCCAGGGGAGGGGGGGCCATGGTTTGGCCCAAGAACCACCTGTGGCCCAGGCCACCTGGGCTCCTCCTCACTGCCCAGGTGAGAGCGCCCCGCCCTCACACAGGCCCTACAGGGTCAGGACCTCCAGCCCAGATCCCAGGGCAGAGGAGGCAAAACCCCCAGGGCAGAAGGTGCCAAAACCCCACGCCCCCCAGCAAGAAGGAAGAAAGCCAGAGCCCAGAGGAAAAGGGGAGAAGGAGGCAAGGAGAAGAGCAGAGAAGGGAGGGGAGGGGAGGAGAGTGGGGGGCCCCAACAAGGAGCACACAAGCAGGTGCTGGGTGCCTGAATACACCGCAAATACCCCCAGCCCCTCCCACCCGGGCCGGGTCCCCTTCCCCGCCCCCACGCACCGGCCCTGGGTCCCCCCGGCCCTCCCCCTGCGAACGCTTCCGCACAGGTCGCCCCGTGCCCACCCCCTCCACCCCCTGCTCAGAAGAGGCCGCCCCCACGGGCCTGCTGGCGACCCCGTCCCCCCACCACCCCCTGCCACGTTTGCAGGGAGCCCCCTGGTGGCCGCACTGGACTTGCAGGGCGCCGCGACCCGCTGCCCTAGAGGAGCCTCCTCCAAACCCCGGGGCCTCAGAGACTCCAGGGCCGCCCCATCGTCAGGGACCGCGCCTTGGCTCCCCAGCCTCTGTGGGCAAAGCCGGAGTCATGCGTGGGGGCCGCTGCCACAGCCCTCAGCCACCGTTCCCAGGACCCTGCACACCAACACATCTGGAGGACCAGCTGCGGGGCCTCATTCCCTGTGCCTCAGTTTCCCCGTCTGTGAAAGGCGCGGGCACAGGGTCCCAGGGTCGCTGAGAGGATGGGGTGAGCTCCTAGCACGCCAGGAGCACGGCCTGCCCCCCACTTACCTGTGTGAGCGCGGGGCCTGGCGCGCGGCCCTGCAGGCACCCGCCCAGCGCGGGGGACGCCCGGGCTGTGGGCGGCGCTGGGCCCCGCGGGCCGGACTCTCGTAGTCCGGTGGCGCACCCCCACCCGCGGGTCGGTGCGCGCGGGAACATCCATCCCTGCAGGCAGCCGGCACCATCTCGGGGGCCTCCCGGCTGTAAACTTCCCCCCTAACAGCTCCCTGCTGCAGCCAGCAGATATTGACTCCAGGAGAAACAATGGCACGAATAAAATAAAAATAAAAAAGTTAATTATCCTTTGTGTTTGTAATTTAATTAAAGATGCAGTAAAGTTTTAGTGTTTTTCCAGGTGATGATGTTTAGAGCCCGGAGAAGCTATTTGTGCCGGCGAGATTAAAGCGCATTTTAAAACGCTCCTCCAGTACTTTCACATTTGTTGATAGATTTTTAAATTAAACTTTAAATTGTAATCTAAATTACCTCCAACAATTCATGGTCCCTGTAATGAACTCCCACCGTTCCCGCTGTCATCCGTCGATGATGGAGTGTGAACAGGCCTCCCGCAGCCGCCCGCCAGCTGAAGCCGAACGGCAGCCGCGGGAGGCCGGGCCCTGGGCAGCGGGTGCCCCGAGGTGGGCAGCCTTCCACCCTGCTGCTGGACCCCTCGCCCCCCAAGCCCCGCAGGCCTCCTGTGCAGGGCTGGCCGGGAGAGGATGCGCCTCGGGCAGGAGCAGCCAGAAACCCACAGGCCACCCCTGTGGCCAGAAAAGGTCTTGGGCCCAGCACCAGAGCCTGGGGAGACACCCGCAGGACAGGATGGAGGGCAGGATCCCCCGCCCTGCTGGCAGCGGCAGCCTCTCCTCCTGAAGGAAGACCCCCACCCACAGCCTGGCGCCCTGGCCCTGCCCGCGGAGCTCACACCCGGGGAGAGACAAAATCAAGGCTGCATTTCTACGCTCGGAGCATTGCCCCCTGGGCCAGTATGGGAAGTTAGCAGATGTCCTGTCCCTGGAGGTCCTGCCGCCATCTTTAACCTTCACTGACAAACCCAGCTGGGTGCTCGGAGCGCGTCAGCGTTCCTAAGTAGGAGAGGAGTCCTACCTCAGCACCGCGCGGCTGACTAGCTGCTGGAAAATCGGGTGGGAGACAGGCTGACCTCAGCAATCCCAGAAATGGGCCACAGAGCCAGAGCAGGTGCCAATTCCATCGACCGCTTGGTCCTTAGGAGGGATGTGATGCAATGAAATGACCAAGAACAGAGGGGGCCAGAGCCCCCGGGTCACCAAAGCAGGCCCTGTGGTCGTCAGGGTCCCCTGGACAGAATCCCCAGGAAGTGTAGGTGCGGGAGTGGGACTGGGGATGGGGCAGCGGTGGAAGTAGGAGTGGCAGTGGGAGTGACTGTGGGCGTGGCCGCGGGAGTAGGAGTGGGCGTGGCGATGGGCGTGGCCACCAGTACAGGTACCGGCATACACAATTGTGTAGATCGGACCAGCACAGAGCAAGTCGGGGTGTGTTATCTGAGGAATGGGCTTGCCTCACTGTGGGGCGGCAGGTCTGAAATGTCCAGGATGGGCGGCAGGCCGGAAGTCAGGGAAGAGCTGAGGCCGCCTCTGGGTCTGGAGGTGTGTGGAAGCAGGATTCCCTTTTCCTCTGAAGTTAGTCTTTCTCTTAAGGTCTTCAACTGATTGGGTGTGGCCCACCCTCTCGTATCGGGGACCCAGCTTCACTCCAAGCCCGCTGATTTCAGTGTCCGTCTCACCTTCACCCCGACATCTACAACACTGCTGCCTGGCCGAGCAGCTGGGCACGCGGCCTGGCCAAGCGAGCACATGAAACCAACACAGAGCCTGTCTCAGTCGTGGGGCCGCCCTCACAAGACCCCGCGGGCCGTTCGGCAACAGACCATTAAGTCTCCCGGTTCTGGAGACTGAAGTCTGAGCTGCGGTGGCGGCCCGCAGACCTTCTCGCGGTGGTCTCAGGCAGAGGCCTCTCGCCTCTCCTCCTTGCCCTGTCCTCACCCCCCGCCTGTGGTCCCCCTCCTGACGCTTCTGTGGGGGAGTCTGGGGGGCACAAGCATGGGGTTTGCAGCTGACCTGTAACTACCGATCTTGGTGCGGAGGAGTTAGGAGAGCGGGCTGGGCTCACCTTGGCTGGATTCTGAGCGCTCAACCCGCCACTGAACCTGAAACCCACCAATACCGTCCAGCCGCCTGTGCCCCCATTGACCGCCTGGTTCCTCCTCTCCTCTGTACAGAAATACTGGCAATGCATGTGTGCCGGGGGTGGGGGGGACCCCGTAACACCCACCAGTGACCCCGTAACACCCACCAGTGACCCTAGAGTACCAGGATTTGCGTTCTTCTGGTCAGAAGCATGGAGGCCCCAAAGGCGGGGTGTTCAGAGCCTCTGGCAAGAGGGTCTCTACGGCACTGCCTCCCCCGGAGGTTGTGGAACTGAGACCCAGTGACATGGATCCCGGGTCTCAGGCTTCCCCAGACGTTGTGTTATTTAAATTTGAGAGGGATACGTTCCGATGCTCGCACAGTCATGTCACCTACACAAGCAACCACCACTGCCAGGGTGGGGCTGGTTTGGGGAAGACTCCCTCCCTCTCACCCGTCCTCCTTTCTGGAAACCTCTGCACAATGCCCACCGTGGGCCAGGCCCGAGCTGGACCCCGGGGTCCACCTTCCCTGGCTGGCTGCCCCCGGCAGGGCTCCCGCTGGTACAGGCAGGACAGGCGGGGTCCCCTAGAGTCTCTGCAGGAGGGAACACTGAGCCTGGCCTCAGGCTGAGACAGCAGTGGGGCCAGCCCCCAAATGCCCCCGCCAGAGTAGAGAGACTCAGGACAGTAGGCAGAACAGGTAGGCAGGGCTCCCCAGGCCAGGACGCACTGGGAGGGCTTCCTGGAGGAGGCAGGCAGGAGCTGGTCAGGTGGCAGAGGTAGAGGGCTTCCTGACAGTGGGAGGCATGTATGGGGGGGCCCAGGGTCTACAGTGACCATGCAGCCCTCATGCCTGGGGGCAGTCTGAGCCCTGGGATTGTCCTCAGTGCTTAGGGAGCAAGAACTCTAGTGAGGAGAGAAACAACCAGACCAAGAAAGCAGTAAGAACAGCTTTGCAGGGTGACTGCCTGAGATGAGAGATGGGGGGGCAGGGTGGTGGCAGGGCAGGAAGGCCTGCCTGGGAAAAGCACAATCCCAGAGGCCTTCGTGGAGGAGAAGTCAGCAGAGGCCCAAAGGAGTACAAGTGCGAGGGAAGACAACACAGTCATGCTCAGAGCTGTAGGGCCAGGGCCCCAGGCACAGGACGCACAGCTGCGTGTGGTTGTCCCCCCTGAGGGCCCTCATTGGGACGCACACCCTTGGAGAGCAGCCACAGCTGTGTCCCCAGTCCTCGTCCCTTTAGGCACTGACGGCCCTCAGTCTCCCTGACACCGCCCCCCCCAGGGGCAGCCCCTCAGGGCCCCCAGCTGCTCCCACACCATCAGGATCCCTCCCCAGCCCTACTTCTGTCCCAGCAGGACTGGCACACAACAGGTGCTCAATGTTTGTGGGCCACCAAGGGAGTGACAACTGAGGAGGACCTACCCCTGTAATTAAAATGCCGTTTAGGGCTTGGGGTTTGTTGGAAGACCCTCATTTGTGGAAACACGTCACATGTGGGCAGGGCTGGAACCCAGCACGTGGGCGCCAAGCCACAGCTACACACAGGCCTCCGGAGGGAAGGCACTTCGCTCGTAGCCAAGCAGGCAGAGTGGACACGGTGGGTGTGCCGTGGACTGGCTCCTGTCCCGGGCCACTGATCTTGGCTTCAGAGAGAGGCCCCCCTGGCCCTACCCCTCTCGAGCAGCCACAGGTAGGAACAAGGTGATGTAGGCTCAGAAGCACCCTGTCCTGTGGGGGGGCAGGCCTGCAGGGTCTTCCAGCTCCAGAGTGCCTGACAGGAAGGCCTGCAGTCTTTGCTGAGACCCCGTTACTGCTCAGCTCCTAGCCACCCCATCCTTCCATCGCACCCCACGATGTCAGCCCCCAGGCTTCCCTGGTGGGTGTCCTGCTTGCTCATCCCATCTCAGTCCTACTGGAGGTCAGGGCTGCCAGCAGGAGAGGCTATGGCAGACATGGGCTCCCCAAATAACTGAGGCCAGGTGGTGACCCCGTTAGCCCTCAGAAGGAGGTGGGAGCAACTCATAGGGAGGTGCAGGTTTGGGGGGGAAGCCACGGGCGCAGCTCTGGAGAGGCTGTAAGCACATGGGGCCCCCGTAGCCAGCCAGGGTGTCGTTCAGTCCATGCCACCAAGGCGCTCCAGTCAGGAGGCCAAGTGGCCCTCCAGTAAAGGCCAGGGTCCCTTGCCCCATGTATGGACCGGAGAAATTTTCCAGAGGCCAGCCCCCAGGGGGAAGGGTCTCCACTCTGTGGCTCACGGGTCCCAACACCCCTCTCTTCACCAAAGAGACCTGCAGCCTCTTGGTCAGGGAGCCTCAGACTGGGCAGCAGGGGCCATCCAAACCCCACAAGTACTGGCACGCACAGTCGGGTGGTCGTGGTCAGCAGGGTGCCCGTGGAGCCTGGATCACTAGCAGTCCCCTCACCTTCTGGCCTTACTAAGCATCTTCCTAAGGCCCCTGATCCTGTTCGCCAATCAACAGGATGTGGTCTGCAGAGTGGGCCTGGCAGTGCTTCATGGACCATCCTTGGTGGACAATGGATGCCGCAGTCAGAGTGACGGCAACCAGCAGGAGACAGACACATTCCCACACAGGTGTGCCTCGGGCCCTCTCGGGGGACAGCAAGAAGGCCGGCGGCAGGGGAAGCCTTGGCTGGGTCCCTAGCTGTGTGTCAAGGGAGGATGGCTGGTAACTTTGCTCTCATAAAGATCCCCCATCTGGGGCACCTGGTTGGCTCAGTGGGTTAAAGCCTCTGCTTTCGGCTCAGGTCATGATCCCAGGGTCCTGGGATCGAGCCCCACATCGGGCTCTCTGCTCAGCAGGGAACCTGCTTCCCCCTCTCTCTCTGCCTGCCTCTCTGCCTACTTGTGATCTCTCTCTGTCAAATAAATAAATAAAATCTTTAAAAAAAAAAAAAAGATCCCCCATCTGGGCAGTCACTGAGCTGGGAGGGCTGCTGATTTGCACCCTGATAATCTGCAGTCGTCCCACAGGGTCTCTCTGGCATCCATGCAGTTGGGACCTGAGTTATGTTGGGATCCGGCCGGCACCTCCCACCCCCGGTTCCTCAGAGTCTCCGACGGAGGCTCTCAACTCTGTGCTCCCCCAGGGGTGCAGCCCTGCTCTGGGTTTCTGCCTGGGCTGGAGGGGAGGCTTCTGCGGAGGTCCCCACAGCCCTCGTCCACGGCCAGAGGCACTGTGGGGTCTGTCTGTGCCGGAGATGCCCTGAGGACAAGACGGGCCCACCTGCCCGCCGCTCGGCACCCGCAGTCCCTGGAGATGGGTGCTCGCTCGGAGCCACCTGTAGCACATCGCCCAGAGAGGCGGGGAGCCTCTCCTTCCGTCAGCACGGTGGCAGGTCCGTGGCCACGTGGCCATCGTGGAAAGCCCGCAGGAAGGTGGCGTGGTTACCTCCTTAGGGGGACGCCCCCTCCCCCTGGGGCTCTGGGCCCACAGCCAAATGGCAGGTTTCTAGCTGGCACAGCTGTCCAGCGGAGTCCTCCTCCAGGATCAAGCAAGACCCCAGCACCCTGCCCCTATTTCCTGCAGAAGACCTCCACGCATCAAGGCGTGCTGGGCCAACCCTCCGCGGCTGAGGGGTCCACCTGCCTCTGACAATTAGCCCTGCTGTTCTGGGGTCCCATCATCCCCCTGAAATCAGGGATGCCCCCTCAACAGCCGAAATCTGTCACCATGTCAGCCTGGGACCACGTGTCCCGCGGCTGCTGTCCGCATCTCAGCCTTTGTTCCTGGGACAGATTGGACTTCCCCTACGGCACCTCTGGACCCAGCACCCCCAGGGGCCTTCCAAGCTTCCTCAGAGCTCCACCCAAGGGCAAGATGCTCACACCTGAGCAGTGTTCCTGAGACCCCAGGACGTGGTGGCCTAGTGGCTTTCCAGTGCCACCTGGCGGTGGGGTCGGGAGGAGAGACGGCCAGCCAGCCTGACAGTCTCCATGGGTCCCTGCAGGGCAAGGCAGTCCCAGGTCCAGAGTTGCTGACCGTGAATCGGAGGTCAGGCCCTTCGTAGGAGAGCTTGAGTCCCTGAAACATGGGAGGGGACACTGGATGTGGTCATGTAGGCACTTGGAGCCCCCTGGGCTTGCAGATACCACCCACAGAAGCTTCCCTCAGGAGAGCAGGCACCTGTGAGCTGAAGACCGCACAGAGGCAGCTCCTGCCCCCATCAGCAGCAAGAGGCCCCCAGGGGGCGCCTGACCTGGTCTCCTAGCCGCTAGGAATCTGCTGGGCTGTCAGGCCCACGGGAGGGACTCAAAGGCTGTGAGAAGAGCCATACATACTGGCAGGACCCAGAGTGCTATCTTGGGGTTGGATCAGTCCAGCCTTAGATCAAGGGACCAGGCTGGGTGAGCAAAAGTGCATCGACCCGGGGCTCCTTCTTGTCGTGGGATTAGCATCCTGGTAAGGACCGGGCGTGGGCTACACTCACCACTGGAGTGGCTTTCAGGAGCCGGACGAGCATCGGTCAACTTGGTGAAGTGCCCTGTTGTCCTGGGAGATGGCCAAGGAATGAGGGGGGTGTGCAAGGACAGATGTACATGTGGGTCCAGAGACCCAGCAGAATCCTGCTCATGGGAGGCCCAGGGGACACCTGTCACCGTGGCTGGCCATCAGGAATGTGGGGGAGGGGACCAGCACCAGGAGAAGGCTGGTGGGGGGCAGGGGATCCCCTGCACGGGACAAGACGGGGAGGAAGGGAAAGACCAGTGGTGCAGGTGCTGGGAGTCCTGCGTGTCCCCAGGGGCGGGCCGCGGGCCGTGGGGCCACACTCACCTCTCTGCCTGCTCTCAAAAGAACATCACCACTTGCCCCACCAAGCCCTCAGCATAAACGATCCCGTTGAATCCTTGCTCGTCCCATGCACAGGCTCTCCTGCTGCCCCTCAGAGGCAAGGAAACGAGGTGTGCGAGCAGCATGAGTCCACAGTCCGTCCGGTGACCCCAGTGCCATGCTGGCTGATGACCCCCTCACTGGGGGTCTGGGGGATGGCATCAGAGGACAGGGCACCAAAGTGGGGGCTGCTGGGCCATGTCAGACATGCTATTCTGCCGTCTTGCAGGGACCCCACTGGTTTCACAGCACGTACCCTGGCTGCTGTCCAGAAGATGCCCGCTGTGGCCAGGCTGGTGCTCTCCCCTCCTCACATCCCAGCAAATACTTGGAACAATTATCACAGTTTTGCTTTTCTGGTGGGTGCCGATTTGTCACTTGGGTTGGGTCCTCTGGACACTGGAGAAGCTCCCCTGCCATTTGGCCTCTCTCTTAGGCTCATGTCTTCTGTCCTCTTTTCTTCTGGGGGGCCTCATATTTTTCAAGGGATTTTCAGAGGTTTCCTGTGTATTTAGCCCATAAATCCTTTGTGATGTTGCAAATGTCGTGCTAACAGGGCCTATGAACCCTTTATGGAACAGATCCTTCCTTCCAACAATTTTCCACCTTACGATTGACTTTTTGGCACCTTAAGAAATCCTGTCCTAGGGGGCTTCTGGGTGACTCAGTGGGTTAAAACCTCTGCCTTTGGCTCAGGTCATGATCCCAGGGTCCTGGGATCGAGGCCCATGTCGTGTTCTCTGCTGAGTGCAGAGACTGCCTCCTCCTCTCTTTCTCTGCCTGCCTCTCTGCCTACTTGGCTGTCAAATAAATAAATAAATCTAAAAAAGAAAAGAAAAGAAATCCTGTCCTGCCCAAGGCAGATGCTCCACTAGTCCTCCCATTAGCCTACTCTTCACTACCTACATTTGTATATGATGTGAGGTAGGGAGTCCTGCTTTCTATTTCCCACAAAGCCCATTTTCCCAATATTTGTTCCAGTTCCTAACTTTTTAAAGTAGTCTCCACACCCAGCATGGGGCTTGAACTCAAGAGTCGTATCTCTACTGACTGAGTCAGCCAGGTGCCCTTCTAGTTGGTGCATTACAAGTTAAATCCCATCATTTAACAGCTTAAGGCAGACATCTTGTTTGGCTCGTATTTTTGAGCTTCGGGAATCGGGAAAGGGCTCAGCAGGGTGGATCTCTCTTAGGGACTCTCAGGCAGTCACTCAGAGGTCAGCTGGGGCACAAGGCCAGATTGGCCACTCACATGGCTGGCAGTTGGTGCAGGCTGTCTTCTAGAAGCTCAACTGGCAGTCGGCCTGAGTGCCTGCATGAGGCCTCTCCAGGGTGGTGTTCGGAGTAGACAGACTTCTTGCCTTGTGCCTGGCTACCCTCTCAGCCAGAACCTTGCCTGAGAGAAGCAAGCAGAAGCTGCATGGTCCCTTCTGACTTGCCAAGGACATCTGTCCCCTCATTTGTCTCATCCTGTTGGTAACGAGCAAGTTTCAAAGACAGTGAGGGTTCAAGAGGAGGAGATATAGATGTCCCCCCCACCCTTGTGGGAGAACATCAAAGGGTTACAGACCTGTTTTTAAAAAAACACTATTCATTTTTAAAAATCCTCTCTTTCCAAAGATTTACTACATCACCTCTCTGGTATGTCCAGTCGACACAAATTCATGGATTTGTTTGGGGAAATCTGTATTTTGCATTTGTTGGTTTTTATCTGTCCCAGTGCCACTGCCGTAAGGTTTGTCTTTCTGTGTCTCTGTGGTATATCTTAATAACTGTAGGGCAGTCCACTCTCCCTCTGTCCTTCCTTTCCAAAAATGTCTGCAATGTTCTCATATCTCCATTTTTGATGCAAATTTTCCAAAACCTTTGATTTAAATCATATTTAACTTATAGGTTAACCGGGGAATGTGGACATCTTTATAATGTTAAGTCAGCCATCCACAAACATAATGTAGCTCTTTCACTCATGCCTTTTTGGGGCATTCGGGACTTCCAATTCTACATAAGGATCTCACACATTCTTTGTAAGGCTGATTCCTAGGTACTTTATTGTTTTAATGCCATTATAGTAGTTCCTTGTTCTTGATCTATATTTTCCATCCATATAGAGCTGGTTCAGAGGAACACTACTGATTTTTGTGACATAATCATGGCGATTTTATAAACATGTCCCCAGATTCTTTGATACTCTACCCTTCAAGAGGGAGAGCCCAATTCCCCTCCCTCTGAGTGTGAGTGATTCACCTATGACTAGAACGTGCTCATGATAACTGTGCATGACTCTGAGAGTAGGTCATAAAAGGCACTGTGTCATCCTCAGGTCACCTGCTTTGGTGAAGGCCAGCTGCCATGTCACTTAGATGCTCAAGTAGCCATATGGCTGGGTCTCCATGGTCAGGAAATGAAACCCCTACCAGTGCCAGCAGGGAGCTGAGGACTTGGTGTGGGTTAGCACCCTGGAAGTGGGTTGTCCGGCCCCAGTCAATTCAGGAGGCGCAATCCCAGCCCATGTTTGGCATCCACTTCCTGAGAGTCTCAGAACCAGAACCACCCAATTAGGCTGCTCCCAAATTCCTCGTGATCACCCACAGAAGTTGTGAGATCATGAGCATTTGTTGTTTTAAGCTGCTGAGCTTGGTGCTGATTTGTTATACAGCAGCTGACAATGAATCTGGTGGTGGTGTTATCTGTCAGCTTTGCTAAATTCTCTTATCAGTTCTGATGATTCACCTGTTGGTTTTGTTAGATTTTCTATGTGGGTAATCACATCATCTGCATATGATAGGGTTTTCTCTCCTTTTCCAAGCCAATGACCTCCCATTTTTCTTGTCTTATTCCACTCTTCTTGGTGACTATTTTAAGCAATAAACATGGTATGTCCTTATCATGCGTATGTGCATGTATGAGATTTATTAGGGGAATTGGATCCTATAATTATGGAGGCTGACAGGTCCCAAGACCTGCAGTTGGCAAGTGGGGACAAAGGAGGGCTCCAGTCTGTCTTGAGATCTGAGAAGCAGGACAGCCATTTTCAGACAGCTCCTATCTAAAAGCCAGCAGGCTCAAGAACCAAGATAAGTTGATTTTTCAGTTTGAGTCTGAAGGCCAGAAAAGACTGATGTCCCAGCTCAGTCAATCATGGGGATGTTCCACTTACTCAACCATCTTTTTCTATTCAGGTCTTCAGTTGCCTGGATGAGGCCCATCCATCGGGGAGGGCAATCAATCTGCTTTATAATCTCCAGGTTCAAATGTTCATCTCATCCAGAAACATCCTCAGAGACACACCCAGAAAAATGTTTGGCCAAATGTCTCGGTGCCTCATGGCCCAGTCATGTTGACATGTATAATTAACCATTATAATTATCAAATCCTTTTTTAAGGGGTTATGGGGGAGAATCTATTCAGATTACCACATGATTCTTTTTTTTTAAATTTTTTATTTCTTTTCAGCGTAACAGTATTCATTGTTTTTGCACCACACCCAGTGCTCCACGCAATCCGTGCCCTCCCTAACACCCACCACCTGGTTCCCCCAACCTCTCACCCCCCACACCTACCACATGATTCTTATCCTTCACTCCATTCCAGAAGTAAATCACATTGATAGATTTTCTTTCTTTTTTAAAATTTAGATTCAATTAGCCAACATATAGTATATCATTACTTTCAGATGTAGTGTTCAATAATTTATTGAATATTTGCATATAACAAATGCAAATTTGTTGCATATAACACCCAGTGCTCATCATATCACATGACCTCCTTATTGCCTATCACCCAATTACCCATCCCCCCACCCCTTTTCCAGCTTTTTAATGTTAAAGATGTTCTCTACTTCACTGATTTCTGCTCCATCTTATTATTTAGATGTGTAAAGAGAGCTTTACACATCTAAAAAGGTTTAAATAAAATCTTGAACTGGATGTTCAACTTGCTTCTTTTCAATCTTATTTTATTTTCTGATGAACATATTTAAAACCACAATTTTTCTGTAGGTACTTCTCTAAGTATATTCCACAACTCTTGACTTGTGGTGCTTTAAATGTTTTACAATTACCTTGTGATTTTTCTCTTAACCCAAGTGTTATTTGGTACTTAAGTTTTTTCTTTGTCAGTAGTCTGGAGTTTGTTTTGTTTTGTTTTGTTTCCACTATGCTTTTGTTATTTATTTCCTTGTATGACTATCAGAGAATACATTAAGTATTTTGCTGATTCTTTGAAATTCATCACATTTTCTTTTGAGGCTATAATGGCAGTCTGACTCCATTTTTTTATGTTTGAGGCTGACAGTTTTTAAAAAAAATAAGAATGAGCTTTACTTTAATTTTTTAAGAAAGCTCTCCACCCAATGTGGGGCTTGAACTCACAACCTCTAGATCAAGAGTCAAATCCTCTACCAACTAAGCCAGACAGGTGCCCTGATACTGACAGTTTTTAAGCCTCACTCCTCCCTCTTCCCTTTGTGCCTCTCATCTGGACAAATGGAAAGAAAGCCTGGGTGCTCCCTCCTTTGATGCTGGTGGGAGATCTAACCACACAAGCCTCTGCCCACATGCAGGCATTTTCACTCTGCCCTAGCCCTCAGACCAGTAAAACCTTCTCTCCTTGCTTTCTGAAGCCACTCCTGACTGGCTTGGGAGGACTGCCCTGCTCTCCTCTGAGACGGCACTCCTGCAAATCTAAAGCTTTTCATGCCCTCCTGAGCTGCATGTGCGGCTTCTTCAGTATCAATATTTGAACCAGTTGTGGGGTGGGTCTGCCTGGCTCCGCAGGTGGCCATAACAGAGCCTCTCACCTGGGTGGGTCTGTCCTTGTGAATAGCAAACTGCACAAAAACAGCCCATAATCTCTATGAGATATGTAAGTTGATACAGAAATAATAACGTAATTCAATTAATTATGCCATTCAGCTTTAAAAACCTACACTTACTTTTGTATATTTAATCTATCACTTTATAAGAGGAGTTTTCCAAAGTTCCAATTACCATGGTTTGGTCTTATATTTCTCCTTGTAAGTCTCTGTGGTTGTTTTATATATTTTTAAAAGATTGTATCGTTCAGTGCACGTACGTTTATGATCATCAGATCTTTTTTTTTTTTAAGATTTTTTTATTTAGGGGCGCCTGGGTGGCTCAGTAGGTTAAAGCCTCTGCTTTCGGCTCAGGTCGTGATCCCAGAGTCCTGGGATCGAGGCCCGCATCAGGCTCTCTGCTCATCGGGGTGCCTGCTTCCCGCCCCCTGCCTGCCTCTCTGCCTACTTGTTATCTGTCTGTCAAATAAATAAATAAAATCTTTAAAAAAACCTGGTCAGGGGGCGCCTGGGTGGCTCAGTGGGTTAAGCCGCTGCCTTCGGCTCAGGTCGTGATCTCAGGGTCCTGGGATCGAGTCCCGCATCGGGCTCTCTGCTCGGCAGGGAGCCTGCTTCCCTCTCTCTCTCTCTCTCTCTGCCTGCCTCTCTGTCTACTTGTGATCTCTCTCTGTCAAATAAATAAATAAAATCTTAAAAAAAAAAAAAAAAAAAAACCTGGTCAGCCCATGGCACTCATCTGCTTCCCCAAGCCCCTTCATACCCTGGTTCACTTGGCCGCACACCCACACAGGGCTGTGTAGCCACACCTGGAGCCCCAGAAGCAGCTGTCTGCTCAGTGGGGAGGGCAGGGGCGTTCACCACTCTCAGACAGGACCACCCTGGGGCTCCCCAGGCAGGTGTCACAGTGTCTGGTGGGATGGCCCCGGCAGGCCACATTTCATGTACTCATCTGTGGAATGGACAACCGTGTAGCAGCACCCCCCGGACCTGTAGCTGAAGTCTGCTAAGCTGAAGTCTCTCGACTTTCTTGTATTTTTTCTTGGCTGCCTTGTCCCTGAAGGTGCCTGGTGTCTGCATCACCGCCTGAGCAAGAGCCTCCTTCTGCAGGAGAGGGGTCCGTCCACACGCCACCCCTGCTACTGCCCCGAATTTGCCTCTGCCTTGTGCCTCCCCCGCCCCTTGGCTTTCAGTCTTCTGTGCCCCTGCCTTGAACCTGTGTCCCTGACAAGCCCCAGGCGTTGGCACCTGTCTCCTCCGTGTCTCCCCCGGATCACGCCGTCTCACTTGCTGTCATGGTTGCACTAATTCTACGAAAGCTGGTCTATGCCATCTGGCAGGTTTCTAAATTGCTCCTTCTCTACTTCCCCAGAGTTGCAAAGACCCGCCTCTCCCTGCTCTCCATTCAGGCCCCTCTTGGCTCACATGGCAGCTTCGGCCCTCACAGGGCCTTGGATCCCCTAGGAAAGCCTGCCCCTCCCTGCACACGCCCGGAATGGGCTGGAGAGAGAGCACACTCCTCAGAGCACATTCCCGTACGGAGTGCCAGCTAGGGCACGGCACTGTCTGGGGACAAGGTGGCAGCCACCGCAGCCAGACATCGTAGGCCTGGGTCCATCTGTAGTGTCGTGAGAGATAGAGTGACACACTGCCTGCTCTGAGGCCCCAGCCTCCTGACAACTCCTTCCAGGTGTGGGCTCACGGTCCATCTGGGAGCCCAGACATCCCTGGCAGAAACAATGTGGACTCTCCCGATGTGGACAGGGATCTCAGCAGTAGAAAGAGCCAGAGTCCCGGCACTCAGCAGGGTGTGTAGGGCTCCCCTTGTTTACAAGTGGGGACACCTGACCAAGAGTTCCCAGCCCCGTGCCCACCACCACCTGGCAGCTGTCACAGGCCTCGGAGCCTCCTTCTGGGACACGGACTGGAAAAAGAACGCAGACCAGGAAGAGTTTCACGGGAGAGCAGACGTTTAGGCTGGAGACCATCCGCTGCCTCTGGCCCCCAGCATGAGCCAGGCACTGTCCCACTGGGTGACAGATGGCTGCCGTCGTTAAAGGGAGACGCTGCAAAGATCCTTTCTGTTTGGGTTTGTGCCGTCATGCTTATATAGTAACGCGGCTCTCGGAGGAAGATGAACGGGGAGGCTGAGCCCTGAACCCACCTGATACCATCGAGCACCACGGGGAGAAAATGCCGCTTAATAATCTCGTGAAGCTTTTCTAAATTAAGACCAAACAGATGACCCACGGTGTATCTCCTGCATCAGCCACGTCCAACACGGAGCTCGCATCCATCTCTACGGACGTGGAGTGAAGGCTTGGCAGGGCAGCCCCGCCAGGAGGCGGCGTGCCACCCCACGTGGCCCAGGACATGTCCAGCATGGAAGGGAGGGCTTGGTTCCTGCTGAGAGCATGCCGCTCTCCCCCAGACTTGCCGGCAGGGAGGGTCCCAGTGGCAAGACTCCCAAGCAAGGCCCGAGCAGTCCCATCCCTGTGGTCCTGTCCCGGTCTGGTCCTGCCTGCCATTTTGCTCTTTCTCATGATGCTCCCTCAGGAGTGGTCCTCAGAAGGCTCAGAGGCCATGCAGAAACAGCCAGGGGCCGTGAGAGCCCCCCCACCCCAGCATCTGCTTCCCCTTGCCCTACACTTGGCCAGTGTTGCCTGTGATCCAGCTCCGAGGGCTAGAGCAGGCCGGGTGGCAGGACCCACACAGCGTGGAGGCCACGGAGTCAGAGAGGAAGGTGGGCAGCTGCCACAAGTAATCAGGAGCACCCAGAGCGGGGAGAGAGTGCCTGCAGAGGGGCTGGGGCACATGGCTGAGGTCAGGACTGCTGTTGGGGGGCACAAGCCCCAACAGGGAGCACGTGGGCCTTGGGGCCATGTCTGGGAAGGAGGGAAGAACAGCCTGTGCCAGGCTGGCCCTTGGGCTGGTCTCGGCTCCAGGGTGCCCACGGGGACCCTGGCATCACTGTCTGCCTCTCTGGGGCACCACAGAGCCCTGACGTTGTCCTGCCTCTGTTTGCACCCCCAGCTTCACAGCACCCCCAAGAGAGCTCTCCCTTTCTTTAGGGTTCACGAGCTGTGAACTCACAAGCCAGGGTACCCTTTATCCACTTACCAGCTTCCCAGCCAATGCCCCAGGTCACAGCTGGCCTATGTCCGGATGGGCCTGAGGGGCCGCACCCCCAGACCCATCCTCCGTGGGCTCCCAGCACAGTGGTGGCAAAGCAGAAACTCAGCTCCTGCATCTCTGTCCAGGGGTCAGTCAGTGTCTAGCCTGCCTGGCCCGGGGCCTCTGTCCAGGGGTCAGTCAGCGCCCTGTCTGCCTGGCCTGAGGCCTCCATCCATGGGTCAGTTAGCGCCCTGCCTGCCCAACCCAGGGCTTCTGTCTGGGGGCCAGTCAGTGCCCTGCCTGCTCTACCTGGGGCCTACATCTGGGGGTCATTCAGCCCCCTGCCTGCCTGGCCCAGGGCCTCTATCCAGGGGTCAGTCAGCGTCCTGCCCACTCAGCCCCTGGGCCTGGAGGAAAAGTCACTCCTCGGGTGCAACTCGGTGGGCCCTCTACTTTGTGTCTGTCCTGGGGACACAAGGGATAAAATATTAGGCAGCTGGGGTGGTGGGGGCCACAGGGAAGCTGCCAATCCAGCCTCCCTCTTGCTCCAAGGGTCATGGCATGCCTCTAACCTTGCTCTCCCAGGCCCCAGCCTGCCTCTGGCCTTGTGGACGCAGCTTTTGCTCTTGGGGGAGGTTGGGGAGGCCCTTGCTTCCGTCCAGACCAGCTAGAAGGCTGGCGGACCATTCAGTCCCACAGGCACCAATCTTGGGTTGACACAGTGGGGAGGTTCTGGGGAACCAAGGACAGTCCATATGCTCCCCACACCCCAAAATCCTGAGAGCACCCAAATGGGCACAGACACCAGTGAGGCAGGGAAGCCAACTGAGCCTGAGCCTCAACTTGGGCTGAGGGAGGTGGGTTGGGACCCATCTCATCCTGGCTTTGCCAGGGGGCAGCTGTCATGACACAGTCGCTGCTGGCCGGTCCTTGCCCCTGATTCCCCCAGGGGCTCCTTTACCAACAAGGGGCACCCCTGGACTGGTCAGAGGAGTGGGGTGGGGGGCAGGGGATCCCCACCCTGGTGCCCATGTGGAGTCACATCAGCCCCACCTCAGCCCCCCAGGGCGCCCCAGGCCAACGACACACCCACCCCCACCCCAGCCCTGGTCACTGGCACCCGTCCTGGTCTCAGCCCTGGCCTTCCCGAGAAGAAAACCAGAGCAGCTCATGGCCCTGTCCTCTGGAGCCAACCCGCTGCGCCCGTCTCCCGGTCTCACCTGCTCCCCAGTGCAAAGTGCCAATGGTCTCCGGCTGCAGACCCCTGCTGGAGGCCCCAGACCAGCAGCCTATGGAGGCCCAAGTTGAGGCTGCAGGATGGGCACTCAGGGAGCCTTCCTCATGGGAGCAGGAGCCGCGAGCAAGAGGCCGGCACTGGGTTAGGGCCAGAGCTACTGGGTCCAGCCCCCGAGGTGGCCTTGTTGAGACCCTATGCTACTCGGGGGGCAGCTGGACACCCGGCAGCCTGAGGGTCTGCCACTGCGCCCACACTACCACCCGGTCAACCCCGCCTCCTTGCCCACCCTGGAGGGGGCTCGTAGGGGGCAGCGGGTGGCATAGCCGAGGGCTGGCAGGTACAGCCAGGCCAGGCAGGGGGCGCACCATAGCCAGGGGGAGCCCACGTCCCCCACCCCTGGCTCTCCACAGCGTGGGTGAGCTCGGGCCCCAGGCCGTCCCCCAGCACCCCGCCCCGCATCCTGGCCTGGCTCCCCAGCGCTAGATCAATAGCTTTGGAAATCTGAAAAGAGCCCAAACAAAGAAGTAGGCTTGTAAGTACCCGGCTTGTATCAGCTGATAAATGGGCCCCTCTTTAGGGGACTTATCTCTTTAGGGCTTGCGGGATGAGGGATGGCGTCATTTGTCCTGTTGGCTCGTCTGGACCAGCCGAGCCGGATCTATTTAAAAGATAGTGTGATACTGTCGACAGCAATAGACAGGGTAATTGCAGAGCCACTGCCGGGGTATAAATTACACGGCTCTAAGTGGCGGAGTGGCCGCGGGAGAGTGGAGAGATTCCTGACAATTTACTTGTCCCTCTGCCCCGCCGCCTGCTTATCACGGGCCCGCAGAAGAAACGCACTCCGGGTGAAAAAATTAAGTATTGATCAAATTAACAGTTTTTACTGATCTTTTTAAGGGAGAAAAGGAGTGCAACAATTAAATTGAGAACACAAACGACGGGGCGGGATAGCTCCTGACCCCATGTGGCAAAGTCAGCGACACCAACAAGCTGGAGATATGGCCTCCGCAGGGCTACCGTCCACGCAGATTTGCAGACGGCGCTTTCGAGGTCCTGCCGTGACCATGGGCTGGGGGCCCCGGGGGAGGCGCTGGCCACAGGAGGGCTATCTCAGGGGCCCCCACATGTGCAGGCCGCCCCCCCCAGCCAGATCCTGAGCCCCTCCCAGGCAGAGCCTCTGGGGCTCCTGCTACAGAGGTGGGCAGGGAGACAACACTGAGGGCTGCAACTCCCAGCACAGCCTGGAGGGCTTCCTGGAGTCAGAGGCAGGTTGCCAACCCAGAGGGGCAGACAGTTATTGTGAGCAGCGAGGGAAGGAGGGGAGGGGCCCAGCACATGAAGGGTTGGGTGCAGCAGCCCTTGGGGGGCCCTGAGGAGCCCTCATGGGTCAGAGGCTGACAGCACCACCTGCCAAGGTGAGGGGAGCCCATCATCACAACACTGATTACTTTGGGTCGTTTCCTCTTTCTCCTCAGACTTCCAGAGATGTAGACCTCTGACCTCACGGTGCTGAGCTGCGTGGAAGATCCAGAGGCTCACGTCTCCCCCACATGTGAGCACGGTGGTGTTGGAGCCGAGGTTCCTTCCTGCCCCACACCAGCCCTGGGTAAGGGCGGTCCCATCTGATGGCCAGCTGCACCCTCTGGGGAGCAGAGATGGCACGGGTCCCCAAGGAGAGCCCGCCAGGCCGGGCATGAAGGTGGAGCCATAGAACCCAGAACCACCTGGGGCCAGAGGGCAGGACACACGGACCTCTGAGAGCCGTGGGGAGAGGGGAAGTCACTGGCTGTCCAGGGGACAGAATCACTGAAGGCTGAGGAAGGGATGTGCAGGGGCAACAGGACTCCGGGACCCAGGGGGTACTGTGGGTCTGTCCCTCCTCTGCCCAGTCCACCCTGAGTCTCTCTCCACACGACCACCACACCGCTGCCCCTCTCCAGGACCTTCTGAACGATGGATGGCTTAAGTACCTATGGGGCAGGGGAAGGGAACTCACAGGGCTAATCAGGACCCAGCGGGACCCACCCAACCCAGCCGGACAGGAGGAAACTGAAAAGCCGCAGTCGGGCCCGTCCAGGTTCCACTCAGGCCCTTTGCGGCCTCTCCTCTGACCCATCAAAGAACAGCCCCAACCCAGCAGCCAGGCCACTCCTGCTGGGCCTCCCAGATGCTGATGGGAGCCCCAGCCCTGGGTGCGGTTCCTGGGTCACTGTCAGACCGGGCTGAGCCCGGGGTAGACGGGGGACAGAAAAGGGTGGCAGTCCTGCCTGTCTTGGTCTGTCCCTGCCTGTGTGGGGTCTCCTGAGCCAGGCTGAGTGACTGACCGAGGAAGACACCAGGGGCTCAGGGCCCCCCAGGGCCACCCCCAGGCTGCACCACAGAAGTACCTTGGGCTACTTGGTGAGGGACATGGCCGAACCCACAGGGCAGGGCTGGAGGGGCCTGACAGTCCCCACATGCACCTCCCAGAGTCCGCCCCCACCACCCAGGTCCTCCTGCCGGTGCATCCACGTGGTGGCCAGGCTCTCCATGCTCCACACATTTGCACTGTGCATCCCCCCTAAGGGGAGGCCATGTGGGGCTGAGCCCTCTCCATGCTGTGTGCCCCAGGCCAGCTGCCCCCACAGCTGGTCCGCCTCCCCCCACTCTGGGCAGCCTGCACTACCCCTGGGAAAGGGGTCCAGGAGCCCCTAACACATGGGAGAGGCAGACGCCACTGGGGGCAGGTGGAGGGCCCCAGAGTCCCTTCCCTGGGGACCATGGTAGTGCAGGAACCCCCCAGAGCCCTGGGATCCCCAGAAGCGTGGAGTGTGACACGGTGGGGTGGCCGAGAGGGAGCTCCCCCTCCCCGGGATGCACACCCCTGCTCAGGGGCCTGGGAGGGGCCAGGGGAGTGCAGCACCCTGGGCAGGCCGGAGGCTCCGCCTACATTTCTGCAGGCTCAGTTCTCATTCCAGCTGGGGTAGCACAGCTTGTTTCTTGCTTTCTTCTTTTTTTTTTTTTTTTAAGATTTTATTTATTTATTTGACAGACAGAGATCACAAGGAGGCAGAGAGGCAGGCAGAGAGAGGGCGGGGGAAGCAGGCTCCTGCTGAGCAGAGAGCCCGATGTGGGGCTCGATCCCAGGACCCTGGAATCATGACCTGAGCCAAAGGCAGAAGCTTTAACCCACTGAGCCACCCAGGTGCCCCTGTTTCTCGATTTCTATAGCCAGCTGTTAGTTAACTTTTTATTTTGAGAAAAGTACAGATTTACATGATGTCATAAGAAACTATATAAAGAGATCCAATGTACCCTTTTGTCCACTGTTCCCTGAAACTACCAATCCCAAGGGGGATGGAGACGCAGAAGGCCCCACGGGGGGGTCCCTTGGGGTCACAGGGGCCGCCCCTCGGCTGGCAGTGGCCGGCCTGTCCTCTGCAGGAGGGCACACAGGTGGAGTCCAGCCTACATGTCTTTGGGACTGGCTCTTGTCACCTGGTCCCCGGGGGATCAGCCAACCCCGAGCAGGGCTCCCCCTCTCGCTGGTGGCGTCAGGCATGTGGACATCCACCCTGTGCTTCGCTGTCACTCACTGAAGGACATGACACTGCTCCCAGCTTTGTAGTTGCGGGGCTTCCGGAATCATGCTCCTTCCACGCAGAGCGGCAGAGGCCTCATGGCTGGGTGCCAGGAGCCATGCCTGGCCAACCTTCTGCCTTCCGCAGGGGTCTCCCCACCACTGCCCTGGGGGGGAGGGGCTTCCAGACTCCAATCCAGCCTCGGCTGAACCAGGCTGGCTGCAGCAAGGCCAACCCCACAGACCTGGCCAGTGTCCTTGGCCAGCACCACCCACCCCCGCACCCCCCTGCACCATCGCCAGCCTGGCCCCAGCACAGCCCCCACAGCATGCAGCACCGCGCCCCTCCCCGTGGTCCCACTCTCCAGCAGTGGGGACTGTCCCTGTGCTCACCACGGGGCCCCACGGTACACCTGTCCCCCTGCCGACCCTGAGCCCTGCCTCTCCCTCAGAACAACCACACACAAATGGTGGGCAGGTCAGGTGACGTGGCAGAAATGGCCAAACCTCCTTGGGGGACTATCAGCCCTCCAAAGCCTTTGCTCCGGCTGCCCCTTCAGGCGAGACCCCACGCAGCCCCTCAAGGCTTCAGAGGTGACTGGGGGCCAGGTGCAGCTGGTGGTCCCCCAAAACAGTGAGGGTCTTAGTGAAAGGGGAAACTACAGGCAGCCCCACAGCCTGGGCCCTGGGAGCCAGGAGCCACGCCCACCAAGCTGGGGCCACAGAGCAAGGGGGCCGAGGGAAGCACTCCCCATGGGCGCTGAGACCATCACTGCGTGCCCACAGGCAGCGGCAGGAAGACAACACCTGGAGAAGTCGGGGGGCCGACTCAGGAAACGGCCCTTCCCACGGGCTTCACTCTGTCCCCAGACCTGACGCTGGTCTGGAGTGTGGAGACCCCAAACCACGAGGGTGAGAACAAAACCAGAAAACACACAGAGGAGGGAGGGAGGGAGACGCAGAAGGCGCCCTCGCGGGCAGCACGTCTCCCGGAGACAATTTTTAAGCGTGAAGAATTACCGCTGCCGGATCCTTCTGGAAGGCCCCCTTCCTGCGCGGGGGACTTTTCTCTGCATAGTAATGTGTCTTTAAAAAAACAAGAACCACTGATATATGTTACAAGAAGTGTATCTCTTTCACCGAGACAGAACATTTTAATTCCCCGACACCTTTTAGTGATTGCTTCAATTTCCGAAGATTTTGATAAAATCGTGCGGTTTAAGAGACTCGGGAAGGAGCGCCTGGCGCGGGCAGAGCGTAATGAAATGCTCCTGCTTCGCAGTCTTCATTTGACACAGCCCAGCTCCGGGGGCTAATAAACGCCGCGTGATAAATGTTGGAGCCACGATTGTAAAAATATACTTGTAATTGAGTTAATATGCCTTAAAATACTGCCCATCAGTTACCTTTCTTTCTCCTCTCCGTGGCATGCGCAGGGGTGCATGTGGGCGCCGCTCCGTCCCACCCCTGTCCTGTTTCCCTCCTGCTTCCCTCCACCCGTCCCTGCCTGGCAGGCCTTCTGACGCCACGGTGAGATCATCCGGGGGTGCTGGAGGGCAGAGGCTTGCCCCAAACCAGGCCGGGCCCTCAGTGGGAGCCGCCACACAGCAGGACTCATGGACCTGCTGTCCTCAGGTGGGAGAGCAGGGTGCCCTCCCCGTGACCCACAGATATGTGGTAAATACCCTGCTCATGGTCTGTGAGGTCTCAGAACAGGGCCTTCCTCACCCAGCCCCAACACTGGGCTGTCAAGAGGTGGGACCCGGCTAGAGACCTGGCAAGGCAGGAGTGGCGGGCAGGGCAGGGAACAAGGGGCCTTTCCTCTCTGCTCTGAGGGGCAGCCTGGGCAGGAGCAAGGCCCCATGCTTGGGAGGACTGGGCTCTGCACTGAGCAGGGGTTAAGGGAGACACATTGAAGCTGAATTGAGGGGCTCAGATGGGACCCCAGGATGGACCCCAGTGGCCCCATTGTGAGACCACCAGGGGCAGCCCAGCCCTTTCACCCCACTTGTCACCTGTTCCTACAGGCAGAGGTGGAGTCATGAAACAGCAGTGTGTTCTCCATGGTAGCCGAGACCCTGGAACTCACCCTCTGGATTCCCAGTGCCCAGACCACGGCCTGGCCCCAGCAGGGTCCTGTGCATGTCTGTAGACTCCCTGATCAGATGGCTGGATGGGCAGATGGATGGGTGGCTAGTGGATGATGGAGGAAGGGAAGAAGGAATGTTGGGGGGATGGATGGACAGATTGGTAGATGGTTTAATAGATGAATAGACGGATGAATGGATGGATGGATGGATGGATGGACAGATGATGGAGGGAGAAGGATTAGTGGGGGGATGGATGGACACATGAATGGCTGGGCAGATGGGTGATGGATTAATAGATGGACAGACAGATGGACGGATGGATGGACAGATGGATAGATGGACAGACGGATGATGGAGGGAGGGAAGAAGGAATGGTGGGGGAATGGGTGGACAGACGGGTGGATGGATTAATAGATGAATAGACAGATGAACGGATGGATGGACAGACAAATGATGGAGGGAAGCTAGGGAGATGGATGGACAGATAAATGGGTAGGCAGATGGGTGGATGGATTAATAGATGGACAGACAGATGGACGGATGGATGGACAGATGGATGATGGAGGGAGGGAAGAAGGAATGGCAGGAAACAGGTAGACGGCTATTTGAGGGGGTAGGTAGGCAGTGATGGTGGAGGGAGGGACGACGGGTGCCTATCACGCAGTGCTATGAAGCCCCTAGTGTCAACGCAGAGCTGTGGGCGAGATCAGGAGCTCCTCTGTGAAGGCCAGAGAGTGTGAGGGGCCTTGATTCAGACCAGAAGGGGTTCCACCCTGCCCCTAGCAGCCCTGTCCCTGAAGCCAATGTTCCCAGCTCACTCCCTCCCTGTTTCCGCTCTGGTCTTGCTCCCAGCAGACCCCCTGTCCTCCCGTCTCTGAGGAAGCAGACATGGGAGCTCCAAGATGGGGTAGAGACTGGCAAGACCAGCTCGGGCACCCACAGGGGACCGGGGGCTCAGAGCCAGCTTGGTGGAGAAGGGGTGCCCGGCCAGTGAGGCAGGCGGAGGAAAGGGCAGCGCTCCTCCAGCAGAGACCGGGACGTGGGAGTTGTCTGCAGAGCCAGACCCCAGTGATCCCAGCTCAACCCTGGCCCCTTGAAGGAATTTGGAATGTTCTAGAAGCTACAGCCCTCGGAGACGGGGCAGGCAGCTGGGAGCCCACTGCCTGGACTGTTCCCCGGGCCACAGAGGAGAACACACGACCCACATGTTGTTTGGCCCCTTTCACGGACAAGGAGGCGAGGCCAAGTGAGTGAGCTCTGCGTGAGGGCCAGGCAGGCCCACAGAGCTGCCAGCAGCAGACGGGCTCTGAATGAAAAACCACCATGCAGATGGCAGAACGGGCTGAAAAAGGTGAACGCTGGCCTCCGCCCAGGTGACCTAGGGCCCCACGACCCCACTGCCTCTCAGCAAGAGCCAGAGCAATGCATGCAGCCTAGCCGGCCAGGAGGCCACACTCCCCTGGCACACCCTACCCCCACAGACAGACAGACAGATGCACACACGCACACTGCCCCCTCGCAGCAGGCGGTGGCTCCACCCCACCGTGCACACCCTGTGGTTCTCACCTAGGCCTCCCCACCCCCCACACACACAGCCCCCACAGCGCCCAGGCCCACCTCCCACGCAAACATTCACACCCCACCCCTGGGGACTGGTGCCTCACGCCCTCTTCTTCAACCAACTTCCGTGGAGCCCTGTGGCCTCCGACCGTTTCCCCCAAAAGGAGAAGCATCCTAGGGTCCCTGGGGCAGCAGGAGCTGAGTGGGGCCAGACAGGGAGGACAGCAGGCAGAGAGCCAAGCTGGGCACCGCTGGGGGCCCCCTCGGCCTCCTTAACCCAGGCCAGTAGGCACTCGAGGCACACAGTGCACCCAGACCCCCCAGCCCAGCCCTCCAGCTCTGGAGATAGATGCATGAGACCTACTGCTGCCCATGTGTGTGCATGCACGTGTGTCTGTGTGTGTGTGTATGCGTGTGTCTGTGCATGTGTGTTCCTGTGTGCGCACATGTGCGTCTCTGTGTGTGTACATGTGTGCATGAGGCAGAGGCAGGCCAGCACCAAGCAAGGCTTGCTAACATCACTTCAGGTCGAAGGGCAGGTGGGCAGGGTCCCTCCAGGTTTAAAGAAGCAGGGGGCTCTGGCCTGGCCGACCCCGCGTGCGCCTGGCAGGTGGGGGCCTAGGTTGGGGAGGCCATGCAAGCAAGGCCATGGCTGAGAGGGCTGTTCACCACCCGGGTCACCCAGGAACTGTAGGTAGAACCCACATCTCAGGGCAGGCTCTCCCCAGGGCTGACCTCCAGGGACAGATCGCAGACTCCCAGGCACCAGGTAGTCCAGGTGGCCGAGAGGGACTCTCCTTGCCCCGGGGGACCAGGCCCAGTCATTACCTCTCTGGCTGACATCAACGGGCCTGGTGTGGTGGCTAAGGCTGCAGGGACCATGTAGGGACAACACAGCGGGGTTAACCCCACAGGGTGAGGGGGGCAGGCTGGCTCCCTGATGGCAGAAAGCCTCTGAGCTGGGGCCGGGGGAGCCATGCACTGCTGGGGTGTCAGGGGTAGGTCAGACAGGAGGGGACGGGCGGGGCATGCTACCCAGGGGTGGAAGTCGGGGAGGGGGATCTCTGCAGGGAAGGGCTGTGGCCCCGGTGGAGCAGGCAGGAGTCCTGTGTGCACCCAGGAGCCCGTGGAAGCAGACCTCTGGGTGAACAGGTGGGCACGGCAGCCAGCAAGGCCAGAAGGAGCTAGAAACACCACGTCTGCTGGCAGGTGGGGCTGAGAGGAACAAAGCTCAATGGCTCTATCCCCCTCCACACCCCAACTCCAGCCCTCTTCCTGGGGACGTTCAGCCCCGTTCTCCCCATCCGGTTGCCCCTCCCATCCCCAGGGATCCCCGCCCACTACCCTTCCCACCCTGTGCTCCCCCGCCCACTGCCCCTCCCACCCATGTGCTTCCTGCCCACTGCCCCTCCCACCCACTGCCCCTCCCATCAGCAGGCAGCCCTCAGGGACCAGCCCGCTGGGCCCGGCAGGTGAACAGCCTGCTGTCCTGCTCTTGGAGCATGGGGACCATGGGGACCATGGTGCCCCGTGGCCCCACCACACGTGGCCAGCCAGCAATCTTGCTGGGGGCCACCACACCCATGCCATCTTCCTGTCTCAGAAGCTGTCTCAGAAGCATCTGTACAAGCTGCTGTAAGTCCTCTCCAGGGTGCTGTAAAGACAGATAGACCCATTGCATTCAGGCCATGCAGGACATTGGACATCGGGAACTCCAGGAACCAGCCCTGCCCTTGAGGGCCCATGTCCAGAGGGAGGTGGGAAGGGGTTGTGACGCTCCCACACCAGCAAGTGTAAACCCCAGATACCCCCTCAGTGCCCCGCTTGGGGTTTGCAAAACAAGGGTCACCTGGTCTTGGGGATGGCCGTCCTCTGGGACCCAAGACTCTTCCCTCTCCAAGGTTCGCTTGTGGGGCTGTCTGCCCAGCCCTGCACCGGTCACACAGAGTCACGACCCCAACCAAGCATGGCAGCCAGAGCTCCCCCATCCCTCAGAATGTCCAGCCTCCCAGCACATCTGGGTCAAGGGGAGAATGGGCTGGCCCAGGGCCAGGTGCATAACTGGAGAATTCCATCTTCAGAGTCCAGGCACAGGGAGGGCCTGGGGGGGCCCGGGGGGGGGCGGGGGGGGGGGGGGGGCTGCGGCCCACCCCCAGGGGTGATGGCCTCGCTGTCGGCGTCGAGGCCGGGAAGGAGATGACAGGCCGGGCCTCTGGCCCACACAAAGGCCACAAATGAAATGGTGTTCGCCTGCTTATGTGCAGTGATGAAACTTTAAATGAGTCGCTGACCTTTCTGGAATGACAGGTGACCCGAGCCATATCTGAGGTGGGTATCGAAAATTGCCACTGCGGCCCGAAAATAAACAATAAGACAGCAAATGTGTTTGGAAAGAATTGACTCACTCCAACACAGGGGTAGGGGGCGGGGGGAGCTGGCTAGTGAATGACTTCAGCCGCGGCTCAGAGCCCACAGCTGGGACCTCCCCTCCAGGCAGCAGCTAGGCTGGCTGGCCAGAGACCCTACTGGGCCCCGGCCCCTCGGGCCCCAGGGCATTGGCCAGCCCTGCGTGGGAAGGAGGGGTCAGAGGGCTGGGCTTACAGGCAGCCCTGGGTCCTGGGGATACACCTTCCTGGACAGGTTCCCAGTCACAGGCAGGGACTTTGAGGGCAGAGGACCCCTGGGAGCTGGCACTGGCTTCTCCTGCGCAGGTCACAGCCCAGCCCCCTGAGTCCCTCCTCAGGGGAAGCCGAGGAGGCAAGGAGCCCCTGTGTGCGGCCCTGTCCATGACTAAGACACAAGCGTGGGCAAGTGGGGCGGCTCAGAGCAAGGAGCTCAGCCGCCGGTCACACGCCTGGAGGCAGAACAGCTGGAACCCAGGCCTGCCGCCCCTATGGGCACCCTGCAGGCCAGCAATTGGGGTGAGAACAGCCCTCCCAGGTGAGCAAAGGCCTCCATGAGGTAAGGTGCCCTGGGCACGGGGGAGGGAGGCAGAGCTGTGTTGACCAAGCCTATAGAGCAGGGAAGGCCAAGGCAGGTGCTGGGGCCCTGACGGTGGGTGGCCAGGTGTCCACCTGAGGCCCCCCAGACACCAAGAGGGACCCAGGCCAGAGCACAGCTCAGTACCCTTCTGCCTCATGTGCCCCCGGGGCATCCCTTGGCCCATACCTTCCCGGAAAGAACCTGGTTCCCCACGTCAGCCCCAGATCTGGCCCCAGACAGGTCCCATCTGGCTGCTCGGATGCAGGCAGCCCCCCACCTCCCAAGGTCTCTGATCCTAGTAGTACAGCCCCCCAACCCTTGCAGCCCATGTCATCTACCCGTGACTGCTGACGTTCCCCCTGTAGGCCCCCTGCTCTCAGCGAACTGGTTCTGACCTGCCACCCCAGCCCTAATGGGCCTGCCAAGGGAGCCCCCGCTCCCAACTAGGCCTCAGTGTGGAGGGAGGCCTGTGGTGGCTCAGTGGGGGGAAACGCTCCCCCAGAGCCTTTGGATGCCATAAGGTCATCCCATACCAATCTGGCGGGCTCTGCAGAAGTGGCAGCCCCCAGGCCCTCCATCCACTCTGCTAGACAGAGACGGGCCAGCCCAAGTAATCTCTACCCGCAGGACCTCTGTGCCCCTCTGCCCTGCAGGGCCTAATCCCACCCGTGGCTCTTGGGGTCCTCTCCATGGACAGGCCTCCCCTGTGCAGCCACTCAGCACAAGGCTGGTTGCCCAACCTTCCCTGGCCAAGGGCAGGGCTCCTGTGGGCAGTGGCTACAACCTGGGGCCTGTATGAACGTGAGACCACTGCCAGCGGCCCTCTGAGACCCCGAGAGCCAGAACCAGGGTGAGCAGCCGCCCACGAACATAGTTCCATGGCCACCGGCCTCGTGGCCAGGCCCGCAGGGGGTGTCTGTCCTCCACCCAGGAGGCCCTTGGAGCTCCCCACTGTGAGGCCTGAGCAGCCCCACGGCAGGGCCCATGCTCAGAGCCCCCTGACCCAGGTCCCAGGTGTGGCTTTGGGAGTCCTGATGATGGGCCCCCCACCCCACAGCAGTGGTCCTGGGGCCGGCTCGGGATGCCCAGCTCCCAGGCTGCCAGGCGGGTATCTCCTCAGCCCCGCTGTCCATCAGCAGGGCCCACATGGCTAGTGTCCAGTGGGCTTGGCAGACACTTCTGGCCGCTTCAAGACATGACCAAGAGGGGCTGTCAGAAGAAAGGATTCAAGTAAATTGAAAGAGAAAGAAGAGGTGTCATGAAGTTGGACCCTTCTGGGGGACAGAGGCCCGTCTGTGGGCAGTGAGCCCCCCAGAGAGCCCACAGCAGCCTGCCCAGCTTGGCATCCACTCTCCCTCCCGGGACAGGGTGACGCCGGATGAGCAGGTCCTACACCGCCCCTGCTCCCTGCCACGAACACCCCACTGTGACTACCGTCGGGGACCACCGCCGAGGCCCGCTCCGTGCCCGGGGCCAAGCAGAGCCTGTGGGGCAGCTGGAGGGTGGATAGCGGGGTCTCTTCCCAGCCTGGCAGCCCACCCTGCCTGTGCAGCCACTGGGCTGGGCGTGGGAGAGCCAGGACAGGGCCTGACTCTGTTACAGCCCTGGGCCGCAGGCAGAGGGCACCAGGTTGGGCTCCTTGTGAAGGGAAAGAGGTCTGCAGGGCTGCCCTGCACTGAGGATTTCCGCAGGGGACAGGGCCCCTCATTGTCATAGGCTTCCTGGGGGGAGGGGGCCCAAAGCCGCACAGACAAGGACGTGGAGGTCACTGCAGGGCTTGGGAAAGGGCGGGAGGAGTGAGTGAGCTTGGGGCCGGCCGTAGGGCAGGGGCGACGGCCTGCAGGGGAGAGGCAGCCCCACTGGTCAGCACGTCCCCCCTAGATTCCAGAGAGTGCCCCCCTCAAGGACCCCTCGCCCTGGAGCCCCCAGAAGGCCACGCACTGACAGCTGAACTCTGGCACATTGGCTGTCCTCCTCCAGGGACCCTCCCCCCTGGGACTGCCACCTCCCCCCAGACAGAGCTGGCTGTGACCGGCTCCAGAACCTGCAGCCTCCAGCCCTGCCCCAGACAGCTCACCCCCACCCTGTCCTGTCTACATGGCCCTGTGGCCTCCCTGCAGCGTGGGCAGCAGCCGCCTCAGTGGATCCCCTCCTCTCGGCTATAGGGGTGCCAGTTCCTGCCCTCCTGTCCCCCACAGGTGTAGACCAGACTCCATCCTGGCCCCTTCCCTGCTCTGCTGGAGCCAGCAAACCACTCTGGCGCCTGGCAGCACATGGTCGGGAGCCTGGATGAGACCCAGCAGGGCTGGCCTCCCCCGACCATCTCTGAGCCTCACCTGGGGAAGTTTAGTGTCTGGACAAGCCCAAATC
This sequence comes from Lontra canadensis, assembly GCF_010015895.1. Lineage (NCBI taxonomy): Eukaryota > Metazoa > Chordata > Mammalia > Carnivora > Mustelidae > Lontra > Lontra canadensis. Next base: position 66,812,312 of record NW_022630995.1, on the reverse strand, counting down.
ATGTCCCCACCACGGCTGCGGCTGGGGCCTCGGGCAGGGCCAGTCACCACTCCCAACACCGTCTCAGGGCACCAGGGTGTCCCCCAACACGGGCCGCATCCCGGGAGCCCTGTCCCAAGAGAAGGAGGAGGAGTGGTCTTGCCTTCCCTGACCCGGAGGAGGGGGTCAGGCCCATGGAAAGACTGCGTGTGGGGCGGAGAGCTCCCCACAGCCCATGGCCTGCCCTCAGGTCTCGGCTCCCCCAACGGCTCACCCCACTGCCCCCACAGGCCAGGCTCTGGCCCACAGCACTTCAACTCATGGCGTCCAGGTAGGTGTGGGGCTCCCTGCAGTGGTTCCTCCGTGAGCTCAAGTCCTTCCTGACAAGATGGCCACCTGGAGGGCACATAGTGGGCACATGGTGGGCACATGGCTTCCTGGGACCCGCTCCTTCTCAGCCTCCCCGGCTCTCGGGCTCTTGGTCAGCCTCCGAGTGGCCCTCCTGTTTCCTAAATCATAACCCAAGTTAGCTACTGAAGGATTCAAGGGCCACAACAGTCTTCATTCTGTGCCATCTCTGCCCCTTTTGCTCCAAACTGAAAGAAAGCGCTTTGTCGTGTCTGAGCCGCTTTGCTGGACACTTGGGCTCCCGGTGCCAGTGTCCCAGACCACTGCTCCCAGCCTCCTCCCAAAGCAAGTCCCTCAGCCCCTTCCATCAGGAGCCCCAGGCCCTGTCCCCTCCCGAGTTCCCGGGGCTGGGGGACACTAGCACCACCCCTCGGGCCCTTGGCACGGAACCAGGGCACACATGTTAACAAGCACGCAGACATTCACGCATGTGACGTAATTCACATACCGTGCAATTCACCCACTAAAAGTACATCATCAGGTGCCTGGGTGGCTCAGTCATTAAGCATCTGCCTTCAGCTTAGGTCATTATCCCGGGGTCGTGAGGTCGAGTCCCGCATCAGGCTCCCTGCTCAGTGGGGAGCCTGCATCTCTCTCTCCCACTCCCCCTGCTTGTGTTCCCTCTCTCTGTCAAATAAATAAATAAAATCTTTAAAAAAAAATAAAAGTACATCAACCATTGGGTTTTGAGAAATTAATTTTTAATTGTGGTAAAATATATGTAATATTTTATAATAAAAATAATAAATATATATTTTACATAAAATGTAACCATTTTTAAGTGAACAATTCAGCGGCATCAGGCACGTTCACAATGTTGTGAGCAGCTCCCCCACCTCCAGAACTTTCTCTACTTCCCAAACTGCCCCCAAGAAACACTAGCTCCCCATCTCTCCCTGTCCCCCAGCCCGACACCCACTGTCCACATTCTGTCTCTATGTTCTGACTCCTCTGGGGACTCACAGTGTTGTCCCTTTGTGGCTGCTCATGGCACTAAGCACAGTGCTGTTGGGGTCCATCCTGGTGGGGGCAAGAGTCAGAATGTCCTCCTGGAAAACGTTCCATTGTGTGGATCGTGTGTCCGTTTTGTTTATCCATCTGTCCGTCTGTCTATCTGTCCATCCATTCTTCTATCTGTCTATCCATCTATCCATTCTTCCATTCAGCCATCCATCTGTCTGTCCGTCCATCCGTCCATCCATCCATAAATCCATCCGTCTGTCCATCTGACCTCGAGGGCAGGGTCAGGGGGAGACTCGATACTGCAGGTCAGAACCCACCAAAACCCCAAGGGTGCTCTGGCCTCAGAGCAACACACAGTAGGTGCTCAGTGAAGGCCCCCACGGTGCCTTGAAAAGTTCCAAACCTTTGAGCACCAGGCTCAGATGCAGCCAGTCTGCTGGCGGGGTGTGTGTGTGGGCGGGGGGGGGGTCAGCTCCCTGGACAGATCGACAGGTAAACGGGGAGGCCCTTGAACCCAGGGCGGGCGGCAGAGGGTGGCTGGGCAGGCAGGTGGTGCCAGCAGGCCTGGTCCACCGGGAGCGGGAGCACCTCGGGGCCAGGCCCCAGCGTCTGATGCAGCCTTGAGCAGCACTCTGCTCCCCCCAATTGCCCTTCCAGCCTCCCAGGGGCCAGCAGAAGTCCCTGGCTGTGGTCCCACACCCGGGGTCCCTGCCTAGTCAGCAGGGCCACAACCCACAAGGGATCTGGACCCCAGGCCCCTCCTGGTGCTCAGCTGGCCAGGTGGGAGGGCTGCGGGGGGGCAAGGCCTGGAGCTCTGAGCACCCCATGGGTGCCCGTTGGCCTCTATGGAGGTTGGGACGTTTATCACCCACTGTCCTTCACCGGCCCCCTGCTCCTCGCCTGAGGGAGAGCCGTTTGGACCTGCCCAAGCTGAACAATACAATATTTCTGTTGAGCTGTGAACTTGATTAATAATTTGGAAATGAAATCAATATGAGCTCTGCTTTCCATTCCTGGAGTATCCTCGTGCACAGGGACACTTCCAAGCCAGCTGGCGTGCTCAGACAGGGGCCACCAGGCGGGGCTGGGCAGCCAAGATCTGCCGGCCAGACTCACGCTTGCCTCTACTCCACTGCAGAGCCCAGCACCTGGCCTTGGGAGGGTGGCTGTCCAGACTGCAGTGGGCAGCCTTGGTGACCTCGAGCCTCCACCTGCATTCCCTCCTCCCCCACCCTGTCCCTCAAGTCATGGGGAGGCCCCAAGGTTACCTCCATGGGAGTCTCTCAAAACCTGGGCTTCCATGGAGGCCTGGGAGACAGCGCCTCAGCCAGTTTCCCTGAGGTCATCTGTGACCCTGGAGGGTTGCTGCAGAGCCCCGTGCCCTCCTCATGGTGGCACTAGCTCCTCCCCCACTCCAGGATCCTCCTGCAGGGCCACCGCACCCCCTCCCACTGCACCCACCCTGCTAGGGCCTACGGGGCTGGAGCCCCCACGGCTCAATCCTCCTGCTCACACTCAACTCCTGTAGATCCAGCCCCCAGACCCACAGCTGCATGAGGGAAAACCTGCAGGTTCATCTCAGTGGGAGCAGAGGACAGGTGTGTGAATGAACGGACAAACAAATATACGAATGAATGGACTAATGAGAAAACAAACCCCTGGCGAGGCTGAGGGAGGGGTGTGGGAGACCACAGAGAGTACAGAGGAGGTGGGAGGTGGGGCCCAGAGGAAGGTGGGGCAGGTCCTGGGATGAGGAAGGGAGCACCAGCGTGAGGGTCACCCCACCCCCTACTCCGGGGCTGGGATGCTGGGACCACTGCACCTGCTCCAGAGAGAGGGCCCTTTGGGGATCACAGTTTCCAAGGCCACCGTACCATATGCCCCGGAGTCCCTCCTGGTCATGTCCCCCCAGCCGCCCAGAGCAGGTAAGCCCTGTACCCCAGCCCTGGGGCCATACCCCCTCAGCAGCGAGTGTCCAGCTGGCCCCTCTCCAAGGCGCTATGTTGGGGGTGTGGGCCTCCGCTGGGGAGGCTGGGGCTCTAGGCGCTGGGGCTGCCTCCACAGCCCAGCCTCCCCGCTGTGTTCCAGCTGCACCGTGTTAGTCTAGACCTCATGGCTTTCACATGCCTGGTGACCTTGGGCAGGTCCCTGAGGGAAACAGGGGCTCAGGACAGAGGCCTCAGACGGCCCTGGTGATGGGTTTCACCCCAGCCCAGGGGCAGGGAGGGCATGGTGGGGGCAGACATTTCTGTCCTCACTTGGGCAGCAGCTCCCCCTCCCCACATCACTCCCTCTGCTCGGGCCAGGGTACAGGGGGCTGTGGGGTCCAGTGTCCGGGACCCTGGAGACCCTCCTGCCAAAAGACTCCAGTCTGATGCCTGGATGTCTGCAGTCATCCGACTCCCCACCTGTCTAGAGACCAGCCCTCCACGCAGGCCCCAGCCGTAGGGGGCAGCTCTGGCCTGGCCCCAAATGCTGTCTACCAGCTCCCCGACACCTCTGGTCCGGGACAGCACAGCTGACAGGGCCCCTCCTGGGCTACCTCCGGCTCCAGGGAGGACAGGTGGCTCCAGACTAAACAGTTAGGAGTGTTCCCGAGATGGCCCCGACACAGAGCCAGACACTGTGCCCGGCCCTGCAGTGTCAGCCTGGCTGCGGAGCCCCAGGGTCTCATCCACTCAGCAGACAACATGCCGACACGAAGAGGTCCCTAAGTCAGCCCGAGATGCTCCGCGGGCCAGGGCAGCAGCACTCCCACCCTTCCGCAGTGGGCTGCTGCACACGCAGAGGCCGGTGATCTCTGCCTGGGCCCGCAGCTCCCCGAGAGCCAAAGTGCCTTGACCCGCGCTGGGCGAGGGAATGGCTGTACAGGAGCCATTGACCGGCAGCATTGATCCCCCAGAATGTATCGCACAAATCATTTTGCACTAAACTGCGGAATCGATGGAGAAATCTCCCGGAAAATTTATATTAAAAGTCTCTGTTTGCCTAAATGAGTTCCCTGTGCCCCATATTGAATATTTGGCTGATGAATTGAATGGGTTTAAATTTGAACATTGCAGACCCATTAAAGAATGAATTCTTAAATCAAACCCTGCCATTTATGATTGAAATGAGATTTCCTCTGTGATGGGCCAGCCGCTATATAAATCAGCCCTGCGTTTTATACCGAACCATAAACAAGATATAATTCTTTTAATACACAACAGGTGCCTTAAATCTTTTGATGCATCTTGTATTTATCTGAAGTTGGGATTGCTGTATTTACACCAGGTCCCATGGGGGCCTCTGCGGGTGCTGCCTGGGGAAGGGGACAGTGGCCATGCCTATGGGATCCCACCCCCACCCTGCCGAGAAGCCCACAGGGGCCAGGTGAGGTCAAGCCCTGGCATCCAGATGGGCCCCCAGCTGGGTCCCCCCTTGTGAGCACATACTACACACACGCTTGTGTATGCACACGCATGCACACTCTCATAGCTCCTGTGCACGCACACAGGCACACGCGTGCCCACGCAAACCTGCAGACATGCACGTGGACACACAGAGCAAATTCACACACACACACGTCACAGTGCTCCAATCTGTACAAACGTGTGTACACGTGCAGGTCACACAAGCGTGCCCTCCTGTGTACACTCATTGACACACACACACGGCAGATGGCCAGGTGCACACACATGCACACACACCCAGCTCTCCGCAGAAACCAGGCCCCATGGGCCCTCCCTCCACTAAGTGAGTCTCCCCTTGCACACGGCCCCTTCTCTGTGCCACGGGCTCCACCCCCACCTGCCTGGGCTCCTAGGGGCTGGGAGGAGCCCCACCACCCCCATACCAAGCTACTCCACTGCCCATGCCAGGTGGGACCTACACACACATGTCCCCCAGCTGCCCATGGGACCCACCCTCCCACACGCCAACGCGTCCTCTGGGAAGAGCGAGGCCAGCACCAGGAACCATCAAGTCATTAGAGATGCCAGCTGGACACCCAGGAAAGCTTCCTGGGGGAGGTGATGCCAGCACTGAGCCCAGAGCAAGTGGTCTCCCCACCTTGGCTTGGGGGTAGAGAGCAGGAGCATCTGTCCTTCTCTCTCCTGAGCCCCTCCATCCAGTCCCCCCTGCAGACTCAGGTTCCCCCCAGCGCCTGGGCCTCCCACTCCCGGGCCCTCTCTGCTGAGCTCAGCTGTGTACACGCAGGGGGCCCAGAACCCCCACCATGTATAGCTAGCACCCCAAACCTGTGCCCCCAGCCCAGGCTGATCCTCTGCCCCGAGCCCCTAGGCCGAGCCCAGCCCCCCCCAGACCCCAGCTCTGGTGTCCTCACACCCAGAGCTCACCAGCTTGCGCTCCTCACTACTCGTCTCAGCCTCTTGCCCCAGCCCTCCGTCCAGGTCTGCTGCACGGCGCCCAGAGCATGTACGCAAAAGGCCACCCAGAAATGCATCAAGGCGGGGGTTTGAAACGTCCACCCTCCCCCACGCCAGAGCCAGAGCCAGAGCCGGCCGGCCCCTCGGCTTCTCCGGGGGCTCCCATCTCCCTGCCCAGATTGAGCAGCTCCGGAAAACAGAAGAGGGACTTCCCACCACAGCTCCCCAGTTGGGGCAACACTGATGCCGAAACAAAGCCCAGGCGGGCAGCACAGGACAGAACAGCAGAACCCAGAGGAGATGTGTGTGGATGTGTGTGTGTCCACGCGTGTGTGCTCACAGGTACAGACATACGCATCTTAAGTGAAATACTCTGACTTCTGACTTCTGAGCAGTGATGTGCTCCTCGTGACCAGCAGGACAGGCCTCAGAAAGTTCGTCCGTGTGACTCGGCTCCACCAGGAGCCCGAGGCAGAAAAAACACACCATCAGCTCAAAACCATGTAGAAAGGACACTTGGTAAACATTGCTTTCTGGTTTTTTAATCTCTCCCACACCAGGGGCGAAGGGAGACGGGATCATTACACGGAGAACATGGAGCTGTCCTCCCAGCTCTGGCCGTGCACACAGATGGAGTCCAGGTCAGCAAGTTCTGGAAGCGGATACGGAGAAGCTGGAAAACTGAACAGACTAAGTGAGCCAGGAACTCACTCACAGTAACGTGGTCGCCCCGACAGGAACCGGATTCAACACTAGATACATGTTGCCCAAGTGACAGAACTGGTACCGCCCCGAGGCCCAGGGAGACAGGATGTGCGCAGACCACACGCCAGGCCCACGTGGCCAGGCCACCCGGCATCGGCCATCAAGGGAGGGAAGAGGGGGGCGGAAGACACGTCCACACATGGATCTTAACTGGAAGGTCACAGGGGAGGGAACAAGGGAGGCCTGGTGCCAACATAAGCTCCAAGGCTGCAGTCTGTTCTCGCTGTCCAGGGCTGCCGCACTCTGGAGCCACAGCCTGGGCTCCTGGGGGAAGGCAGGGTCGGCTTCCTGGGAGCCTCTGGTCACAATAGAACCGTGTTTCATGCGGCTTCTGTCTGAAGGCACCTTATTGACTCTGCTGTTGGCTCCTCAAGGAACCAGCTGCTGGCATCGCTGCACCTCAGGCCTGAGCAAAACCCACCCGGCCCGCAGTTTTCTCCGTGGGCCCATCTCAGCCTCTGGTGTGTGGAGCCCCGGGTGGGACTCCAGCACCATGGAGGGTGGAGGGCGCATTTTCAGCCACGGAGTCACAGACAAAATCACGAAAATGCGGGACATGGGGCACTAGACAGACAACAGACAAGACACTGGTTTCCAGGGTGAGCTGAACCAAGAAGGCTGGGTGCTGCCTCCTCCTGTCTCTGCAGGGGATGTCGGGTCCCGCTCTGTCCTCACTGCTCTGGCTATGTCCCTGAACGACTGTGGACACCATGGGCTTACAAACAGGATTTAGCAAGCAGGTGAATTCGCGATTCCAGGATCCGTGATTACTGAATATCGGCTACAGAAACAGCACATGCACCGTTCCAGAAAGCCATGCACACAGTGAAGGCACCGTGTCTGCAGTCGGTGGGGGCAGGAGAGGAGCCATGGGCGCAAATGCTGTGGGGATACTGGTTGGTCGTTTTGACAGAGGAAAGCTGGCCTTGCCTACACCGATCATCCCGCCTCCCTGGGAGGGAGAACCCCCACCACATGCCTCCTGCCCACACTTGGTCGCAGACCACGAAACGCACCACAGGCCAACCTGGGGGGTTCTGTTTTGAAAGGCAAGGGGAGGGCGGACACAGAGGACAGTGAGCCACAGTGAAACAAAACGTAACATGGAACAAGCTGTGGGAGCGTGTGCCCGGGGCATGCGGCAAGGAGGGCACCTGCCCAGGCAATGGTTCAAAGGCCATTCATGATTGTCCTTGTTTGTTTCATTTCATATCCAAACTTAACCCCAGAGCACGTGAGTTTTGATGTGTGATGTTCTTGGTATCACTAGTTTCTAAATTGCCCTTAATGGCTGAGCTTTTGTTTCCCCTTTGAATCAATGGTTATTTAGGGAATAAAGAAAGAGATTACATTTTTAGCGGGCTGTGAGGATGCTTAGTTGGTCCGGCTTTTGTTATTGATTCTGAGTGTTATTATATTGTAGCCAGAGAATATAAATGGGGTCACTTCTGTTTGAGAAATTGACTCAGATTTTCTTTGTGGACCATTAGATACTTCTTTTTTTAATTTTTAAAAGATTTTATTTATTTATTTGAGAGAGCGCGCGTGTGCAGGATGGGAGAGGGGAAGAGAGACTCCCTAGTGGACTCCCCACTGGGCACAGAGCCCCACGCGGGACTCCATCTCACCACCCTGAGATCGGGACCTGAGCCGAAACCCAGAGTTGGACTCTGAACAGACTGAGCCACCCAGGCACCCCGATCCCTCTTTTTAATTAATGTTCCCTAAATGCTTAAAATAAAGGTAATCTGAGGGTACAGTATGAGGCTTGAGACATCCACATGAATGCATTTTCATCTGGCCGCTCCCCCCGGGTCCCTTCTGGCACTCTCCCTGCAGTTAGTTGTTCTTTAAAATGCTGTGTTGTGCGTCACAGAGTTTACACCTCCTGTGTCCTCACTGTGGAGTTTACCTCTTATCAGTATGAATGGACTTTGTCTCCATTTTAATGCTTCCCACCTTGAACTATGCTTGGTCTTAAATTCCCATAGATGTCTCAGCACTCTTCCACTCAGGACAAGGCGGATAATTCCTGTCCTCCACAGGCAGGCGAATGGGACACGGTGACCCGCTTCTCACAGAGCAAAGGACAAGCGTTGTGTGTGACTTTAGAGGTCACACAGGCATCGCAGTTTCCCCTCCAGCAAGGCCGCACGCAGAGGACCCAAGCAGGCCCAAGTCCCAGCCGAGGCTTTGGATGACAAAGCCAACCGCTCACCCATCACCCAGCGAGAGACCCCCAACCAGAACCCCCCAGCCACACTGCCCCCCAATTCCTGCCCTGAAGAAACTGTGAGACAAGCTGTTTACTGTTTGAGCTGCTAGGTTTTGGGTTAATTTACTGCATAGCAAAAGGATAACTGACCCAGTTTGGTGACACTCATACCTCACTTCCCTCTACAGCTCGGTGGGAGGTGATTCTGTGTTGGGCGCAGGTGGCGGGGTCCTGGCAAGAGGAGAGACAAGCCAGCCCCAACGAGGAAGCTGCAGGCTAAGGTGGAAGGGCACATGCGCAAGCACAGGAGTGGCAGGGCGAGCGGACAGAGGAGCGGACGCCAGCATGCAGCACCCTGCCCAGCGGCAGACACCCGCTGCCTGGACACAAACACAGTCATCATGTGGTCACACGGCGTCCCGCTTACCCATGTTTGTCCCACAACCGCAGGGTTCTCGAAAGGCTGGTCTTCATGCTTCCCGCTCCCTCCACTTCTGCCATTAGCTGAAGACTTACGTTTTCGTTGCTTTTTTCCCATTAATGATTTTAAGAGTAAACATGCATTCTGTGTTTTAAAATTTACATATGGGATTGCTTCTTGGCCTTTTGGCTAAGATCAAGTGTAAAATTTACCTATGGTTATGTTTGTATCAAAACCACGACCTTGAACTCCATTTCTCGGTTTACCGTTACCCTTATTTAGATTCATCTTCCAAGAGAACATCTTTAGTAATTTTTAAAGGAAGGCTACACAATGGGATATTCTGAGTCCTTTCATCTTGGAGAGTGTATTTCAATATCTTTACACGTTATGGAAATTATTAGATCATAATCTTGTTTCAAAATCTTATCACTTATTCACTGATGACACTATTGTTCACGTGGGAACCCCTGACCTGGCAGGCGGACTGGAGGATGCCATGGTGCTCACACCTCACCTCCCTCCCTCCATGTGCCCTGGACCCGGTGACTCGCATCTAACCCATAGAATCATGCGGGGATGGGCGTTGCTTCTGGGATTTAGCCTGAAAGATGGTGGCTTCCTTTCTGCGCATATCCCCTCCCTCCCCTCTCTTGGGCCACTCACCTGGGGGAACACCAGCCACATCAAGGGGCAGCCGGGGATGGGCCTCAGGTGGGTGAGTTTCAAGTGGATCCCCACCCACCCCAGGAAGTCATTGGATGAGACCATGGCCCCAGCCAACAGGATGACTTGGGAGACCATGAGCCCGAGGCCCCCAGTTAAGCCACACCCACTACTGACCCTTAGAAACTGAGATTGTAAATAGCTATTGTTTTAAGCAAATAACTTCTGGGAATGATAACTAATACCCTGAGGAATCCACAAAACGACTACTGACAAACAGTTCTAGTGAGATCACAAGCTCAAGGTCAATGCACAAAATTCATTTTAATTTCTGCAAGTTGATAATTAACAATCAGAAAATGAATTTTTAAAAATCTATTTAGGGGCACCTGGGGGGCTCAGTCGGTTAAGCCTCTGACTCTTGGTTATAGCTCAGGTCACGATCTCAGGGTCATGGGATTGAGCCCCATGTTGGGCTCTGTCCTCAGTGGGGAGTCTGCTAGAGATTCTCCACCTCCCTCTGCCCTCTCCACAACTCGTGCTCTCTCTCTAAAATAAATTAATATATTTTTTTAATCTATTTAAATCAGCACCAAAAATGAAATGCATGAGAATAAACCCAATAGAATGTGTGAAAGACCTCATGTGGATAACTGACAAATCAGAGACAAATACACAAAGACACTGTGTCCGGAAAACTCAGTCAGGTTGGGACAGAAATCCTTCCCTAAACTGGCACATAGATTTAACACAATCCCAATCAAACTACCAATAGCCTTTTTTGGTAAAACTTGCTGAGTCATCTGGAAACACAGAAAGACGAAAACGGCCCAAAATTTTTGAAAGAAAGGAAAAGACTGGAGGACGGCACTATCTGATTCAAGGCTTACTCTAAAGCCACAGGAGTCCCGGCAATGTGACAGGGCATTGAGACAGGCCAGCACCATCTTCGACCATAGGTCAAGGCAACAAAAACAGGCCCATGAATGCACATGGCCAATTTACGCTGATGAGACACCGATGCTTGTTAATGGTGCAAAGCAGGTCTTCTCCAAAAACAGTGCTGGGACAGCAGGTGAATTGTCCGCTCCCTCACACATTCCCCAAATTAAATCACGATAGAGCGCAGATCCAAATCTAAAAGCAGAACTATTAATCTTCCAGGAAAAAGGCACCAGAGAATATCTTCATGACTTCGGGGTCATTTGGGGGTTTATCTGTAGGGCTTTTGAGGTTTTCATTTAGTGGTGGCTCCTCAGTTTGCTTGCGTCTACACCGCACCAGGGTCCCCATCTGGAATCACAGGACCGCATTGTGGCTCAGCGGCAGGCAGCTGCAGGAGGGAGAGCGGCTGGCTCAGGAGTGGAGGCGGGGAGGGAGGCCCAGGAGCCCTGTAGGCTTGCAGCCCCAGCCCCTCAAGAATCACATGCCAGGGGCGCCTCCCACCTGACTGGGGCCTCAAGGCGGCGGCTGCTGTGGGCATGTGTGCAGATGGGGTTGGTGGCAAGGGAGCATTGGGCCAAGGTGGGGCCCCAGGGTGCAAACCGCTGACCGTGTGAGCCCCAGCTCTGCACCCCAGTGTCCCCTGCTGCCCACCAGAGGTGACCCCGACCAGTGAGCCCGGCTGGGGATCCGCCCAGTGCTGGCAGGAAGCCGGGCCTGGTGTGTACCAAGATGGCTTCACAGTAGACCAGCCAGCAGCTAAGCGGTCACCCCGTCCTTCCCTTGCCCCCGGCACAGAGCGACACTTGCCATCAGGTGTGGACAGGGGAGTATCCCAGGACCACTGATCCAGCCCCAGAACCAGCTGTGCACACCACCCTGTGTTCCCCCTCGGGCAGGACCTTGGGAGTCTCCTATTGGCAATGGAAGGAACCCCATCCCCAGGTGTGCCGAGAGGAGAAACAAGCCCAAACTTGTGGGGGCCCCGAGGGCTCAGGGGCTGTCCACAGCAGCTGTGAAGTGCACCCTAAATTAACCCAATACATAAGCAGGTTATTCAAACTCAGGATGCCCCGACCTGAGCTGCGGGGACACGTGGGAGGCTGCAGGGGTGCCTCTGGGGAACCCCAGCCACGCCCAGCCTGCAGGTAGACACGGCATCAGAGCAGCTACACGGGGGGCCTGTGCCCTCATCCTCCCTCGAAGCTTCAGGGGTGCTCGACCGCCCTCCTGGGCTCTGGCGCCTTCTACGCAGAACAGCTCAGCTGTCCTAGCACACGGGAGGGGCTATTCCCCCCCACCTCACAAATAAGTGCCAGTGAGGGACTAGCCAGGGTGCTGTTCAGCTGTGGCCCCCTTCCCTAGCCGGGGGCCCCCCTCACCCCCCAGCATGTGGAATGAGGTGGGGGGCTGAGACCGCTGTGTGGTGGCCACTGCCTACCCCCAACCCTGGCTGCCCCAGGCCCCTGTAACCACTGGACGGCATGTGGTGCCTGCAGGACCCCAGGGTCTAGCCGAGTGGAAGTTGGGGGGAGGCTGCTCTTGACCTTCGTGTGCCCTCTGGCCTGTGCACACAGGGGCTGTGCCCTCCAGGACACGGTCCTCTCCTGGGCCCCCACTTGCCACCTCTGCTTCTTCCATCACCTGGGCCGTCAGCCCTGCCCACCTCTGAAATCCTGCTCTCGCCCAGGCCTCCTAGACCCCCCCTTCCTAAAGCTGCAGCAGCCACCCCTTCCCCTACCCCCCCACCACTGCACCACCATCTCTGGGGCTCAGGCAGGAGGGCCCTAGGACCTCCCACAGGCCAGGGAAGCCACGTGTCCACTGGGGGCCAGGCAGACAGGCAAGGGTGGGGGGCGGCCTCAGTGGTCCCACAGGTCCCACAGTACATAGAATCCCTGGGACCCGAGTGGCTCCCCTCCAATGTCTCACGCAGCCACCTTATCTCCATGTTTTATCTCGTCTCCACATTTCCTGACAATAAGTTAAAAACCCAGCACTGCCTCATACACGTGGTTTCATTTTCTCAGGGAGAGCGGTCCAAGCGTCTTTGGCCACTGCCACTGAATGATAGGACCCCTCCCACAGGACCCACTCCAAGCATGTTCCTTTCCCTCTGAGCCCGACAAGGCAGGCCTTTCTAGAGAGCTGTGTCCACGTGGAATGGATTCTCCTCTGTTCCTGCCTTGGTCGGTGATGGTGCTGACTGACCCGCCCACCAAAAACCAACCCCAGAAACACCACCAACAAAACTAGGTTTAGTAAGTTAGGAGTTCATTTCTCATGGAGGAGACAAGAGCTGGGGGTGGCCAAACCAGGACTGGTTTAGGTCCCATGGGCATCAGAGAGCCAGGAGCCTCAGTCTCTACTCCATCACCTTGCACGTGGCCTCTTGCCTCAAGGTCACCTCTTGGTGCAAACAGCTGCCAGAGCCCAGCCATCACACCTCTGTTCAAGAAGCAGGAAAAATGAAATACAAAGGGTAGGGGGGCTTTTCCCAGACAGGTCAGCCACTTGTATGGAGCTTACCCCGAAGTTCTGCCCAGCACTTGTACTCCATGGGCCAGAAGAGTCACAGGACCCCACCTCCAGCTTTAAGGAAGACTTGGGAATGCAGTCCTGTGAGGGTACCTGGCTTGATCCTGACAAGCAAGGGCCCTAGCAGCTGGGGATTGGGGGTCCCGAGGCACAAGTCTGCCCCCCCAGCTGTAGGAGCAAGGACCGGGTCCCTGCCAAGGACATAGGGCTGGCACCAGCCCCACCCTGTGGAACTTGATCAACCCCCATGCCCTCTCCCTCACTGACCCATGCCCCCACCCCGACTCCAGGTCTGAGACCCCAGCAGGGCCCACCAATCGGGGCAAACATCTGGGCTTGCACCATCCTCGACATGGCACTCAGGGCTGATATCCCCCCATCTCCACGGTTTGGGACCCTGCAGTCAGCTCAGGACACAGGCCCACTCTTGAGTCACCCTGCTCAACCACGGGACAGTCAAAGCTCAGGCCTAGATGCCTGGACTAACACCCTCCCAGCCCCTGGCCCCCAGCTGGGCCCTCAAGGGCTGGCACCCCACTGCCTCTTCCCCTGGGCTTCCCCCACCTCAGAGCTCTGCCCCTCCCCCCACTGAGCCCCCAGGGCCACCTACACAGGACCAGGCCTCGGGGTTCCACATTTCCAAACACGCTGAGGATCTCTAGGAACTCTATCAGGCCTGAGGTCGGGGGGCAGCACACCAGCCCCTCAAGGCTCCCAGGGCAGGGGTGGAACAGGAGCGGCCATCTGCCCCCACCAATCAGCATGCAGTGGGAGGGGCCTGGACAGTACGAGGCGAAAGGAGAGGTCCCTTGTAGGGGCTCAGGAGTGTCCAGAGACAACCTCGTGCTTTGCCTGTGCTGACCTCCTACAAAGGGGAGGCACCATGTTCTTCCATCATACGAGTGGGGAAAACTGAGGCAGAGAGCACAAAAGTTACCTGCATGGTCACTCAGCTGGGCAGCCCCCCCAGTGGTGGCCATCTGCCTGGCCAGTCTCCATGCTGAGAACTGGCACCCTGGCCATGCCCAGGCCCTCGGAGCTCCCCTCCCAGGACAGAGTCACTTGGCTATAGCCAGATCCCAGCCTCCATCACCGCTATGCCCCTGTGGGGACAGCTGCTCCGCACCAGTCAGCCCTTCCCCAGGGACAAAGCTCCCCCGTCCTGCCCCAACCACTTCTACAGAGGAGCAGCCGTCAGCAGAAGCCCAACCCAGTTCTAATCCCTCGTGAAGCTCGGCCACGGCCATGGGCTCCACGGGCCCCAGGTCTTACTCGCCCGTGTTTGCCGGGGACAGCTCCGTTCCATCTGCCACTGGCCGGGCCGCCTCGGGAGTCCACTCGGCCGCCCACCTTCCCCGGCGCCGGAGGCCCAGCCAGCCCCTCCCGCGGCGGGTGGCGGCTGCGCCCGTGACCTTGTGATAACCCGAGTGCCATCCGTCAGCGGCCGGCCGCCAGGCTCCGGAACACTGCGGCAGCTCATCTGAATTCAAATTACCCCGGGAGCCGCGCGCCGGAGCCTGCCATAACTCAGCGCGGCAGGAGGAGCGCGGTCCGCCCGCAGATTGGACATTACCATACATTCCTGGGGCGTCGGACAGGGCTGCTAATGAAAATATCAATCAAAAACTCGGCTGACTTAATGGTCAATTTAAATTAATTAATTGGGGAGGAGAAAAAAGTCGAGGGGGCAGCGTTGACGGGCTGCGTCTCGGGCAGGCGGCGAGAAGCTCGGTTCCTGGCCGGGCACAGCCCCCGGGGCCGGGGAACAGGGCATCCCCTCTGCAGAGACCCCAGCAGGTGTACGGGCCTGGGGCCGGCACCCCCTTGGGAAGGGTGTGGGCCCTGCGTTCCTGCCTTGGCAGCTCCAGGCGGGGTTCCAGTGGCCTGTCCCACAGTCCAGCTCCCCGCAACCATGGGGAGAGCCAGCTGCCTCCTGCCAAGTCCCCTCCCAGAGCCACGCAGTGGAAAAGCCACTTAGCCCGCAGGACTGGCGGGGGGTGGCAGGACACTGGTCCCCTCAAGGAGGCCTGCCCACCCCAGCCACGCCTCAGCTCCTTGTCCGCAGAGGGGACAGTGGACTCCACCCCCAGGGCCTGGCAGGGTGTGGGCAGGAGGCCAGGGAAGGGCTCCTTCAGGGACTTCCAAGGTTGGGCACCCCAGGGGCCCCTTGGGAGGGTCCAGAGATGGTCTTCAACATGCAGAGAGGGAGGGCAGGGCCCCAGAGCATAGCCTCAATACGGCAATGCCAGGAGCCTGTGGGTAGTCGGTGTCCCCTACAGCCACGTGGCACTGGGAAAACTCTCCATGAGCCCCGGGTGACAGAAAAGCAGGGTGCCAGGCAGATCCGGGCCCCCCATTGCCCAAGGAGGACACTGAGCTCGCGAGGCAGCAAGACCGCCCACTCTGAGTCCCAGATGTGACAGCCCAGGGGGCCCGAGGGGAACCCCAGCAAAGCCCGCCAACAGATTCCCACCCCAGGCCCTCCAGGAGATGTTTCCCGCCCTCAGAAGCAGTAACACAGTCCTCCACATGAACCAAAAGGGAGAGATGATGGCAGCTGGGCAGCCCCGGCCCCCCACACCCCTGCAGGGCACAGGCCAGCTGCTGGATCTCTCCAAGAAAGCCGGCCGAGAACCTTGTCCCAGTGGAGCTGCCCCTCGGGTCAGAGGACAGCAGAAGGCTTTCTCAGGCAGCGCTGTCCTGAGGGGTCACTCATGGACATCAGCCATGGTGTGGGAGGCAGCTTAGCCCAGGCTCTAGGCCAGCGTGCTCAGCGCTGGCGTGGCCTGAGCAGAGTGGCCGTGGCCAGAGGAACAAGTCCAGGTGGCCAGGGGGCAATCCAGGGAGTCACACTCCCAATGCCCATCCCTGATCCAGGACCCCACAGCCACAGCCTTTCAGTGCCATTGACCTGCTGGCCCTGGGTCCGGCCATCACAGCTGACTTGACCCACAGGACACGAGGGGCCATGACGCACTGGCCCAGGAGAAGACACACGAGCCGGGCCTGTGCTTCCATGAGAGATTAATACCACTAGTCCCTCAGCAGCAGCAGGACAGAAACCTGACCCGTCCAGAGAGGCCTCCTGGGCTCCTTGGCAGACCCAGCAGGAAAATCCTGCCACAGGATCGGGGGGGGGGTCCCCCAGAGACCCAGAGACAATGTCCTGATCATGGGAGCTGGGACGGGGTCCCTGTGCACCTGTCCAAGGGAGAGGAACCAGCCCCCCCCCCACCAGGCCCCTAGGTGGGCAGGGCTATGGGATAGGACCGGTACCCAGGCTTGGCATGGAGTGGCCCCAGAGAACAGAGCGAGGCCCCCACTGAGAGAAGAGCCGGAGGAACAGGAACAGGAGAGGGGGTTGGGGCAGCGCCTACTCAGGCCCCCACCCAGCCCCTCAGCCCAACCAACCTGTCTCGCTCCATCTCCACGGGCTGCAGCCAGTTGGGTGTGGGCTGCCTCCATTTGGAAGGTTGTGGAGAGGGCAGGAGCCCTGGGTGCCCGACCCCAGCAGTGGCAAGTCCCAGTGAGTTAACTGGAGGGCAGGGTGGGGTCAGGGTAAGGCATCGGGGTGGCCGTGGGATTTGGGATGGGTGGGGGTTGTGGCTGGCGTTCAGGCTCAGCTGGGGATTCAGGTCAGCACTGGCACTACTGTTGTGGTTGGGGCTGGGGTCCCAGGTGGGCCTTGGGCAGTACCCCCTGCACACACACAGCCCATCTTCCAAGGGTAAGGCCCACTGCTTCTGCGGGACCCAGGGCCTGAGGGCGACCCCAGAGGCTCCAAAGAGGGTCATCGAAGGACACATGAGGGCTTGGTGTCTGGTGCTGGGCCAGGAGGACTTGGGGGCCACATGTGCCCATGAACTGGGCATTGCCTCTGGCCCCTGCCAGGTCTTCCTTGCCAAGTGCCCACCCACCCCTGCCCCCACTTGGCCTTGAGTCCCCCACACGGCTTCCCTGCACAGGGGAGGCAGGACCCCACCTGGTCCAGCAGGTAGAGGGGTCTCCCCCGCACAGTGCTGCATCTGGTCTGGCCAGACCTGACCGTGCCCAAGCCACAGGGACTGATTGGCTGGTGGCTCTGCCCCTTTAGTGACAGCTGGGATCCCTCATGTAGGGCACACTTCCCAGGACCCTTAGGTGTCATGCCCACTTCTCCAATAGCCTCAGGACCAGGGAGACTGGGGGTGCCCAGCCTACTACCCTCTGAGCCCAACGACCATGCAGCCTGGGTCTGACCCTACTTGTGCTCCCCCATGACCAGAACCAGTGTGCAAGCTAGCCCGGGGGGCCTGGACCTGCAGCCGAGGCCAGCGTGGAGTGGGGAGGGAACCCAGGGGAGGGGGCTCTCGCACCCTTACTGGTATCCTCCCCTGTGGTCCCAGGAGCAGTTCCTCCCAGGGTCTCCCCTCAGTGAGGGACTCTTCCCAAGGTCACGGGGCAAGTCAGTGGGGGCCTAGGGCTTGAAACTCAATTTCCCCAGAACCCACGGGGCTCCCCACCAACCATGGAGTGATCCCTGGAAGATTCCAGCTCCACTATGAGCTATGTGACCTCAGGCAAGTCACCCCAACTCTCTGGGCTCAGGGTTCCCTCCATAAATTCTACACAACCACATAGGACCACACTCACAACCCACCTGGAACGACACACTCACCTGGGTCCACACCCACAGCCACAGCTCACCCCCACCCAGAGCTGGTGAACTCAATAATCCCCTTGGAAGGCTGGGCTTCACTGAGGGGGTGCTGTCTCTTCCCCATCTATGTCCCCCTAGATGCCTAACACTCCTCTGAGGACAGCACTGTTGTCCCTTCCTTGGACCAGCACTGGCTAGGATGTAGGAGCCACCAGAGGGCCTGGGGTAGTGGGGTTGGCGGAAATGACCAAGATCCCCACTGCCACCTTCCCTGGGTCCCCAGAGGGTCTGCACCCCCAGCCCCTGGGCTCTAGCACCCCCCACCCCCCACCCCCAGCAGACTGAGGGAGGCAGGCCCAGCCAGGGGTGATCTTTGCTGCCACCCAGCGGCTGCCAAGGGCAGCACGGCTGGGGCTGCAGTCCACCGCAGGGACACCCAGGCACAGGGTGGGAGACAACCGGGGCCTCCAGGGACCAGCCTGCGGGGACAGAGCACTGGGCCTCGATAGTCACCCCTGGCTGGACTGTGCACCTCGGGCCATGCCCGAGGGCAACTGGGGACGGTGAGGACTGGAGGTCAGCCAGTTCTGGGCAGAACAGGACAGCACCCTCCCGGGACTGCCTGGGGCCATGTTGGCTCCACCAGGTCCAGCAAGAGAAGGCGAGCCTCCCGCCGCCCCAGGTGTCCACCATCCAGCTCCTGCAGGGGGGGTTCTGGCCGGCCCTGGAGCACAGGAACCCCCGGAGTCCCCGGAGAGCTTCCAGCACCACGCAGGCGCCACCGTGACGGCGTGCCCTTGGCACTGTTAGCCGGCAACGCCTGACGTAGCAGTGGGCTCTCAGGCCCAAGCCCCAGCTAGTGCGGGCCCAGCCATGACGCCACAGCGGCTCCGGTCCTGAACATGCAGCCTCAGGGACGCGCGTCTGGGAGGCAGCTGGGCCTGTTGGCAACAGAGGCTGGGCGCCTAAAGGGCACAGTGCAGACTGCAGGGTTGGTATAGGGCAGAGCCACTACTTCCATTTCCTGGGTCAGATGGTCTCTGCCGCGAGCCCCAGACAGGCGTGTCCCACAGAGGTCTCCATCTTCAACACTAGTGGGCTGGGTCTGGCCCCTGGGCCACAGCCCCCCACCTGGAGCACGTGTGGACACCGCAGGAACGAGCTTTAAGAACACACACTGCGGGCCGAGCTCGGGCCAGAACCGGCACTGGCACCAGGCTCCCGCCCCGAGGCTCCCCGTCTCTGCTCACTCTCCAGACCCACGGGGCCATGCTCGAGAGTGTCCAGAACACGCAAATCCACACCAACCACGCAGTCAGGCACACAGGGGGGCCGGTGTGACCGCCAAGGGCAGGGGGACACGGGGGCGCCTGTAGGCCGGGCAAGCGCACTATAAGCCGCCTTCAAACGGCCACAGCTGCTCTTACTGTGAGAACGGCACCTCAGAGTTTAAAAGAAGACGAGTTTGGATGTACCCATCTTCAATGAAAGATCGCATCACTTTAAAATCAAAATAATGGGGGCGCCTGGGTGGCTCAGTGGGTTAAAGCCTCTGCCTTCAGCTCAGGTCATGATTCCAGGGTCCTGGGATCGAGCCCTGCATCGGGCTCTCTGCTCAGCGGGGAGACTGCTTCCCTTCCTCTTTCTCTGCCTGCCTCTCTGCCTACTTGTGATCTCTGTCAAATAAATAAAATCTTTCAAAAAAAAAAAAAGAAAGATTTAAAATAAAATAAAATCACAATAATGTAACAGACAGAGGATGGCTTGTGCCCCAAGGCTGCCGCATCCACCCTGGCCCAGTGTCCTCAGCCCGCTGACCCATGGTGCCCAGGTGCCAGCAGCATGAGCCTCCCCACATGGCCACACCCCTGCAGCCCACGGCAAGTGCGGCCATCATCACTGCCCACAGGTGACACCTGATGCCCAGGCCTTCGAGTTCACCCCAGGCGCTGGCGACATGACTGCATCCTCTGCAGGTCGGGGACAGGGCCACGGGGTCTCGCCTGCCACTTAGCATCATGGCTTTCTGCTCCCTGAGTGTGTGTCCAGGCAGGTGGGGAGCTCCTCCAGGAGGGGTCCCGCCTGCAGGGACTGGGGGGCTGACCAGGCTTGGGCCCAGGATGAACTACCCCATGGAGGGATACACGTGAAGCTAGAGCTCAGAGGGCAGAAGCGGCTGTGGCAGAAGCTACCTGAACTGACACAAGAAGGTCGTTCTTACATATGTCGGGGCCAACTTGCTGGAAACCAAAAATAAAGAGAAATTTTCAAAAGATTCCAGGAAAAACAAAACAAAACAGGACACGTTACAGACAGGGAAAACAGCGAAACCACTCTGACTTCTCGTGGAAAACCAGCCAAGCCAGGAGGCAATTGTCAGTTTCTTCAAAGGACAGGAAGGAAGAGACAAGCCAAAATCCTGGATCTGGGAGAATGAGCCTTCAAAAATTAGGGGAAAAGGAATGTATTTTCAGGTACGTGAAGGCTGAGACAGCATTCCTGATTACAACAAATGGTAAAGAAAAATTTTCAGGGGCACCTGGCTGGCTCAGTCAGTGGAGCATGAGACTCATGGTCTCAGAGTTGTTAAGTTTGAGCCCCACACTGGGTGTAGAGAAGACTTAAAAACATCTTTAAAAAAAGAAAAAAAGAAAAATTTCCAGGCTGAAGACAAATGATGCCTGAAAGAAACTCAAAGCCACTGGCAGGAAGGAAGGGCTGGCAAACATGGTGGCCAAAAGATTAGGTGGGGCGTCTACACCACGAGGCCAAGGAGAATGTGAGCCGAAGTACCGCTACAGACACACAGCGTCAGCATGTACTTATGAAAGCTCGATGCAGGAGAGACGTGTAGTAATTCTAAAAGCAAGCATAAGCACGAACCGCCAAGAGAGACAGACAAATCAGCCCCCAGAGCCTACCAGGCACCAGGACTCGATGGTAGACAGAACATTCTGTAAGGGTGTAGATCTGCATGGTAAATCCAGACCTAACAGACACATGCGCAATGCTGCACACATTTCTAGAATATACTTTCTTTTCGAGCACAGTGGAATATCTATAAAAATTGGTCATGTTAGGACATAAAGTCTCAATAAATTTCTTACTATAACACAGGCGTTCAGTATAAACAGTAAAAAAAACTCCACAGACCCCCACGTCACAGCCTGCAGGACGGCTGCTCTCGGAGGAGCAGACACCAACAAGCCGTGGTGAGGACGTGGGCAAACGGGAGCCCCGTGCACCGCCGCCATGGAAAACAGTGTGGAGGATCCAGGATGAGTCCAAGGTCCAGCTGTTCCACATCAGGGCGTGTTCCCTGGAGAACGGAGAGCAGGGTCTCAATGAGATGCTCCCACCCCCACAATCATGGCAGTGTTAGGCCCCACAGCTGAGGCAGGGAGGCACCTGAGTGTCCACAGGCAGATGGATGGATGGATGGATGGATGGACAGTAGATGGATGGATGGATAAATGATGGACAAATGGAAGGATGGACAGGTGGATGGATAGAGAGATAGAAGGATGGCTGGATGGCTGGATGGACAGTAGATGGATGGATGGATAGATGATGGACAAATGGAAGGATGGATAGAGAGACAAATGGATAGACAGATGGGTGGATGGATAGAGAGATAGAAGGATGGATGGGTGGGAGCACCTGGGTGGCTCAGTGGGTTAAAGTCTCTGCCTTCGGCTCGGGTCATGATCCCAGGGTCCTGGGGCCGAGCCCCACATCAGGATCTGCTCAGTGGGGAGCCTGCTTCCCTCTCTCTCTCTCTGCCTGCTTCTCTGCCTACTTGTGATCTCTGTCAAGTAAATGAATAAAATCTTTTTAAAAATCTTTTTTTTAAACATCTTTAAAAAAAAAAAGGATGGGTGGATGGATGGATGGATGGATGGAAGGATGGATGGATGGATGGAAGGATGGATGGATGGATGGATGGAAGGATGGATGGATGGATGGATGGAAGGATGGATGGAAGGATGGATGGATGGACAGATGGAGGACAGACAGTTGGACAGATAAAAGGATGGAAGGACAGATGGATAAAACAGACACACAACCCACACAATGGAACATTCTCCAGCCTTAAACAGGAGGGACATTCTGACACCTGCCCCCACAGGGATGGACCCCGAGGACACTGTGCTCAGTGCCATGAGCAGCCACAAAGGGACAACACTGTGTGACCCCATTTCTTTGAGTCCCCAGAGGAGTCAGATGATAGAGACAGTGTGGATGGTGGATGTCAGGCTGGGGGACGGGAAGAGATGGGGAGCTCGTGTTTCTTGGGGGCAGTTTGGGAAGAGAAGAAAGTTCTGGAGGTGGGGGAGGCTGTTCATAACATTGTGAACATGACTGATGCCGCTGAATTGTTTACTTAAAAAGGTCACAGCGATAAATTTCATGTTGTGTGTATGTTGCTACAATGTAAACATTGGAGGTAGGGTCTTTAAAGCAGTGGTTCAGGTAAAATGAGGACACTGGGGTGGGCGCTAATCCAATTTGACTGCTGTCCTTATAAGAAAAGATTAGGATACACACACACAGAAAGATGACCACCTAAGGACACAGGAGAGGATGGCTGTCTCCACAGCACAGGGAGAGGCCTCAGAGGGAACCCACCCACCCACACCTGGATCTCAGACCCCCCAGCCCCCAGGGCTCTGAGAGAATCCATGTCCCCTGTGGCCATGGCCATTGTTTCAGCAGTCCTAGAAAACTCATATATAGACTGAAGAGGAACTATCATATGATCATCTCAATAGATGGATAAAAATAATAAAATTAGCATCTACTCACAATTTCGTGTAATTAGCAAACTAGGAATTAAATGGAACTTTCTGTATGAAAACTGCCCGGTGCCTCTCCAGCACTCCTCACACCTGCTCCGGCCACTCCTCAACGATGTGAGCCCCAGACGGGCCTGTCAATGCCAGGCCCTTCAGATGCCGCAGGGCCCTGTCCGCAGCAGACCTGGCCATCCGGCCTCAAGCATACTGTGTGGGGTCAGCAGTGTCTGTAGTGGGCACAGCAAAGATTCCAGCTCCATCATGAGGATGCCGGCCTGCCAGACCACCATGTGCGGCCCAGACCACACTGGAGACCCAGGAGAGAGGGCAAAACTGGAGTGAGGACAAGGGCCTGCGGTCCTCTCATGAACACTCTTGACCGGGGAGCAGCAGCCTGGTCAGGAACCACAGAACACACTACAGGCTACATGCACACGCGTGTGTGTGTGGTCACAAGGGCAGAGCGGCAGGCCGGGCGTGTGTGCACGTGCCTGCGTGTGCCTCACTGCAACCCAAACCATTACGTGCCTGCAGCCCTCACTACCTAAACCAATGCCACCAGCCCAAAAATTAATCCAAGGAGCTAAGAGAGAAGCAGGAGGAGCTGGGAATTCAGAAGCACTCCCCTAAATAACTCCCAAGTCAGAGAGTAAGTAGAAGTTGCCGGGGCGGGATTTACAGCCGTCCAGGAGAGAGAGGCCACACACCCGCGGAGCTGGCTTCAGGAGGGCCCGGTGGAGAATTCACAACCCTAAATGCTTTTACTACTGAGCAAGCAAGACTGATAATAAACACCGTAAACATTTGACATGAGGAGGGAAAATGGAACAATAAAGTAAATCCACGGGAGCAGGAGGGGTAAAGATAAAGGCGAATTAATGAATTGGAAACAAGAAAAATGGAAGAACTCATCAGTAAATCCAAGAGCCGGTCCTCAAAATAAAGAAACAAAATAAAGCAACCTCCAACCAGAGAGTGGGAGAAGTGGGGCCGCGAGGGCCACGCACAGGGAGGGGGAGGGGGGCAGAGGCGCAGAGTGACAAGCCAACACGTCAGATCTCGATAAAATGGGCCATTTTCTAGGACAATATAAATTAACAAAAGTAACTTAACAAGGCTTAAAGAAGCCATATCCACAGCTGCAGGCAATTAGAAAAAGCATGTGACTGGACGTTGGGGGATTGGTTCAGGCTTCCTGTCTGACATGATGCCAGGGCTGAAATCGAGAGGACTTGGCCCCTACTGGGGGCCAAGGTCACAGGCACAGGGAGAGGGAGTGAGGGGCTTGGCTCCATGGGCTGACACCCCTGTGAGCGGACCAGGGCCTCCTCCCCCACTGTCTGGAGGGTGGGGATGAAAGCTGCAGGAGCCAGACCCTGCTTGCCCATGACCTTGAACTTGGGGCACAGTGGGAGCGCCCTGAACTTCTTCACGCACACGGGAGGCTGTGCAGGCGGCAAGAGAGTGAGTGGGAAGGGTGCCTTCAGGGCCCACTGCCCAGGCGGGCCCAGCTGAGGCTCCCCAGGGCCCTGTGGGCTCCATCCCTGGTGCCCCAGTCCCCTCCAGCCACCTAGAAGGGCGGGCAGGGGAGCAGGGAGAGGAGGCTCTCAGAGGCCCACCCTGGGGGCTTCTCCACCATTGTGGCCACAGTGGTCAGTAGTCGGCCATCAGCAGCCCCTACCACCCTCATCCCTGCCCGTGTCCAATTCCATATCAGGGTCACACTTGCGTATTTCTCGAGACTGGCCTCAAAAGTCAGCCTGTGCTGGTGCTTTCCACACAGGAAGGTGTTGAACCACAGCTTCTCGTCACACAGCATGGTCCAGGACCAGCCCTGACGTCCCTCTCTTCTCCACTCACCTGTTGATGCCCTTCTTCTAGGAACGTGTCCATTCCTTCCACGTCACTCATACCAGCCCCATTCTCCTCACGGCCTGAGCAGCTCCTCCACCTACCGAGGACAACCTATCTGGCCCCCAGCCCTTCCCGGTGCAGCTCCCCACATCCAGTCTGGCAAAGCAGTCTCCTCAAGCTGCCTTCTCATCGCCTGCTCTCAGGATCGCGCTCCCACTTTTCCCTTTGACTTTTCTCTTTCATTCCCCACAGTCGGGGGTCAGCAGATGACAGTGCAGGGATGAAATCGGGGAGTGGGGTAAGGACAGACACCACCTGCGCTCCTCAAAATCCAAAATACTTCCTTCCTTTCAAGGACATTTGCTGACCTCTGCCTCGTTCTTCAGTTGGAAGCTAGGCTGGCTCACTTCCCACTCATTTTTTCTAATATAATCATGTAGGCTTTAGATGTTCTTCCTTCTACAACCTAAGATATATTTAACAAGTTTTGATATGTGTACCATTTTCAGGATCATTCAGTACTAAGTATTGTCTAACCCTTACGTTGATTTCTTCTTTGGTCAATGAGTTACATAAAGTGCATTTTTTAAATTTCCCAAACACAGGAGGTTTTGTTTGCTTTTTGTTGTTGGGGTATGGCAAGAAAACAGTCTGTGTGATATGGGTGCCTGGAACTACACAGATATTTTCTTTCTGGCCTCCCCAGGGCCGAGTCCTGGCAGCACCCACCCCCTTGCTAGGGGCTCCGCTGATGGGCTGGGGCTCACCCGCTGGGTGATCAAATCCTGTACGTCCGTACTGTTTCCTCTTGGGGTCCCCGTAACTGCTACAAGGGGATGAATAAAACCCTCCAGCTAGGTCGGATTTGTGGATTTCTGCTTGGAATTTTGTCAGGTTTTGTTGTAGCATATAACTTCTGGAAATAGTTTGTAGGTTTCCCTTCGGCTCATGGGCTGTCTTTGTCCACTTTCAGATAGTGCATTAGGCAGGGCATCTGGACCCTTGTTCCCCCCAAGTCCCAGGCCACCCTGGAGCCCCCAGGCTGCTCCCCTCCTGGAGCTGTGCATGCGGTGGAACCAACTTCCTGACAGTGCTGGTCCTTTGCCTCCCCAGGTCCTCGCTAGCACCCATCCCTCACCTCTCCAGGCCCATGCCAGCACCCGTCCCTCCTCCCCAGGCCCACACCAGCGCCTGTCCCTCACCTCCCCAGGCCTGTATTGGCGTCCCACAGTCATTTAGCAACATCTGCCAAACGAGCAAGATGGGGGCCCCGAGACCTGGTTCTCTGATGTTTCCACAGAGGGGTCTGCATCTGTGTCCCTGGCCAGGTGTCAGGAGGCCATTGGGACCAGCATGGGGTCCTCCGGGGCGGGGGGTGTCCTCTTCCACCCAGAGGTCAGACAGGCAGGGGGTCACAACCCGTGTCTTCACAGAAGGTGAAAGCATCGTCTCTCCCGCTGGGTAGAAAGGCAAGAGCTGCAGACACCTGCCCCCGGCCACCACTGCCCTCTGTCACCTCGCTCCAGCCAGTAGGGAGGCAGAAGGTCTGCAGGGTCTGGGCACTGGCAGACAGGCAGAGGTGGCCAGGGAAAGCCCAGAACAAGGGATGAGAGCCCTGCACACAAAGGGGGCTAGCCCCATTGGCCCCAGCACTGCCCATCATGGCCAAGGCCCCTGGCCATGCCTCCTCCCTCAGAGCCTCCTGAGCCGCCTGGTGGGCAGGTGCATAGTTGGCCAGGACCACGGCCATGAGGGCCCCGTGCACAGGCCAGCAGATAGGTGGCTGGGGCTGTGGACAGGGGGCTCAGGGCCCACCCATCCCCAACGGCTGCCTTCCCTGGCCTGGTCTCTGGAGGTCGCTCAGCAGGCGACACTGAGGCCAAAGGGAGGGTGCAGGCACTGGCCCCAAGAGTAAGGCCAACCCTCAAGGTTGGGGGGAGGTCTCTGGGGGAGTGTGGAGGGTGATGGATGAAGCCTTGGACAGAGGATACAGGGAGCCTGGGCTGTGAGGGCAAGTGGAGGGTGGCTGCTGTCCAGCTTCTCAGCCAAGAGGCCCCATCTCCCATCTCCCAGCCTTAGCACCCTATCGGAAGCCAACACCCCCTGCACTAGGAGGCCTGGAGTGGGGAGGGCCCAGGAGAGGGGACAGGGTCCAGGGGAAGAGCAGGAGCCCTGGGGTGGGGGCAGCCCCAGATGAGGGGCTGCTTCCAGGGGGACTGAGCTGGGGAGCCCCTCCAAGCCAGCCCACCGCCCCACAGGAGGGGACACTGGGCTGATCCAGAGTTGTACCCTGGGAGGGTCAGCACCAGGGATAGCAAGCTTTCTCCATGGCGCAGGGGATGAATGGCCCTGCCATGTCCACACTCGTGCCACTGCCGGACCTTACCTGGTCCGGCCCTCCCCTGCCTGCTCTATCCCGACTGCCCCCCCACAGAGCTAGACACTGACAAGCGGTTGGCACTCTCCCAGCCTGCTGGATGTGAGGAGCCCTACATCCCCCCACCCCCCCTTCCCCAAAAGTCCCCAGTCTGGGGGCCACCTGGACCTGCTCCCACTCACAGTCCATACCCTCTGTCTCTGATGCTCTCCTGTCCTTTCCCAGCCCGGGACCCCCAGCCAGCAGCAGCCAAGGACTCACCTGGGAGGACCGTCTAGCAGCCCGGTACCCTTCCATGTTGTCCCCCCGAGGCCCCCTCCCATCTCCCCCCACCTGAGACCCAGGTCACATGCCCACCAAGGGCCTGCCTATGGGTCCCGGAGGCTCTCTGGGCCCCTCCCCCTCCTGCCTGGCGAGGTGCTGGCTCTGGGGACGCCGATGACACCCGTGGGCACCTGCATGACCCCAAAAGTTCCTTGGCATTGCAGGTGTCCTGCTGGCTTTGATCCCACTCCAGACTACATGGCCAAAGGTCTGCCAGCCCCAGAGGCCACTGAGGACCAAGGGTGACTCGGTGTCCTGGGGCAGGGGGGACAGCTCTGCCACACCTGCATCATCTCTCTCTCCTCTTTGGGTTAAACCCGGACACCTCCCAACAACTCCCATCCCCATCCCGTGCGGGCGACACCCCGGAGGAGCCCA
Organism: Lontra canadensis; assembly: GCF_010015895.1. Taxonomy (NCBI): domain Eukaryota; kingdom Metazoa; phylum Chordata; class Mammalia; order Carnivora; family Mustelidae; genus Lontra; species Lontra canadensis. Next base: position 66,784,680 of record NW_022630995.1, on the reverse strand, counting down.
GACGCCAGTGTTTTCTAAACTCCCCCATGGTTGAGAGCCACTAACTGGACAAGTGGACTATTCTAGAACAAAACACGGGCAGCTTTCTGCACCCATATGGCCAGAGCACAACTGCTGAGACTCAGAGTGCCTGCTCCCTCAGGAGGCCCTCCAGGGAGCAAACAAGATGAACTGAGCACCCCCAGAGTCTCAGGGACCCTCAGACTACAACCCAGGGTGGGAGGAAAAGAGTTCTTCCACAGTCATTGGAGAAACCATAATGGCCACTTCCGACCTCCGCGAATGCATGTGTCAGCCCCGGTGCGGTGGGACATAACCACGTGGCCAGGTCAGTGGGCCAAAGGACCCCCCATCCTGCAGAGAATGGGCTGGCGGGCAGGCCCCAGAAAGCCCAGCGTCCTGCAGACCGGCACCTTCCATCTATATCTGCACCAGGGACGGTGGCCGCTGTGAATGGCTGTGACCTTGGGAAATGTTCTTTGGCGTGAATAAATCAAGAAAATGTCTCCAAAGGTTATCAGTGTTTTCTTCCACTACCACAAACCGTACCCCCCTACTCAAACCTCCTGAGGTCAGTGTCTTGGGCAGAAATCCCCCATTTTATTAAATGAAATCCCTGTGCTGTGTGAGACCCACAGGCTCGAGGCCCGACGGCTTTCAGCCAGAAATAAACGTGGGGAAGCAAACTCCTTTTATTGAAATCAGACCACTGTCCAAGCTCTGAAGAGCTGGCAGGAAACTGGCCGCGGTGGGCCAGGCAGCACCCACGGCCCCCCGTGCCCTGCATGGCAGGGATTTCAGAAAAGGGACACACGCCCACTCTACCATCAGCCGACAGCTCCCATTTCATAGAACGCCCTTCCAAAAACTCATTCAAAATAGAGCAGCTTTCTCCAGAACTGTAACGGCCATAAAAATCCAAAATACTTCTTTAGGAAAGACTGGATAAAAATTATACCTATTGTTCAAAGTTCTGCGTAGCCCAGCTTCTGTCCGTTGCCAGCCCGGACCCCCGCCCTGCCCGCCTGGGGTCAGTTGCTCTCAATCTGCCCCAGGTCCAGCTCGCCACGGCCAGGAGGAAAGGCACCCTCCTCCCCCACGCTATCCCCATCACTGGGGTCCCCGCCGCTGCCGCCCTCACCCTCAGCGGCCACAGGCTCCCAAGAGGCCCAGGGGCCAGGGCCAGTGCAGCGGGGGCTGGGGTGCACGCTCCATGGGCTGGAGCCGGGCGTGACGACACCCATGAGGCCATGTGGGTCATACGGGGCCAGCTTCCCCTGGCTGTCATCCTCCTCTTCATCTTCATAATCAAGGGAGCAAAGGCTTTTTGAATTTTTTAAAGTCTGCAACAGAAAAGATACAGGCTTAAAGCATTTCCACAGGGTTACACGGGAGGCAGTGTCCCAGTGACCCAGAAACAGATCCCCACATTCACATAAAGCATCTTGGGTTCCCTGTGTGTCACCCACATACCACATTCAAGCCTGCCCAGGGTGACAGGCCTCCAGCGCTGACCCAGGAATCTGCACCACTGAGACCCACTCCCCAGATGGGCTGGCACTGCCTCCCCCAGCCCTCCAGCCAAATCTTCCCTGTGCTGTTAGAGACGGAGGCGCCCAGAGCCATCCTGTCCAACACCAGCGCTCTCCCCCAGCTGCAAACAGAGCCCTGCCCACTCAAGTGGCACCCCCCCACACCTCAGCTACTCCACAAGGGACCTAAGATCCAGCAGGCCCCCCAGCCCTGTTTAGGGTTCCTGACCCAGGAACTGGGAGCGTGTGCTGCCTCCTCCCCTTCACGCCTAGCCAAGGCCCACCTCCAGACCACACACAACAGCAGCCCCCTTGGCCCAGTCAGGCCCCGTCTCCCCAACACCAACACCACCCCCTGGCCTTGTCCCAAACTCCCAGCCCTGCATTCTGGGGCAGCACCTGCATGGGGTCCACTGTGTGCAGACCCCTCAGCTGGAGAAGCCTCCCACCTGCCCAGCTGTGACCTCAGCGACTCTGGGGTCAGGCTCCCCTCTGACCCGCCCCCACACAGGGGTCAGCACGTGATTCAGGGTCCCAGAAGGTCACCTGTAGCACACAGAAGGGGGTGGGTCCTGGGGATGCAGCCACTCCCACACTCTCACCGGGGCCCTGGCACCTACATCTGGGAGCCCAGAGCACAAGCCGAAACAATGCCACGCAGCCAAGTCCCAAACTTTCCAGAGCCGGGACCTGCCTCCTAACAGACCATTTCCTTGGCCAGAAAATTTCCTAGAAACTGTCCCACCATGAATTCAAGTAAACAAACACTTGCCCCTTAGGAGAGTAGAAATCCTCTTTGAAATCAGCACTTTTAAGGAAACTATTTGGGGGTGCCTGCGTGGCTCAGTGGATTAAAGCCTCTGCCTTCAGCTCAGGTCATGATCTCAGGGTCCTGATATCGAGCCCCACATCAGGATCTCTGCTCAGTGGCGAGCCTGCATCCTCCTCTCCCCCCCTCTGCCTGCCTCTCTACTTGTGATCTCTGTCAAATAAATAAATAAAATACTTAAATAAAAAAAAGGAAACTATTTGGCTCTAGGAAACAGCCAGACTTTCCTTGTTGTTCTATAATATTTAAGCCACAGAAAAGTAAAATTCTAATGATTCAATCCTTAAAGATGCAACTGGTCATACAGTCTGCTCACAGAACAAGGGCTCATGAAATAACTTCTTTATTCAAATTGAGGTGGATGTGACCGTGAGGGTCACTCCTTGAGTACACGGCCTGTCTCTGTAGCCTGGCTGGGCTCTTGCCTGGCCCCCAACCCCATGGCACACACGTGAGCCAGCAGTGGCTGGACAGTGGCGGAAGGACCGCTGCAGAAAGGGCCTCTGTCGCTGGGCCGGGAGCCCACCCACGGGTGGCAGCTGGAAAGCAGCAGGTTCTGTGCATGGCCACTCAGGCTCCCTGGGAGATGTAGCGGCCGCTGATGAAGCCACACACGCAGAGCTATGACCCACATTTGGCATCAGCCGCGTGCCCGGGGTGCACCCCCACATAACACTGGGGACAACGGGCAGCCAGGCTATAAGGCCCCCTCGGGGTGGCTGGGGCCACGTGGCCACATGTGACCCTCTGCCTGGACAGTTCCGCCACTGCTATCGTCACTCTAGTTTCAGGTCACCCACTGAAGCAGATAAACATAAACTATGTTTTTTCCAAAGTCGAACGTCAAGACTTTAATTATAAATGAGGGGTTCTCGATTTGAAAGGGTCCCCCAGCTTGTGTGCCATCCGCAGGGATGCCGCAGCCCCAGAGCCAGGCTCTGACCTCCTGGGGGTACGAGCCGGCGCCCAGTGCCTCCACCACCCCAAGCCAACATCGCAGCGCCCGCTAAGCAGCGAGACTCTGAAGAGAAAACAGAGAGGCACCCGTGAGCCATCCCAAGTTCCCTTCAAGGACTTTCCAGGACACAGCCAGCCCCATGGGCACCCACTGAGGCATCAAGCCGTCTCCAAACCACGGCATGCGGACCTGCACTCCTGGACGGCACAGCCTCAGCCACGGCGGCGGGGGGCTCCTCGTGCCTCTGCTCAGCCAGACCAGACCCTACCCCTGGGGCCCACAGGGCCCCAGCCATCCTGAAGGCCAGGGCCAAGGAGGAATCCCGGTTGGGGGGGCCCAGCTGCCTGCAGGCGCCTGGAGCCCAGCACCCACGAGCACTGGTCCAACCAGGGCTCTGGCTGTGGAGAGAGATAGAGACGCCCAGCAACAAGAAGCCCCACGTGGACCCACATGGCAAACCCAAGTGCCGTCCTCGGCCAGCTGAGGGAGGAGGCTGGCCTGGCTCAAGCCACAGAGGCCTGCAGGGCTTTGAAGGTCCACATCACACATGGGGTGTACACCAGCAGGTGCACGTGTGTGCAGGGGTGCTGAGTGTGTCTGAGTGTGCTGGGTGAGAGAGCTGGAATGAGGAAGCTGGCTGGGAAGCAATGGGATCCCTCGACCCTGCCCCTACTTACGGGCCAGCACAGGGGTGGGGACGGTCCAGGACACCAAGGACTGGTGGGTCTCAGCCTGGGGGAGGGACAACACGGGCAAACAGATGCCTAGCGGACATCTACACCCTGAGCACAGAGTCCCATCAGCTCCCAGCCTGCCCTGGTGGGGACCGGATATGTTCTCCATGGAACCTGACCCCACAGCAAACTCAGAGATGGGCGCTCCCAGCATGTGGGAGACTCAGGTCACCCCCAAAAACCTTAGGCCAGAGGGCCACACCCACAAGACAGAGCCTCTGGTCCAAAGCCCAACTGACATGAAGTGTCACAGAACATCCGTGGCCTCTAACAGGGAAGACAAGTAAGGCTGGAAACCAGAAAGGACAGTATGGAGGAGCAGGCAGTACAGGGGTGAGAAACAGCCCCAAACCCAAATCCACTGCCAGCATCCCTGGAGACAGGGCTCCAGCCCTGAAGCAGGACAAGCAGGGAATCCATGGCCTACAGGAGCCCCGACGTCTGGACAGCTGGGGTCCTGGAGGCTGCGGGCACCAAGGCAGGGAGGGCCAGTGAATGTGCACGCTGACCCAATCCCCCACCCCACAATCCAGGAAACTACCTGATGCAGCCCCGCACACGGCACCGTCCACAAAACAGACACACCAGGTCTGTCACCCAGAAGCCCCAGAGTGCGAAGGGCAGAGAGGAAGTCCGAGCCGCACCACCTGCCTCGCAGCAACACTGGCCCAGAAGGCAGCCAGCAGTGCCCCCTGAGCCCAAAGGAACTGCTCCACGGAGAACAGGACAGAAATACTTTTGGATTCACACAGTCTCCCAAACCTCCCCCACTGGCAGGCTCCACCCAAGAAGACTGCTCCCCTAAATAACACCACAGCAAGGAAAGGTGCCCACATGTGTGGAGAGGGCCAGTGCGGAGCTGGACTACACACACACCTGGACACCTCCCACCCACACCACCCAGAGAGCACGAGCTGGGCTGCCTGGGGCCTCTGGGGACGCTCCCGTCACCACTCAAAGATCTGTGCTGACCCCACAGGAGAAGCCTGCAGTGGCCTGAGGGGCACCCACTCCCACAACCTTCCCCCTACCTCATGCCCAGGACCTGCACACTCCCAGTGCCCCAGCCATTGGGCCTGTGTGTCCCACACTGTGCCTGACCTGGTGCCCATGCCTGACCCTAGCATCTGCTCTGGACCCTGGTGCCCACACCTGACCCCACCATCGACATCTGACCCTTGAGCCCAGAGCCCACACCTGACACATGACCCTGGCGCCCACACCTGACCCCGGTGCCCACACCTAACTCCAGTACCCACACCTGACACCTAACCCCGGCGCCCACCTCTGATGTAAAGTGGGGACCAGAGTGTAACCCTGGGCCTGCTGTCACCACAAGGATAACAACATCCCTCTGCCCATAGAGCGGTGCAGTGCTCATAGCCTCACCTCCCACCTAACTGTAAGTAACAAAATAACCTGCTAACGGAGCAAGGAAAGGAGAAAAGTTAAAGGACAGCAGATGTGACACCCCGACGCTAACGCATAAATGAAAGGATCAAGTTTTCAAACTGAGACTCGCAGATGGGGCAGGAACAGCCCCTAAGCAGACAGAGGACAAGCCCCACACTGCAGGCGTCCCGACACAGCCCGGGCTGCCCACCCCAAATGCCAGTGGGTAGCAGAGAAAGCCCCCCCACCGCCCCGTGCACACACATGCGCCGACACACCTCGCTGGCTGTGCCTCGTGGAGAGTGGTGACAGTTGCAGACCCGCACATTCTCCAGCGCCCCTTCTGCTGCAAGCCCCCAGGGAGTGCCACAGCAAGCCTGCTGGAGCAGACAAGACGTGACCCCAGCCACAGGATGGCAAGCTGAGTCCCTGACTCTCGGGCCGTGGATGCCACGGTCTGTTCAATAAGTTCCAGGTCTCCAGTAACCACAACAGCCTGAAGAACCAGGGGTCCCTCCGCCTGCAGGACCCACTCACCCACGTGTCCCCGGGCAGCCCCCCACCAGCCACCCCTACGCTGCCTGATCCGGAGGACGGGGTCTCCCTCCTCCGCCCTGCAGGGGCTCAGGCCTCTGCCCACCCTTGTCTAGGTGGGCGTGGAAAGTCCATGAACACCCCCGCGTGTTCAACCCCAGGCCACCCACTGCTTGCCGGCTGTGTTCTCTTTCACAACTGTCTCGTTCAACAACCTATCCAGGGACTTTAGGATGAGATGCCACGAGTCACCACCCAGCTGTCCACTCAGACAATGAGTTGGTTCCCTTGTCCTCATGAGGGGACCCTCACGAAGTCAACAGCTAGAGTCCCTGCCAAAACCCCTAAAAGACTAGGTGTAACAAAAATAAAGACAAGAACCAACATCATAGATGACAAACTGATAGAAAGCCACAGGTGACCAATAAGCTACGGCACGTGCCACACATGCCACGTGCCACAGACTGGCACATGGCTCCAGGCAGCGGAAGTGTGTGCATTCCCCCGTCTGCCCCACCCTGACTACACCCGCCCTCCTCGGGGGCTGAGTCTGCCATGGAGGCCACGCTGACCCAGAGGCAGGGAGCCACACGTCCGAGTCACAGGCTGGAGCAGCTCTGCGATCACGCCATAGATGGCTCAGAATGTCCTGCACATTAAAAAGGCTTCTGAAAACCCTGAAAACACATAATTTCATAAAAACAAAGGCAAAAACAAAACCAAAAAAAACAAAAACAAAAAAACTAGCACCTGTTCCTATATTCGGCTGGAACCACGACTATCTGCACATTTTCTATAATGATGTTTTAATTTCAACTTTGAAACATAACTTTGCCAATAAAAATTAAAAACTCTCTACGTTTTTCTGTGGAGACGGTCGCTTACCCAGAACAAGGATTAGCCAGTGTCCCCTCCTCGCTGACCAAAGCCAAGCCTCAGGCCCTGCTGGGCCCAGAGGAGGGCGGCCCGGAGCCAAGCCTCAGGGGCCACTGGGTGACCTACCATGTGGCCACTGTAGGGGGCAGGGCAGTGGGCTGCTCAGCCATCCAGTGCTGGCCTGCAGTCAAAGGCCCCACGTTCTTACCCGCCCCCAACCCTCCCGCCCCCGGCTTCAAGTCAAGGCACAAAAGTGGCCTGCTGATGTCAGGAGCATCAGACCATGGCACACACACGCAGGAAGGATGCGAGAGCCACCTAGAAGCTCCTGTCCCTGCTCATAGCCGCACCTTCACGTGGACAACAGACGCGTCTGAAGGCGGGCCCCGGGACAGCCATCCAAACCCTGTCATGCCCTGCCTCAGTTTCCCCCATGGTGCTTTGCCCAGGCCGGTTCTGAGAAGCCTTGTGTACATGTGAAACCTCAAGAGAAGGGAACATTCAGGGTTTCCAGCCACAAACCTGACAGGATGTGCCCACTTCCCACAACTGGCAACATGCTTCTTAGAGGGGACCCCCTGCCCCCAGCAGCAAAGCACATCAGGGTGCACAAGATATCAGGGAACACATGTGGCCCCTGGCAATGCTTGGGGCCTCTGCACCCCCAGCGGCAGCCAGAGGGCAGCAGCCTATGCCCACCTCCCATGCATGCCCCCCAGAGCCCAGCAGCCCCTGTCTGCCCCACATGCGCCTCACAGAGCCTGGCAGCCCCTGCCCACCCATCTGTGCCCCCGGACCCCAGCAGCCCCCGCCCGCCCCCACTTGCACCCCCAGAGCCTGGCGGTCCCCGCCTGCCCCCACACATACCCCAGCCACCCCCAGAGCCTGGCGGCCCCTACCCACCTCCCACGCATGCCCCCAGCAGCCCACCCCCAGCCACCTACACACTTCCTGTCCTCCAGTGCTCAAGGGTCACATCCACACTTCCAAAAGTGTTTTTAAGTTTCCTGCTCCCTTCCGTTACGTTGACCACAAATGAGTGTCCATCCCACTTGTAGGAGACATCTAGGTGAACACTGCACCCGAGAGAAACCCATAGGTCTCGCCCAAAACATCAGAATCACCAAACCTGGCCACTTAGCCCTTAACAGATCAGCTGCTGCTTCCACCTCTTTGTCCAGTTAAGACAAGTGACCTTCCCAGATTCCTGCTGACACAGCAAGAAGTATGGGTTTAGCCTTTGGCCATTCCTGGTTCCTACCACCTAAACCCTTGGAACTTCCTGAGTGATGGGGTAAGCAGTGTCTTTTGTGATTCATAACGAGCCCCATTCAACTACACCTGGGTTTACACTAACATAACCCCTGGGGACTCCTAGCCGGCTTTGGGATGGGGCAGTGGACAGAATGACCACGCCAGGCTTAGTGGGTTGGACTTCAAGTCCCCCACCCCCACCCCCAGGGACAGAGAGGGGATAGAGAGGTGGTCCATCTCAGTGGCCAATGATCTCAAAAGTCGCATCTGGGCAGTGGAGCCTCCATAAAACACCCCTGCACAGGGGATGGAGGGGAGCGGGAGGGCTCCCGGGTTGGGGAGCACATCTGGGGACTGGGCAGGTGGGAGCTCTGCGCCCCCTGCCCCTCACCTCACCCTGTGTGTCTCTCTGGTCTGGATGATGAGTTGTGTCCTTCATAATAAATGGGTCATGAGTTAGTACAGGTGCTTCCGCAGTTCTGCGAGCCTGAGCAGGAGGTCGTGGGAACCTCGACCTCGATTTGTAGATGGTGGGTGGGAGGTACAGGAGGCATCTGAAGCAGGGGTGGTCTTGTGAGCCTGAGCCCTCAGCCTGCAAGGTCTGCACTCATGGCAGCCAGTGTCAGAGGGGCACCAACTGTCAGACCCCTGTCGGCATCTGCAGACCAGAGACCTATGGGCAGGAGGCTGCATGCCCGGCACCAGAGGCGGTGTAAGTGGAAACATGGGCTGACAGTGTGCCCTGACCATGAACGGCACACTAGAGACCATAACCAGGGGCGGCCGGGAGCTGGGAAGGGACGGGGCTGCAGCAGGACCGATGGATGGGCTCAGTGCTGGCCTCCATCCCCCAGGTCACCATGGGACATGTCCATCAGCTACCACAACAGCTCACAATGCCTCTATCTGTTTACGTTTAATTATTCAAAACATCAGAAATAAAAGAGACAGCTACCAACGCATCAAACATTTTAAAAGCCCTAAAAGATACAATGAGCAACTTTGTGCCCCAAATTGACACCTTAAATGCAATGCCACTTCCCAGAAACATGTCAATTCAGGAAGTCCCAGCAGACTGCCCCAGAGACATGGCATGTGCGGGTCCGCTCACCTCAACACACAGCCCAGGCCCAGATGGCATCCCAGTGAGCCCCCAACAAACAGCACGTGATGGCTGGGAAGTGGCTCATCTGGCGCATTGAGCTGGCGGGGGACACAGCCCCATGGAGCGAGAGCGAATGGGGGACAGAGCAGAGCCGCCCCGCTGAGCGTGAAGCCGCATGGGCTCCGTGAAGGCTGCTACACAGGTGAAGCAAGCCAACAGGATGGTGAGGCTGGGGACTCGGGTAGAGGGGCTCTCCAATCCAGGGGCCAGCACAGGGGACCTCGAGGATACGGGGGCAGGGGACACCCAGCAATCTACCAACAATGACAGAAAATATTTTAGAAAGACAAGCAGGGCACCTGGGGCTCAGTTGGTTGAGCGTCTGACTCTCGGTTTTGGCTCAGATCAGGATCTCGGGGTGTGATCTTGAGCCCTGAGTCAGGCTCTGAGCTCAGCAAGGGCATCTGCTGGAGATTCTCTCTTCTTTTCCCTCTGCCCCCCCATACCCACCCCCTCACGTGCTCGTGCTCTCTTGCTTGCGCTCTAAAAAGACAGACAAGCAGGCTTCACATCTCCTGGGCTTTGTTTCCTTGGGGCTGCCGGGTTCAGCTCCCCACCCAACGCTGCACCCTGCCCTCCTGCTTCTAGCTGCCCTGCCCCCCTGCCTGCTGGACCCCACTTAGGTCTGCTCCGTCTTGCCCCCCAGCTCACTGCTCTGCTCCGCGGCTCCCCACACTGGAAGGTGGTCATGGCCATCCCGCTCCAGGGAGGGCAGGGGCCCCAAGAGCCATGGGGACACGTGGGGCCAGGACCCTGACACATCTACACACATAAGCACACACACACGCACAGGCACACACATGCACACAGGGTGAGCACCCCACCAAGGCAGGCAGGCGGCATGGCCACAGAGGCTGGTGCAGGGGACACGGCAGCCTCAAGCCCTGCCAGGCCCAGAGCACGTCCCAGGCCACCAGGCTCCCGCAGAGGGGCAGAGACTACCGGACCAGTGCCACCGGCCGAGCACACAGGAAACAAGACGAGCCTCACCCGGGTCATTTTCAGAAAGTCCAAGGATGGGCGCGGCCAGCGAGCACGCTCCTCTCGCCGGCGCCGCCATCTCCTCCCGACGAGCACACAGGGCTGTGAGCGACACCGGAGCAAGCCCAGCCGCCGGCCCAGCTCGGGTGTGGACGAGCGGCTGCTGCTGGTGGACAGCAGGGCTGTGCCCAGTCCCACCAGGTGCTCCTGGGACAGGGACAGGCGGCGCCGCCAGGAGGGGCACGGGCCGCCCTCACAGCCGTCTGTGTGGCCGCTGCTGGCCCAGGGTGGCTGGGGTGCGGGGGGGGAGGTGGAGCCGGGCCCCAGGCTTCCCTGAGGGGTGGCGCTCCCGCCACTGTGGCACCGCCTCTTGGACACCGGCGTCCAGACCTTGGAGCCTCCGGGGCGCCAGGGGGAGCGGCAGCAGGCCAGCCCATCCGGCTCTGACAGCGAGCGGCAGTGGCGCTTGGTTGGTGGGGCCAAAGGGGGCCCTGCGCTCTCCCTGAGGTCTGTGGAGCTCACGGCCCCCAGGCCTGCGTCGGGGCCCCGTGTGCCCGTGACCGTCTGACTCCCGATAGGCTGTCTGCCACCTAAGACCTTCCAGGGGCGCCTGTCTTCTGAGGAAACACAAAAGAGAAGAGATGGGTGAGCAGGGGACCAGGCACGGTCTATGCCAGGCCCTGAAGCCCCGGCTCAGCTGGGGACGTGGCCAGACATGAAGCCTCACGCCATGTGGACACCAGGGGACATGGCATCTCGGGCCCAGACCCACCTGCATTTCCCGGGGCAGCTCAGCCCGGGAGCCGGCCTCACTTTTCCAAGGAAGACACCTGTTAACGAGACTAGCTAGTCATTCCCTGAAAATGACCAGAGCACGCTTTCGTCCTTTCATTTCATGGAAAGACTTGCCCGGTGTCATCTTCCCTGTCCGCAGCCACATCTTCCTCCAGTGTGCGACCTCACCTGCAAGACCCGCCAGGCCGATGCTTCCTGGCAGCTGGGGCCCCTCCCCTCCTCTCCGGGAGGCAGCTCTCAGCTTCCAGGACCTCAAGGCATGGCCACGGCACACGGCAGCAGGGACCACGCATGGGGCCAGAGACCCCCACCCCTAGCCTCCACATGCTCACATCCCACAGCTACCAGCCTCCCACAAGACGCAAGTGTCCGGGGTCAGCGCTCCACACCTGGCAGACCCACAAGTGAGCACCCACCATGTGAGCACAGGGGCTCCCTCCGCCCACCAGGCCCCAATGCCCCAGGAGGAGCCCACCCACCCCAGCCCTTCTTCAGACTCTCCTTCACACACACTGAGGGCCCAGAGCCCAGATGCACCCACCAGGGTGGCAGTCGAAAGCTTTGCAGCTCCCTGAGCCCCACTGGGGGCAGAGTCAGGTGAGTGGTCTCCTGGGACTCCTCATGTGGAGGCAAGGTGCACCACAACACCCTGACTCCCATTGACCTGGCCAATAATCAATTCAGCAGCCCCCACCACTGCGGCCACTCGCAGTCACTACCAGCTAGGGACCTGGACATGGAGGCAGTGGGGCCCAAGAGAGCAGGACAAGACCCCTGCAGGGAAAGGCAGGGGCCAAGGCCCTGGGGTGACCCTAGGCAGCAAAGAGGCAGGGTCAGACCCCTGGGAATGCCTGTTGAGGACTGGCCCCATGTGCAGGATGGACTCCCACTGAGGACACGGAGCCAAGGGCCTGGTGCTGGGCTCAAACTCCTACCTCTACCAGATCACAAAAGAATTTGGTAAATAACCTTCACTTCAGTAGTCTGGAGAGCCACGTAACACAGCGCCCTTGCTGGTGGCCTCTGAGTGCCGCCCAGCACCCATGGTCAACAGGGCCGGCCGAGGGAGGACAGACACTCAAGTCAGAGCCCAGCTAATAGGCTTCGCCACAGCCCACAACCCAGAGCCGAGGTTAGTGAGAACAGAGGGCAACAGGCTCTGCACACACTTACTTACACAGTCACACAGGGTGGATTTTAGATGGTCGGGGGGCGCATGCCTGGCAGGGTGCTGAGCCCCAACCCACACTGATGGCCCAGCGTGGGCCACATGGGAGATGCACACGCCCTCCGAGGTGCACCCAATCCCGCCCTGTTCTCCCTTCAGTGGCCACAGGGCCCCAGAGGGTGGGCCTCTCCAGAAGGGCCTGGCCTGGCAGAGGGAGAGACCGGGCCGCGCTCTGACCTACAGCCCAGCAGGGAGAGGCCTGCTGCTGGTGACGTTCCCCGGCAGCAACAGGAGACACACCACCCGCAGGCTTTTGCTACGGAAGTCAGCACCATACCCCAGCTCCACATCTCATGCCCTCTGCACACCGTCCCCTGCCCGTGGCCACAGAAGCCCAGGAAGACAGGTTTGGGCTTTGCAACACTTACTTACCATCGCTCTCAAAAGGGAACAAATGACCACTGTTGTTCAGTGCCCCAGCAGAACGCTGAAAGTGACAAAAAAAGCCAGTATGAACACCGTGGACAGATGCCGAGTACACAGCAACACCAAGTCAAAGCTGACGTGATGGTCTCATCTTGGCAACCCCTTCTATCTTCCCCAACACTGTCTTTTTGGCAATGAAAAAGAAAAGCAGGGGTGCCTGGGTGGGTTGGGCCTCGGCCTTTGGCTCAGGTCATGATCTCAGGGTCCTGGGATCGAGCCCCGCATCGGGCTCTCTGCTCAGCAGGGAGCCTTCTTCCCCCTCCCTCTGCCTGCCTCTCTGCCTACTTGTGATTTCTCTGTCAAATAAATAAATAAAATCTTAAAAAAAAAAAAAAGAAAAGAAAGAAAAAAGAAAAGCATGGACCCCAGAATACCTTTTTTTCTAAATCAAGATTCTTAAAAGCCAACAACACTCAAATGAGGGAAGAAGATCAAAAGCCACGTGCACGCCCCCGTGTGCTCTAGCAGATAGTGCAACCTCCCACAGCCAGGGCCATCCTCAAGGCCTCCCCACGCAGGCCCTCTCCCACGCATAACCAGCCCCCAGGCCAGGCCCTAAAGGCAGTGGGGTCTCCCTGGAGCCCGCAAAACTCTGTGTCTCGGCTGCAATCTTCCCTGTGGCACCAGAGGGGCTGCCTGGCAGGTCAGTAACGCTTGCCTGTGTCTGTCTGCTCTTCTGGGCTCTCCCCACCTGGCCCAGAGGCACCATCGTCATCCGGCCGGGTCCCCAGGGCAAGCCCCTGGTGCTGTGGGGACATAGAACCATCCTGTAGGGTCCTGGAGCTGCTCAACAGGTTCTGCCTTTCCACCTCCACGAGCAGAAAACCTCTCCCGAGGCCAGCTTCCTAAGGGGTCAGGCCCTGCGACCTTTGAACTGGTGCTAAATTAGAAGGAGATCCTTGCTGATTCTCATAAAGGGATAGAGGTCATTCAGGACCCAGAAAAAGTGCTCATCAACAGCCAGCCTTGGCAAAGACACATGCTGTTCTGGGGCCAGGCCCGCATCACCAAGCAGGGCTACAAAGACCTGGAGAGACCTGGCCGACCAGAGGAGGACCAGGGGACCAGCAGTTCTAAAGACCTGAGACCCAGGTCAGGCAGCACAAGGAGGAAGCAGCTCTCTAACTTCCAGGAAGTAGTCAACACAGAAGCCAGTCATTTACACCATCAGGAATCAAACCTCTCTATGACTACAAATCCTCCCCAGGGACCTGCAGCTCCCACAGAGTGCTCCCAAGGCCCTCCCAGCACCCCAGCACCCCCACAGCACCCCCCAAGGCCCTCCCAGCACCCCAGAACCCCACAGTACCCCCAAGGCTCTCCCAACACCCAGCACCCCCAAAGTATCCCCCAAGGCCCTCCCAATCCAACACCCCAAGGCCCTCCCAGCACCCCCAAAGTATCCCCCAAGGCCCTCCCAGCACCTCAACACCCCCACAGCTCCTCCAAGGCCCTCCCAGCACCCCAGACCTCCACAGCACCCCCAAGGCCCTCCCAGTTCCCCAGCACCCCCAGAGCACCCCCAAGGCCCTCCCAGCACCCGCACAGTGCCCCCCAAGGCTCTCCCAGCACCCCAGCACCCCCACAGTGGCCCCCAAGGCCCTCCCAGTCCCCCAGCACCTCCAAGGCCCTCCCAGCACCCCAGCACCCCCCACAGCTACCCCCATGGCCCTCCTAGACCCCCCTGTGCCCCACAGCACCCCCCATGGCCCTCCCAGAGCCCCCATCCACCATGCCCCCTGCCGCAAGCTGGATTGGCCAGCCACTGTCCCCCAGGTGAGCACCAGGCACAAGCACTTTCCGAGGGCTGTCATCCCCACACACAATAGGAAACCTGAACAGAAGCACCGTCTGTCAAGGAAAGGTTCCGGTGGCTCTCACGCAAGGGGCCCAGGCTCCAGCCCAGTGTGAAGGTGCAGCAGCCACGTGGGACAGCCAGAGGGCATAGGCTTTGTGGGTTGCGCCTGTGCTGGGGAGCGGGGCAGGGCTGGCCCCGGGCCTTTCTGTGGGAGGACAGCTGCAGCGGCATGGGCCTCCACGTCCAGAATGGGTCTGTATACCCTACTTCATGCTGTTTTTGACCAGACAAGGCTGCCTCCAAACATGCCCACAGGACGCCAGGGGCCACGAAACCACAGGCTGGCTCCGAGGCAGGCCTAGCCCCACCACACCTGCCACGACGCCGTCCACCAGAGCCCAGGGTCAGCCCATGCAGCCCACGGCCTGCAGTCCACTCCCCTGGGCATCCTTGACAGAGGCAGGACAGCTCCTCTGTGTAAGGCTCGGTCTCCCCACCTGGGCCAGGGTGAGAGTGGGACACACACATGGGGTAGCTCCTGGGCTATGTGAGAGCACAGAACCTACCAACTGATGGTGGATAGAGGACTGCCATTTCCAGAAAGGGCACAAGAAAGAAAATCCACCCTTAGCCTGGCCTCATCTCACACACTACTCGGCTCCAGGGAGAGTGCAGTTTTCAAGCTAAAGGAAAACAGATGCTTCTAGAAGAAAACAGGAGGATATCTTCAAGCCCCAGGGTAGCAAAGATTTCTTAAGTGAGATCAAACACACTAACTTAAATGGATGCTTCCATCTACGCTGAAATCAGAATTTATGTTCACTGAAAGTCACCTGTGACAAAGCAAACCACAAGACAGGAGAAAATATTTGCAAACAGGAATCCAAGAAAAGGCTCATAGCAGAATGTATCAATGACTTCCCACAGACCAGTAAAAAAAAGGCACACGACCCAACAGGAAAATAGCCAAAGACCTAAGTCACTCACAACTGGCCACTGAGCAGAACAAGAGGCACAATCTCCCTCGTCATCTGGGGAAAGCAGGCAGAGCCTGGGGACACGGCGCCAGGCATGACCAGGGCACTGCAGACAGACCCAGCCCCTGGGGACCGCACGTGGGCCACTCAGCAACGTCTGTCTCAGCAGCCAGAGCCTGGGAAGGGCCCAAACGTCCACTGACAGCAGGACAGAGACCGCACTGCAGAGGAAGGACAGAAGCACCAACAACCATCCATATGACGAGTCTCCCGAGTTCCCACCAGGGAAAGAAGCCGGACTCCAAAAGGACAGGCCACACAGCCCAGACGACCCAGGACGGGCTAGGCCACATGGGCCCCCAGAAGGTCAGAACCCATCTGGGTGGTGGAGGCAGCATTACCCGTGTGCTCAGCCAGCAAACCTCACCCAACAGGACAGCAGAGCCCGTGTCACGCTCCACCATGTGCAAAGTCTGCCTCACTAAAAAACGAATTTTCCATGAAAGGTTTTTGAAAGCCAAACTCCCCACCATCCAAGCCTGTACCTGTGCAGCTGGGCACGTGGCTTGTGGACAGCCCACACCACAGCTGGGAGTACTAGACCCCTGAACGTCCACCCCCACAGCACCCCAGCTCACGACCCTCCTCCTCGGCCCCGACACCCCACAACATGCACCCCCCAAGCCCCTCGCTGCCCCTGCAGCCTCACGCAGCACCCTGCACCCCCAGACCCCGCCGTGGCCATAGGCCATACACGAATGAAGCCCAGAAGCTATAGCTCACCCAAGAGCCGCAGGGTCAGGCTCCATAAGCACCGTGGGGTTTTCACCAGAGCTGCGACCACCCTACAGCGGGCAAACAGTGCACCCTCATGTGAGTGCCCCTCATTCCCACGGACCCCAAAACCACCCGGACACAACTCTGGGCGCCGTGAGGAGCAAAACAAGCTTCTCCCCAAAGGTCATGGACTTGGTGCAGACAATTCTTGAACGACAAGCCACGGAGGTGGAAGAGCCTGGCTGGAGGGAACAGGTGTGTCCACAGCGGGTCCACAGGAGAGAGCGGTGGACCCTCAGGGAACGGAGTTCACACTCTGCGCTGCCCCACACAATAGCCAGCAACCAGAGGCTGTGACTAAAACCCAAACTTCAATTACACAAAACACTCCCAGCTCCCCATTACCCCAGACACATCGTGGGGCTCAGTAACCCCATGCTTTAAGTAGCCACACACTGGGCCAGCAGGGAGCATTCCCATCACCACAGACTATGGCCCTGGATGGAGCTGCCCCAGGTTCCCCATCCACACTCATGGGGACAGACAGCATTTACTGACGTGACCCAGAGCACCAGCTACGGAAAACACCAGACACCTGAGACAGAGTCCTGTCTGGGCAGGGGATGGGACAGTGGGAACCGGACACAAACTCATGTGTTTCTAGGCCTTTTTGGTCACAGTTAGACTAGCCTCTGTCCCCCAAGAGTCACAGAGGCAAAGCAAGAAGAGCTGACACCCACCCCCCCATGTTCAGAAGGCTTTGTAA
Organism: Lontra canadensis; assembly: GCF_010015895.1. Lineage (NCBI taxonomy): Eukaryota > Metazoa > Chordata > Mammalia > Carnivora > Mustelidae > Lontra > Lontra canadensis. The sequence continues at coordinate 66,767,658 of NW_022630995.1, read as the reverse complement.
GAGACTAGGGGCCTTGGCGGGAAGTGGGAATGCACCTGAGGCCAGAGAAAAAGGAACATAAAACAAAGGAACTACCCCCACTGAATGGGTGAGGACAGAGTGGCCATGGGGTCAACCAAAACACCCACAAGGAGGCACTAAGCACAGCACAGCCAGGCGCACAGAGCACTCCGCACATCTGTATTGACTGAACCATGCTACACAGGGGCACTGACCCTCGAGACACATGTCAGCTCTCTGTCTGACAGGGCAGAGACCCTCAAATGGATCAAGCCCTCAAGACTGGACAAGGTGCCCCCACTAGGCCTTCCGCTCCTACCACCTGCTCCTGACCACGCAGCAGGTGGCAGTCCTCAGGGAGGGATGAGTGAGTGACCAGAGCGGCACATGGCTGGAGAGACAAAGGCACCAAGTGTTTAGTGATTTCCAATTTTATTTACAAGTATCCTGAATTTTAGTTTTAAAACAAATGATTCAATTTTTGGAAAACTTTTCAGTGCCCTTAGAACAAGTGGAGTGTGTGAAATCTACTTCTTCAACGATAAATTTCACGAAACCTAAACACAGATCAGACATTTCTGTAATGAGAACCTGGTGTCCAAACTGAGATCTGTTGTAAGTGTAAAGTACACACTAGGTTTCAGAGACTTTATTTTTAAAAAAATGTAAACTTTTGGCAAGGACGCCGAGGACCAGTCAGGGGGAAGGAAGAGTCCTGTGAAGAGATGGTCCTGGGACAACTAAGATCCACACACAAGAGAACGAAGCTGGACCCCTACCTCACACCACACACTACAAGTAGCTCAAAGGGATCAAACACCTGAATGTAAGAGCTAAAAATATACAACTGATAGAGGAACACAGAAGAGTAAACCTTCATGACCTCGGATTTAGCCAAGGATTCTTAGATACAACATGAAAAGCACAGGCAACAAAAGGAAAAAGAGATCAGTTGGACTTCGATAAAATAAAGCTTTTGTGCTTCAGAGAACACCATCAAGAAAGACATCCACAAAACAGAACAATGTTTTTTCAAATCCCATATCTGATTATGGATCAGAATATATAAAGAATCCTAACAACTCAAAAATTAAAAAACAGGCAACCCAGTTTTTCAATGGGCAAAAGACTTGAAGACCTCTTTCTTCAAAGACGATCCACCGATGGCCAGAGGGCATGAGAAAAGGGTGAGCATCATTACTCGGGAGGGAAGCGCAGATCAAACCACAAGGACACAGCAGCTGTCAGGGTGGCTGGAGTCAGACAGCGGGATGGCTGCAGGTATTAAGGAGGATGAGGAGACTGAGGACTCTCGGTGCACAATGGTGTGATCGCTGCAGGAAAGAGCTCGGTTTCTCAGAGTAAACAGAGTCACAACACATCCCACAAGTCCCACTCCTGGACATACGCCCAAGAGAAACAAAGACGCCTGTACACAAACATTTACGGCAGTGGTGCTGGTAACTGCCGCCAAGCAGAAGCGACCCAGATGTCCACCAACCGACAAACGGACAGACAGAATGCAGTCTATCCAAGGGGACTCTGGTCGCACCCGGCAGCGCTGTCCTGGAGGTCCTCCTGGGAGGAGGGGCCACCAATGCACCGCCTGCTGTGGGAGCCACTGGCCACGTCGAGACACAGGGCACCTGACGTGTGTCTAATGCAAACAAGAAATAGCATGTTGTGTTTAATTTTAATTAGCTTTAATTTCAATTTAAAAAGCCACATGGGTTAGGGGCTGTCACATGGGGCAGCCTGGCTCTTACTAGCCATCTGTGCAACACACCGGGGACAGGAGACACCCGAAAAGACGTCTATAGAGACACAAACAGAAACAGTCCGAGAAGAACAGTCTAGAACTCACTGTGAGACAACCACAGGCGGGCTGTGGGGGACGGCACAGACAGGACAAGAGGCCAGGGCCTGACAGTGCTGACCTCAAGGTCTCTAAAGCTCTACTCTTACCTGTGTTCTGATTTTGCCATGAAAATACGAACGTTAGCCACCTTCAAAAACTTGCATTTCTATTCCTAGACAACAAATTGGCTTTTTAAACTGTCAACTTGTCTCCGTGAACGTTAGAAGTACCATGCACCGAGATGCACGCAGGCAGCATGAGGGGGCAGTCCCCAGGTAAATCGCTGACCGCCGAGGACCCTGACAAGTTCTGCAGAGTTGACCGTACTGGCCTTACTAAAGCCCAATGTCAAACGTGACAGAGACAACAGACTTCTGGCTCGAAAAGACAGGAGCACTAGTGCCTTTCACTGCCTATAAATTACATCTGTTTTTTTTTTTTAAGTGAGCAGTTAAAAACAGCAGGTTTCTATAAACAAAGCATCAGCAGATGTGGGCAGAAACCCTGCAAACGCAGGGACCAGCCTCCCCAGGAGGTCGGCCAAAGGCCTACTGGTAACGAGGCAATTCTCTTCCATTGGGAACTGACACCAAGTAAATCTATTTGCGTCATGATGGGAGGACTCACAGGTAAAATTTGTTTCGCCGTCGCCCTCTCTCTAAACAAACACCTGCGTGCGGGCCCCGTGGACCCACAGCTCATAGCCCCGACCGCACAGTGGCCCTGACCCCACAGCAGCCTCCCTGGGCCACAGTTCACTCCACACACACCAAACCTCTCCAACAGCAAAATGGCTGCTGTAGATTTCGTCTTGGGGTCAGGAAAGGCCTGTGCTCCTGTTTCAGGAAGAAAGACCTACCACATAATTAACAAGTTATCTATCTCATCAAAACCACATGTCTTGGGGCACCTGGGTGGCTCAGTGGGTTAAAGCCTCTGCCTTCGGCTCAGGTCATGATCTCAGGGTCCTGGGATGGAGCCCCATATCGGGCTCTCTGCTCAGCAGGAGCCTGCTTCTTCCTCTCTCTCTGCTTGCCTGTCTACCTGTGATCTCTGTCTGTCAAATAAATAAATAAAATCTTAAACAAAACAAAACAAAACAAAACAAAACAAAACAAAATACACGTCTTGAGGAAACACACAGATCGCCCCCAAGGGCAGAGAACGGAGCCGGGAGCGCCACGGGCTGACCATGTGGGCCCTCCTCCTGCGCAGGGTGCTCCCAGCGGCCCTTCTCTCCCCCCAGAGGGGTGACATGTTCCCCAAACGTGGTAGGTCCAGCCATGTCCACTCCTCCACGGGGGCCCTGCAGGCCCGATCTGTCACCCGTCTCCCCAGCAAAGCCACAAAGCACCTGGTCGCCAGCTCCCGGCCACACCGTCTGAAGGGCATGGGGCCATCGGACACCATGTGTGATGTACTACAGCCTGGCTTTCAGTCACTGTCCAGGAAACAGTCACTGCGCTGAGCACAGGGGAGGGTGAGAACATGCACACGGCGTGCCGCCAGAATCCCATTAGGGCCCCGAGCTCCAGGCCGGAGAGCCACACCCCACAAAAGCCCCTGGATGCCCCTAAACCCCTGGGCTGCAGACACAGGCCAACCCCCCCCAGCCCTGGCACTTCCGTCCGCAGCACTGAGACTCGGAACCTCACAGCCACCCACAGTGACACTGATGGTGATGGTGACGGTGGGCCATGAACAGAGGCCTGGAGACCCAGCTTCCTGCCGCCACAGGGAGCCCTGACTCGCAGCCCAGCTGCAACAACAGCACTCTGGGCACCTGGCATCAGCAAGACTGTTCAAGGCCTCTGAGCACCATGTGGGCTGCATACCCAGACACCTCCACCCGCACCTACAGCCCAACCCAGACAGTCCTGAAGGTCGCACTCATGCGACCCTGGAAAACCTACTCCACCTACACGAACCTCAAGCCAGGTAAGGAAGCTGTGGGGACGGATCGAGAGAGAGGCCATTGGAAGGGATAGATAGCACCGGCACGAGGGGCATCAGGGTGCGGGCACCGTGTGCTCAGAGATGTGTGATGGGTACAGAGAGCTACGTGCTGCACACTCAGGACTGGCACATCTCCAGGACCTGAGTGGACATTCACTAAAAGCTGGGATTTGTTTTTAATGAGGCTAAAAACCCACCATGAGGGCGCTGAGATGTGGGGCTGCATGTGCACAGCCCGGCCCCAGGACACAGCCCCCTCCAGCCCTCCTCCCACCACGTCCCCACAGACCTTGGCTGCACAGTCCAGCCCAGCCAGTCACCCCCCGACCGCTGGCAGGGCACAGGGTCCTGCCTGTGGCCGTCACAGCCAGCTTACCGGGCTGGCATCGTAGCTCTTGTGGGCAAGGTCATCCAGGCTCTGGTTCTGCAGCTTCTCAGTAATGAATGTGACCATGGTCAGGAGCCTGTGTAGGTACCGAGGGGCCCTGGGAGGCACAACAGCAAGCTTCAGGAGGCCTGGGCCACTGCTGGGTCAGAGCTGACCCTCCGGATGGATTTCCGCTTTACAGAGGAGGGATCCATTTCCAGGGACTCTTCAGGACTCTGTGTTTGTGGGGAAGAGAGAGAAGTGATTATGTGCAGAACCACTGGGTCGGTGCTCCTACTCTATGCTGAGTACTTTGTGTGCAGAATATTTCTGTTATCTCCGGCTGATAAAAACCCTCTTGCTTCACAACCACTGTACAAGTGCCCAGAAACCACTAAAAGCGCCGTTCTGGTCAAAGGACGGTAGGTTACATGCACAGCTGAGGTCCAGTGCTCCCGAAGCCCCAAGGAAAGCAGCCCTGAAGGCCAACCCGCCTCCCCAACCACCACAGCAGAGCAGACGGTGGTGGAGGGGAGACGTGGGGAAGATGGGCAGGAGCAGGAAGCCACAGCCTACCCCAAGAACCAGCTGCTTGAGAACTAACTACTGAACCCCCACGCACCACTGTCCCCCAAGCGGCTACACAGCCCTCCCCCAGTCCATCCAGCTGGCCCCATGTGGGAGGCCACAGGGGGTGCAGGGCCCACCCCAGGCCCCGCAGTGGGGAGGCTGTAGGGGCAGCTGGGGGGGCCCTCCAAGCCCAGGAGTGGGCACTCATGCTGCACCTGGGACCTGGTTGCCCACAGACACCAGCAGGGGGAGACTCCTGAGCCCCTGTGCAGCCTGCCACCCACTCGCCATCCCCAGCTTTCACCTTCTCAGCGGCCCGCTGCTGAGCGTGAGTAGGGCCACCTGCCTTGGAAGCCATGGAGAGCGCCAGCCTGACAGGAGGGCCCCAGACACACAGAGGAAACAGCATCGGTCCTGACCTCAGAGGGAGAAGGCACCCAACCCACAGAATAAGATCAGAATGCCCTTATAAACAAGTATTCAGGGGTGCCTGGGTGGCTCTGTGGGTTAAAGCCTGTGTGTTCGGCTCAGGTCATGATTCCGGGGTCCTGGGATCTAGCCCAGCATAGGGCTCTCTGCTCAATGGGGAGCCTGCTTCCCCTTCTCTCTCTGCCTGCCTCTCTGCCTACTTGAACCTCAAGCCAGGTAAGGAAGCTGGGGGGACGGATTGAGAGAGAGGCCATCGGAAGGGATAGATAGCACCGGCATGAGGGGCATCAGGGTGCGGGCACCGTGTGCTCAGAGATGTGTGATGGGTCAAATAAATAAAATAAAAAATAAAAAAAAACAAGTATTTAAAGAAAAATGAAAAGAGCTCTCAGAAATTAAGAAATGAGAACAGTGACAGAAGATAATCTCCAGGGAGCCAATTCAGAGCCTGCCCCATCCCCACACCTGCCCCACTCACCCACGGTCCCCTGGGCCGGACCCACCGAGCCCGCAAGCTGGCCTGGCTCTGCCTCTCCCCACAAATTCTCCCGGAGCCCCAACTTAGAACCTCCCTCTCAGGACGGGGGCACTACCAGGGGCCCTCCAGGCCAACCAGCTCTGCTGCAATTACACCCACCCACAAGGGCCAAGACCCTACCCTCCAACTCCTGTGCCCGCCATGCCCAGCACTCAGGGGCTCTCCCAGCCTCCCATCTGACCCTCTGAGCAGCACACGGCATGTGCAACTCTGGAAAAACTATAGCAGCCACAGCAAAACTTGAACAAACTATAACATGACCAGCTTTTCACTGGAAAACCAGGTCACGCATCCCTTGGGGAGACCACTGGTTTCCAGGGCTGGGGCACGGACAGAGGCCCCGGGGGTCTTGGGGCACCAGGAAGCCAGGATACGTGCAGAGAATGGGGCCAGGGCTCCCAGACGTAAGTGCTCTGCTCTACAGAATGAAGTGAGAGCCCAGGAATCTGACATGAACAGCTGGGAAAGATCCACAAGTAGCGGAGGGAAGCTGGTCCCACACGCAGGGTGCAGACCAAGGAGTGCAGACGGAAGGACAGATTGTCTTTACTTAGGTCAGCGTGTAACCAACACCTTACGCTGCTTCAGGCAAGAGTCATCCGTGAACACCACCCTGGTGTTCTCACATGGTATCCAAGCCTCCCCCAACAAGATACTGGCTAATGACACAGAGGGAACTGGTCTTGCGTCCAGAGATGGCAGACGGCACCTGGAACAGTGGAATATGCAGTCCCGGGGACGGGTGACCGCGTGTGGCATGCGGGCCGGACATAGCTGCTGCCTACACCCAGGGGTTCTACCCGGACTGAGGAAATGCCCGACAGACCCACACGAGGTAAAGGGCACAAAGGAACTGGTCAGTGTTCTCCCACAGTGTCAGGGGCACGAAACACAGGAGTGGGGCACGGGCCAGCCTGGAGGGGACAGAGGGGACCTGATGACCTCCCCCAACGCCTGCCCCAGTCAGAGAGTGGGCTCCAGGGCAGACACGGCAATGTGAAGGAGCCCCACAGATGGGAGACCAGCACACGCTCCCCAGACGGTCCTGCTCAGGCGCCTGTCAGACAGGAGCAGGGGCCCCGGCTGGCACAGTCCATGGCAACAGCAAACACGGCTATATCACAACTCTCAACAGAGGTTCAAAAGAACAGAATAAAACAAAGTGCGCAGTGTCCAAATGCAAGGGCTGGCCAGCGTGACCTTGGCGAGTGGAGGTCACAGTGGGGCACAGGGTGCACCTGCGTGTGGAAGGGACGGCACCGGGCAACTGGCGGCACCTTCCAGAGGCCACCAAGATGGGGAAGGAGGGCTGAGCATGCAAGTTTCATTTCCTGTGAGAAGAAATGCATAGTATCAGGTGGCCATTCGGGCGTGCGCCGCACCCACAGGGGATACCAAGGCCCCCCTGAGATGCCTGAAACCACAGACAGTACCAAACCCTACAGATGCCATCAACCCCTGAACAATACGGTCTGAATTGCACAGGCCCACTTACGGGGGGCTTTTCATCCATAAACACAGGACAGCACTGGAAATGTCTCTTCCTTACAATTTTAATAGCATTTCCTTTTCCCCAGCTTACTTGATTGCAAAAACACAGCACGCAAGACATGGGAACACACAGACGGGTGCTCCCGAACGGTTCATGCCATCAGTAACACTTGCAGACACCAGGAGTTCATCAGCAGGCAAGTTTTGGGGGGTTCCTAAGTTCTACATGGATTTTCGACCCCCCAACCCCTGTATTGTTCAAGGGCTAACTGTACTGTTTTCTCCTACGCATGCGTACTTGTGATGAAGTTAATTCACACGTTGCCACAGCAAGAGATTAACAAGAATAACAATATACTAGCACAAGGGTAATGTACACTGCGATACAAGTGTGAGTGTGGTCTCTCTCTCTCAAAATGTCCTGCAATCACCCTTCTTCTTGTGACAATGTGAGGTAATAAAGTGCCCACATTTTATCATGAGGGGCGCCCGGGGGGCTCAGTCAGTTGAGCAGCTGACTCCTGGTTTCAGCTCAGATCATGATCTCAGGGTCTGAGACCGAGCTGCATGGGGCTCCATGCTCAGCCAGGGGTCCGCGCCAGTGTCTCTTTCTCTGCCCTTCCCCCCCACTCTCTAAAAAATGTAAAAAATAAGAACTAACGTAGTTGCCCGTGTGAGATGGAGGAAGAGCATGACATGGGTGTCGTGACCTAGTGTCAGGCTACCGTTGACCTTCTGGCCACAGTCAGGAGGAGGATCATCACCCTCTGGACCGCGCTGACAGTGAGCGACTGAAACCACGAAGGCAAAGCCACGGCTCGGGGGACCACTGGGTATGCACTGAAATCTGAGTGTAGTAGCTTCCTGGGGCTGCCGGGAACTGGAGGCCAGAGGTGGGAAGTCGAGATGCAGGCAGGGTTGGCTCCTCTGGGCACCCCACAGGAGATGGGTTCCCTGCCTCTCCCCCAGCTCCTGGTTGTGGCCAGTAATGCCTGGTGCCCTCGGCTTGCAGCTGCCCCACATGTTCCTACAGCCCTCTTCCTGTCTGTCCTGTACCCACATCCTTTCTTTTAAGGACACCCCCACTCTAAAGCAATAGGTGGCCTCACCTTAATTTATATCTTAATTATATCTGCAAAGACCTAGTTCTAAAGAAGGTTATATGCACAGGTCCTATTGAATCTTTCTTTTGGGGGACACAATTCAATCCACAATGCCAAGCCAGCTCCCTGTATAAGAGATGGAACCATCAGGATGGAACATCATGGTCACAAAGCCTAGCACACAGTCACAGCAGAGCGAGCCAGGGATGGAGCCACTCAGGACAGTGCCCTGGCCCTGAGGGAATGCACAGCCTGCAGCAAAAGCAAGAGACAAGCAAAACAAAGCCAGGTGGGGGCAGGTGCAAGTAGTAGGGAAGCTGGTGTGCGGGCTCAGAGAAGAAAGCCAAGACTGAGAGTGAGCAGGTGCCACTAGGAAACAAGGGCAAAGCCAGGACTCTGGGCACTGGGGCCAGACACAGGCAGGCCAGAAGCCAGGGACCAGGTGAGAAGACGGGTCGGCCCCAGGGACAGAGAGGTGAAAGGTGGGGGATGGGAACTCCTCAGGAGCCACTAGGAGGACTGACAGAGGACATGTGTCTGGGCTCACGGGCACCTCTGGGAGCACAAACGACCAGACCTCTCCTATAGCTCTTGCACAAGCCCGGGATGCCCTCCTCCCCTAACCAACACAGTGAGGGCCAGAGACTCCCCACCTTCCACCTCCAAACCTCCCAGAACAGCTGTCTGAACACTCCATCGAGCCACCACGGACACTATCATGTCCCCATAAATAGCACTCCTGGCTGAGCTTGCACAGGGGAGTCGCTCCCCAATGTTAACAACCCACCTTTTCTCACATGCCATGTACCTGCCCAATACAAACTCCTCCCCAGAAGAATAAAACTCGAAAACAACTCAGCTCTTCCATACCCCCAGCCTCCACTCAGGTGAGGGGGGCCACCCCCCGGCCCGGAACTGCACTGATCTGGCAGCTTTAGGTGTGGGGGGTTGCCTGGGAGGGTGCCCACACCCTGTCCCCCTCCCTGGATGCCTGCGGGGCTCACATGGTCTTCTTTCTCCCCGAGTCAGGGGTCAGAAAACTCGCAAGGGCACTTCCTAATGGGATTTGCTGGTGTCACTGTGGAGTGCTGCCCACCCATGCCCCTGGTCTGTTTCTGGACCAGCTGGTGGTTGGACGCAGGACACCGGGGCTGGCTCTCCCTTGCCTTCAGTCTCTGCCGCTCTGCTGCTGCTGACCAGATTCCAGGAGTGGCCCCCTACCTCATGCTGCAAGGCTTCCAGGGACATGCTTTATCTCAAAAGCCCTGGGAGTGTGCCCACCGAGGACCCACAGGACCTGCTGCATATGTATGAGTTGCCTGTGCCAGCCTCCCCTGGCTCCCTGGCCTCCGCTGCTACCCAGCCCCAGCTTCTCCGCTCCCTGCACTGGACCATCTCTCTCCCTCAGTCCTCTCTGCCCATCCTGGCTTCTGCTTTCAGGCTGGTGGCTTCCTCCATGCCTGTCATCTCTGCCTTCAGCTCACGCTAAGAGGGGCCCTGCGCAACCTGGTCTCATGGCAGAGGGATGACCAGGGCCATGCCCCTTCAGGAGGCCAGCAGCAGCAGGCTGTCCCATACAGAAACTTGCAGAATAAAGGAACCTGCAGGCCGCCTGGGGGCTTAGTCGGATGAGCATCCAATTCTTGGATTCGGCTCAGGTAATGGACTCAGGGCCTTGAAGTCAAACCCTAAGTCCGGCTCTGTGCTCAGCGGGGAGTCAGCTTGACTCTCCCTCTGCCCCTCGCCCACTGGTGTTTACACTCTCTCTCCCTCCAATAAATAAATCTAGTAAAATCTTTAACAATATGTATAAAATAAGCAAACCCAGGAGCTTGCATTGACAGCCAGCTGCCAGAGCCCCAGGAGCCTGGTATGTGGATCCAGCCGGCTCCAAACGCAGTCTCTCAGCCTCCCAAGTCCCAGGCAGAGGCCTGGCTGGCCTGCAACCTGAAGCCCTGCCCTGGCCGTGAGTCAGACCCCTGAGCTCAAACCTGGGTCCTGGACGAGACAGGCCAGCTCCTCCATGCTGCTTTCCGGAGCATGAACCGGGAGAACAGCTCTAAGTTCCCAGTCAGTGTGCTGTGCCCAGAGCCTGCCACACTGCACACACTCAGCGAGTGTCCTCAGTCACAGGAAGCGTCCCCAGGAACGAAAGGCCAGAGCCGGGCCCTCTTCCCAGCCCAGAACCACCAAGTGCCCAAGATGGTTTCCACGGAAAACCATAGGAAGTAGGCCCACCAACACTGTGAGACGGAGCACGTTCCAGACTCCAGGGGCACCATGTGGACTCCCCACCACGCAGCTCACGCAGGACAACCAAGTCCAGGTCTCGGACTGTCCTTCAAGGAGTACCCAGGCAACCACATGGCCTGGCTGGACATTCGTTATGAACCAGCCCTCAGTACCATGCGGGTCTGAGCACGTGACTGTGGATTCTTTGGCGCAGCTCCCACAAGAAGGCCGACTTCAACTTGCCCTTCAACGGGGACTTCCGAGACTTGGGTGGGAGAGGCCCTCCCACCTCCTGGCTCTTGCAGGATGCGTCCCAAGGCTGCTGCACTCATGGAGACCAAGAGCCCCAGGGGCCCCGCTGCTCAAGCCTTCCCAGCCCAGGTACTGCAGGCAAAGAGGGGGATGCCCGCAAGGAGACGCTTGGGCCCCAGCCAGCAATGGACCAACCTGCACATGCCCCCTTTCCCCCAGCAAAGACAGACCAGCTGTTGAGAATTCTGGACCCCTGAGCCTGTGAGCAACAGTAAGTAGTTCCTGTTGTCTGAAGCCACCACTTCTGGAGGCTTGGCTAATGCTGCCACACAACTAACAAAGTCAGATGGGGCCAAACACCCCTCTGGCGTGCAGGAGGCGGGCCTCAGCACCATTCCTGCATCACACAGAGGCTAGGGACCAAGGGGAAGGGGCCACGTCCTTACATGCACACTCCTGGGTACAAGCCACAAGGGATAGCCACAGCAGACCACCAGAATCACTCAACTGTTTTCCTTTGGTGGAGCCTGGGGTCCAGCTCCACTGGAGGGGTCCGTACCTTTCCTAACAGGGCATGCTTAGGGGCCATACTCAGTAGCTCCTGGAAAACCCTAAGGCAAAGCCCTGTGCTGGCCCCACAAAGCTGGTGCTTACTGAAACACATGACATCTTTTTGAAGAGACTTCAAAACAAAAAGACCAGCGTCACCCATCCTGATGAACCAATAGCTAATATTAACATCTGCCTGCAACTAGACAGTTTGGAGAGCCACACGGGGTTTAAAGGTGCAAAGAAGGGGTACCTGGGGGGCTCAGTCAGTTAGGTGTTGGGGTCCTGGCTTTGGCTCGGGTCAGGATCTCAGGGTCGTGAGGTCAAGCCCTGCCTCGATATCCTTGCCAAGCACGCAGTCTGCTTGGGCTTCTCTCTCTCCCTCTCTGGCCCGCTCCCCATTGCTTGCACTCCCTCTCTCTCTCTCCCCCTCAAATAAATAAATACATCTAAAGGTGCACCAAGGGGCGCCTGGGTGGCTCAGTGGGTTAAAGCCTCTGCCTTCGGCTCAGGTCATGATCCCAGGGTCCTGGGATCGAGCCCCACGTCGGGCTCTCTGCTCCGCAGGGAGCCTGCTTCCTCCTCTCTCTCTCTCTGCCTGCCTCTCTGCCTATTTGTGATTTCTCTCTCTCTGTCAAATAAATAAAATCTTAAAATAATAATAATAATAATAATAATAAAAATAAAGGTGCACCAAAACCACATCCGCAAGTCAACAAAGAAACTCACATCGTAAACTAGATCATCTTTGCTCCCCCAACTACTATGGGGAAAGTATAGCACACTGAAGAAAAACGAACTTCATTCTGAGAGGAAAGATGTATGGCGGGCTCTGGTGGGCAGGAAGGAAGACTGACTTCAGCCCTGCTGGGCTCCCCCAAGCAGGGGACCGCACCTCCCTGGGCCTACCTTCCTGCACTGAAAACGGTAAAGACTCACACACTTCATGAGGCCACAAGGAATCAAATGCCATAACATACGTGAATATGCCCAAGTCCCTGGGACACGTTTAAAATGGTGGCCACTCATAACAGAGGCTCAAAAGATTGTGAGTCAACTTTCCTTGGAGAAACATTACTGCAGAAAAAGCCAAAGGGATTTCTATAAAAATTTCAACTTCCTTTAAAAAAAAAAAAAGTTTGAGGGCCCTTGGATGGCTCTGTCAGTTGGGCAACTGCCTTTGGGGGGTTTGTGATCCTGGGGTCCTGGGATCCAGCTCCGTGTGGGGCTCCCTATTGAGTGGGGAGTCTGCTTCTCCCTCTCCTACTGCTGCTCCCCCCAACTTGTGCTTGCTCTCTCCTGGGCTCTCTCTCAAATAAATAAATAAAATCTTTCACAAAAATAAAATAACTTTTTTAAAAGTTTGTTTCGAGGGTGCCTGGGTGGCTCAATGAGTTAAAGCCTCTGCCTTCAGCTCAGGTCATGATCCCAGGGCCCTGAGATGGAGATCCACATGGGGCTCTCTGCTCAGCCGGGAGCCTGCTTCCCCACCCTCTCTCTGCCTACTTGTGATCTCCGTCTGTCAAATAAATAAATATTTTTTTTTAATTTTAAATATATTTAAAAATTTTTTTTTAAAATCTTGTTTCAAATGTTTGCAAGGCGCCTGTGAAAAACGTCTGTGTTCCCTTGAATGTTTTATCAGTAAATAGACGCCCATTCCCCGTGCACATAAGCGCGCACGAGCCATGCATGTGACTAGGTAAGGGCCCCAGATGTCCACTTTTAAAAAATGACGATAACTTTGGTGTTTCCTCCATCCCATACTTGCAGAGCCATCCCAACGGCTCTCTGGCTCTCTTTTCTACGGCCCGCGCACCCAACCTCAGTCGAGAGAACCCCGGGCAGAATATTAGGACGGCCCGTTGACACCGCTCGCTCCCACCGCCATCGTGGCACACTCCTGGGGTCACCCCAGAGCCCAACAGAGGGCCCGAGCCGCACAACCGCGGGGCAGGCTCAGGTGCCAGGCCCCAGCCACCAAGGGCCGGACGAGGGGCTGCAGGTGGGGCTGCCTCCGCGAACCGCGGTCTGGACCCCGCACACACGGACGCAGCTGAGGGAGAAGCCAGGGCGTCTATATGTCCACTCTCCTGTTCCTCCAGCGACCGGCCACGCAATCCCGGACCTGCTCCCCTGGGGACACGCCGGACCCGCGCGGCGCCGGAGCGCTGGGGCAGCGGCAGAATCTATGCCGTGTCCAGCGTCGTGCACGGGAGCCCGTGGCCCGACGAACCGCCGTCCGCAGCTCGCGGCGCTCGGAGACCGCCCTGCAGCCGGCTCCACATGAGCCACAAAGGGCATCCTGGAGCCCGCGAGCCCGGCCCTAACCCCAGCAGAAGCTCCGCGCCCGCCGAAGCCGCGGAAGGCCGGCCTCCCCCGGACCCGCCGGCTGTCCCGCCCGCCCGCCCGCCCGCCCGCTCCGGCCACGGGACGACAGCCGCGCGCCGGAGAACCGGAGCCCCCGCTGACACGGCCCCTGAAGCCGGCGCGGCGGGACACCCCAAGCCGGGTCCAGAGCTCCAGAGCGCCCGCCCGCCGCGCCCCCCCTGAGTCCAGCCTCGAAAGCGCTCGTGCGCGCGCCGACAGACGCGGGGACCGTCCGGCCCCAGTTCACGCTCGGCCCCGCGCGGGCGCGCGCACGGGGCACGCGCACCCGGTCGGGGCATCACGGGCCGACGCCGGGCGGCGTACCTGAGGGCGGCCGAGCGGCCGCGGCCACAGCTGGACCGGCGGAGCGCGGGAGGCGCGGGCCTCGCAGGTCGCGTCCCTCCAGCAAGGAGCCGGGCACCTCAGCAGCGTCGGAACACAACCGCGGCCGGCGCCCCGCCCCCTCCGGCCCCGCTCATTGGCCGCCGCCGCTCCCGTCAGCCTGCCCTCGCCGAGCCTTCCCCTCCGCGGCGCCGCGCGCACGGGGGCGGACCCTGCGCCGGTGTGTGGGCGCGGCCTCTCGGCGTCCCGCCCGCAACTCCGCCCACCGTCGGCCCTGTCGGGAGCGCGCGTCCATGGCGGGCTACCGGAGGGCGCGTGCGCCGCCTGGCCCCGCCCCCCCCGAGTCGAAGCTCCGCCCACCGCGCTCGCTGGCTTGCCGGGGAAGTGACGTCCTGGTACCTCGCAGCAAAAGCTGGCAGCGGCCGTCACCTGCGGCTGCAGTGGGGGTGTCTGGCCACGGCCGGCGTGAAGGGTCATTTAGGGTCCCCACTCCCGGGCCGTACGCCGGGCTGGTCGGGCGTGCAGGCGGTGACCTTGACAGGGGCGGCTGCGGCCGGCCTGCGATCCGCTGTGTGACATTGGGCAAGGAGCTTGTCCTCTCGGGTCTCCCTCCGGATTGGCCTGGTGTGTCCGGCAGGGCGGTGGGAGCGGGCTGTGCGCGCCGGTGCCCGAGGACCGTGGTGGTCCAGTGCTCCTCCCGGGCAGGGGGAGAGGAGGCCCTCCGGCCCTCCCGAGGACGGCCGCCCGCTGTGACCGGACCTCCGGGGTGGGGTTTGGTCCCTGTCCCTGCCGCAGACACCGCCCTGCCGGCTCAGGCTCGCCGCGCACGCGCGTTCCTGGCTGGCTGCACTACAGTCTGGGCCCGCAGAGGTCGTTAGGGACCATGTGACCCGGGGTTCTGCAATGTGAGGTCCTGAGCTTTGCCGGGGACGCGGGGTGGGGGGGGGGATAGTGAGGGGGTGTAGTGAGAGGGGCCAGATGGGTGCTCACCGCGTCCTGGGTATAGGGCATGAAGTGGGGAGGGGGCCTATTTTTAGGTAGAAAAGGGAGTGGTACTTGGGAAGACACCCAGAGGATGGGACAGCAGGGTAGGGTAAGGCGAGGTTTCAGGGATGCGGCTCCCAGGCACCAGGCGGGGCCCCCTCCCCACGTCTGAGAAGGACTCTGGAGCCAAGCCAGCTGTGGCCAGGACTGGAGGGAAGGATGCAGCCTGTGGCAGTCTGGATGAGCAGGAGTCCCTAAGGGGCTGGTGCAGGAACCCAGCCAGCCACATAGGCATGAGGGCAGGTGCTCAGGTCATTTCCACAGGCAGGCCCCCAAAGCCACAGAAATCTTTACTGCTGTCCCTCTAGGCCCTCCAAGAGTCCATCCATACTAGCCAATACAAGTGGCTCTGTGACCCAGGCTGGAGCAGGACCCGATACCTGGGAGCACCTGTTCCAGGAAAGGGGAGCTGGGTTTTCTTTCCTAGCCTACCTGAACCAGTGACAGCCTCAAGTCACCAAGGGCACCTTTGTGCTTATCAAAAGGCTTGTGACTGGTAAATTTTATCCACTTGCCTCTCTCAGCCTTGATTGGGACAGTTCCCAAAGGCTTCCAGTGAAAGAGATACCATCTGCCACATCACAGTAACGTCTTTGATCAAGCTGGTTGTGAGATGGTGTGAGATCATTCCAAACCCTCCTGCAGCCAGAGGTGAAGCTGCGGGGACAGAGTAGCAGACCAGAGGTCACCACCGGACTCAATGCTCACATGTGGGAGGGTCAGACCAGGCCCAAGTTTCTTGTCCAGCACGATGGAATGTGTTCCAGCCTTCATGGCTTTGTGTCAGGAGCTCGGCCCACATTGGCTGGGAGCCCAGTCACCACAGTGTCATCTGTCAGGCCCATGCTGTGCCTCAGCCAGGGGGAGGGATTCAAATTGTCCCCATGTTACAGACAAGTAAGCAGAGCTTAGAGTAAAGGGAAGTCAGAAGAAAAAGTGAAACTTGAGGTCAAAGAAAGTGTTTTAATACACAGTATTAATCTGTCTTTAGACCAATGCTACCATAAAATGCGATTTTTGTTTTGTTTTGTTTTTTTGGAGGAAGGGCCCTTGAATAATGTGGGCCTGAAGCAGGGAGACCAGAGGTACTACAGCTCCCGTCACCCCTGGGGGCTTCCTGGAACACACTTCTGCCACGACCCGTGGCCACAGCCATCACCCAGCCCAGAAACTAGAGCACTTATGGTTTTGCAGAGTGGACAGAATCTGGACCACCAGCTCCCAGCGAGCAAGGCTCTAGGAATGAACCTGCACTCAGCACTCTGCGGCGGGCTGTTAACCCAGCTCCTTGCTGCCTGCCTCTGCCCCTGGTCAGGGAGAAGCTGAGATGTCACTGACAGACCCTACTAAGGGGAGGCAGTTGACATTCTTCAGGGAGATAAACGTCCTCATGTTTTTATTTTACATGGTTTTGTAGTTCTCTTCATGCTTAAGGGAGTCAACTCACTTGACCTTTGACATAGGAATTAAAAGCCCCATTTGAAAAGAGGAAGCCAGGGCCCTGCAGGCTGGGGTCATAGCCCCAGAACGATGGTGTGGGGCCACAGCCCCTGTGTGCAGCTCCCTCCACACAGCCTGCACACCCTGCTGCCGGGAGGACGGTTCCTACAGTCCCCCTTGCTCCCTTCCCTCAGCCCTCAATGCTTCCTGGCATTCAGTTGCCAGCCCCCCACAGGGAAAATGGTCCCCCCACTGCTCAGCAGCCCTCACTGGGGGACACAAGCAGACCCACTGAGGCCTCACTTAGGCAAAGGGAGAGATGGCCCAGCCTGCCAGTGGCTGTCATCTGACTCCACCACAGGCCAAAACTGCCAAGGCCATGACTCAGCAGGAAGCAAGAGTCAGGTCACTTAGCTTTGCTGCACCTTGCTTCTAACTGGCAAGTCTGGGATAGAGGGAGGTGCAAATGGGGACGTGAGGCCGAGTAGGCTTTCAAGTGACTTGCCCTGTCTTATCCCAGAAGGAGCCACAATACAGTATTTTCAGCCATTCGTTCATTGTGCTGTCCATAGGTGTTCACTTGGCAACTCCATGTTATTCCACCTTCCTTGCAGGACACATCAGAGCCTTTAATGTGCTGATGTCACTGGACAGTTCTAAGGAGATGTGGAATGCTGCTTTGTCAGAGTTGAGTGAACTTCTGATCCTGAGCATCTCTCAGGGTAGACTTTGAAGGAAGCTTTTTATAAATGTCACCAGGGTGGGGAGAGGGCAGTGCACTAAACTAAACGGTTTTCTGACAGGAGAGCTCATGACTCAGGAGCTGAGCGCCAATCTGGGATGCCATGGCCCACCCTCACTCCATTGCTGTCCCCAGGAATCACGGAAGCAGCTGGCAGTATCCACAATAATTCCTCTGCCGTGCACGCAGCCACGTCCCCTGGGCAGAGTGTCCTTGCATCCAGTTAGTCCTGGGCGTGCTCGTTTCCCATTTTACAGATGAGAAAACTGGGGCCCAGAGGAGGGGGCAGAAGCCAGCACCAGCCTGGCAACCACTGGGGTGGCCAGGAGAGCATATGTCTGGACCAAGCAAGGGCTCAGCCATGACTCCAGGGCACCATGCATGCCCCGCGCCCTGTGCAGATCCTGGGACTCACTCCCGGGCCTGCCACCCTCAGAGTTCTGGGCTCTGGGCCATTTCTATGACCTTGGTTCGCATAATGTGTCCTGTATTCTGGAAGGAAGTAGGCACAGTATCTGAGGGACCAGGATGGGGACTATGGGATGATCCTCTGGGGAAAGGCCCTTCTCCAGAGCAGGGGTGCACAGGCTGGGCTGAGAGAAGGACCATCACCCTGCACAGGTAATGGAAGCAGGGGCCGCCAGGAAATAGCAGGAGTCATGATGTGGTCTGGATTCCCAGCAGGGAGCCCTCAGGACAGGAGCCAGACAAAGGCCCTGAGGCAGGTGAAGCTCAGGGCTCAGGGGCTCACAGTGCAAGGGGCGGCAGGGGCGGAGCAGCTTTGTGTGAAGGGCAATCGGAACCCAAAGCACAAGCATCCAAACACCTGCTATTGGCAAGCAGCACACCCATAGGTCTGGGTCTGTGCCCCTCCCCACACCCACAGCTGCAGGGTCCCGGCAGGGACAAAGAGCCCACTGCCCTGTGGCGGTGCTGTGATACCCTGAGGGGAGGGGGCCCAGCTGCAACCCTCACCTCACGCAGCCCCAGAGGGCTCACTGGTCACACGCCCCCACATGGGAACCATCCCAGAACACACACAGATACATGTGCACCAAGTAAAAGGCTAGAAAAAGAGACCCCACATTAACTCCAGTCAAAAGAGGGTTGCAGGCATGGCCCTCACTCCACGGGGAGACGGGGAGGAGCTGGGCGGGACGGGGTGCCACTCTGCTCAGATCACTGTGGGGCTTGGATTTGGGGGGGCCACAGGGGGTAGGGCTCAGACACGGAGGCACACAGGAGCCAAGGCCCCTCAGGCAGCTGCAAGAACTCCCAGTGCCACCCCCGTGAAATGTTCCTCGGAGGACAGAGCCAGCCGACTTCACTAGGGTTGGGAGCAGAGCCATCGTTTAAATGTCCATGTCCTTGACACCCAACCTGGGTGGCCGCATTAAAGATGCCTGAAGTAACTGGTTTGTTTCCTTTTATTTTCCTGCAGGCTTTTTCAGAAGTGCCTTTTTTTTTTTTAAACAAATCCATAGGGCTCTCCTTGCCTTGATTCTGTTCTGCCATCAGCTTTGATGAGCTTGCCCGGTCTGCCTGCCTCACAAACGTGCTTGCCATTGTGAATTTTCTTCATCTCTGTAAATAGTTTGTCTGTGCTTCTCCCTAAGGACATCTTACTTTCTCCCCCTGTGAGCAACAAATTGTTTACCATGGTGGGGACAAAGGCTGGCGTGGGTATATCAGGGAGAGTTACCCGGCAGCAAGAAAGACATTTTCTAAGGAGAAGAGGGTAATTTCTTCAGAAAGATGCAAGGACTCTGGGGCACCTGAGTGGCTCAGTGGGTTAAAGCCCCTGCCTTCAGCTCAGGTCATGATCTCAGGGTCCTGGGATCGAGCCCCGCATCAGGATCGCTGCTCAGCAGGGAGTCTGCTTCCCCATCTCTCTCTGCCTGCCTCTCTGCCTACTTGTGTTCTGTCAAATAAATAAATAAAATCTTAAAAAAAAAAAAAAAAAAAGATGCAAGGACCCTAACAGCCGAGTTCACAAATACGTGAAGAAGCCAAGAGAACTAAGGGGAGGAAGAGGCAGACCCACAACTACATGTGGAGGTTTCAACTCTCCTCTCGGCCCGCAGACAGTGACTCACAGAGCGAGGAAATCTGGAAACTCAGGAAGGACGCCTCGCATGTGAACACCACTATCCACCAGTTCCAGCCCATCCACAGTGGAATGTATTCTGCAGCGCGCCTGGAACATTGTCCACGAGCAGCTGCGTGCCCGGTTACCATCTGCTAAACACACCTGCAAGGACAGAAATCCTACAGAGCACATCCCATAACTACAACAGAATTAAACAAGAATTCAGTAACAGAAATAAAGTAAAAAATACACAAAAGGTTGGGGCGCCTGGGTGGCTCAGTGGGTTAAGCCTCTGTCTTGGGCTCAGGTCATGATCTCAGGGTCCTGGGATGGAGCCCCATATCAGGCTCTGTGCTCAGCGGGGAGCCTCTTCCCTCCCACCCCCGCCTGCCTCTCTGCCTACTTGTGATCTCTCTCTGTGTCAAATAAATAAAATCTTTAAAAACAATACACAAAAGGCACAAATCATAAAGTTTTTAAAAACTGACAAATTGAACTTTATCAACATTGAAAATATTTGCTCTTCAAGAAACACTGCTTTAAAAACAAAGAAGTGGCCACAAGGAACAGAGCAGAGGTTCTTCAAAACCCTAAAAACAGAATTACCATATGACCCAGCAACTGTACCTCTGGGGGTATACACACTAAAGAACTGAAGATTGGGTCTTAAAGAGGAATTTTTTTTTTATAATTTTATTTTTTATAAACATATATATATATATATATATGTTTTTTCCCCCAGGGGTACAGGTCTGTGAATCTCCACGTTTACAAACTTCACAGCACTCACCATAGCACATACCCTACCCAATGTCCATAATTAAAGAGGAATTTGTAAGCCATTCACAGTAGATTTAGTCACAACAGTCAGAGAGACAAAGTGACCTGAATGCCCCATCGATGGAAAAACAAAATGGCGCCCATCACTCCGGTGGAATATGGCACGGCCTTCAAAAGGAAGGACGTTTTGACACCTGTTACAAGAGGGATGAAACTTGCAGGCACTGTGCTTGGTGAAATAAGCCAGACACAGAAGGACTTATCTGATATGTGTCTGTCTTATTGTATGAAAAAGAACAAGTACCGTAGTACTTTAACGTATAGATGTATCACTCTGCTTCCTGTTGCTTCTTTCTCCAGAACCAGACTACAGACGCCAAACATAATGGATGACCAGGATGGTGACAATTTCAGAGCACTGCCCCGGACACCTACCCTGGACAAGAGCAGCTCTGGAGCTTCATCTCCCAGAGTCCACAGATGACATCAGGGTCCCCCTGGTGGGGCACGTTCTGTGGGTCTGGACGAGGGCAGCAGGACAGGCACCGACCACCGCAGTATCACCGAGTTGCTTCCCGGCCCCCACATGCCCCGTGCTCCCTGTTCACCCTCCTCCCCCCACGCCCCAGCCCCCGCAACCACAGGTCTTGTCATTGCCCCTGTGGTTCTGCCTTTCCCGGGATGTCCCACAGTTGGACGCTCACTCATTTTTTGATATTTACGTAGTAAAGAAATGATGCAGCTTTTTCACCTCTGGCTTTTATTTGTTTGCTTTCTGATTACTGAATTAGGAACAGGAGGAACAGGGCATTGGCCTCAGGGACAGATGTGTATCAGACCCTGGGAAGAAGGTCTGCCATGAGTCCTAGATCCCACAGCTCAACTTCCACCAGCTCACCTTTCTCTGTCTTGGGCTCAGGGTTCCAGAGTCCTCCAGTCACCCACTGCCTCTGCTCGCCTTCTGCTGGGCCAGTTTGGTGGATTCGGCTGTGCCAAGGCAGAGGAAGGAAAGGGGTGGTGGTGGCCCCTCCAGCCAGGCCCAAGGCCATCTTCCTCAAAAGCTTCTTTTATTTAAATTCATTCTCCTTGCTTTGGATAGTCTCCTTTTCCCATCCCAAAAGTTATACAAACTTTTTCCAAAATCATCTTCTAAAGTCTTGTTTACATTTATATCCATAACACATGCGAGGCTTCCGAGGGCTGGCCGACCCCCCGGGGGTCGTGCACCACTCCACACTTGCACCCCTCGTGTAGGGCAGGCACCTCCATCACCTCCATTCTCCTTATCTGCACCCAGTGGCTTTTCCTGGTGGCCTGGTGCCTGACAAACAAGCAGTGTGGGCGGGCCAGAGGGCTCGGCCAGTGCCCAGGCCTGACATGGGACCAGACCGGGCATTCAGCGGACAGCAAGCTGGCGGGGGAGGCCACCAGCCTGCAGTGTCCTGGGCAGCAGGGACAGGGGATATAGGCAACAGTGGCCAAGGCAGGAGCCAGCCTGCGCAGATGCATGCTCCGTTTTGTTGTGTACTAGAAGCCACTGAACTGTGCACTTTAAACGAGCAAACTATATAGTATGTGCGTGATAGCTCAAAGCTATTTATCACAAGGCTCCCCAGGAAGTGCTCACGCCTCCTGACATGCCCCTGGTTCGCTAGGTCGCCGTCAGCCTGAGTTGAAAATCCTCACTTCCTTGCCTTTAAAAATTGCTGGATGGGGCGCCCGGGTGGCTCAGTTGGTCTGTCTTCGGTTCAGGTCATGATCCTCAGGTCCTGAGATGGAGTCCCACACTGGGCTCCCTGCTCAGCGGGGAGCCTGCTCCTCCCTCTGACCCTCCCTTGTCTCGCGCTCTCACACTCGCTCACCCTCTCTCAAATAAAAGAAAAAAAAAATCTTAAAAAAGAAGAGAGGGGCGCCTGGGTGGCTCAGTGGGTTAAAGCCTCTGCCTTCGGCTCAGGTCATGATCCCAGGGTTCTGGGATCAAGCCCCGCATCGGGCTCTCTGCTCAGCGGGGAGCCTGCTTCCTCCTCTCTCTCTGCCTGCCTCTCTGCCTACTTGTGATCTCTGTCTGTCAAATAAATAAATAAAATAAAATAAAAAATTAAAAAAATTTAAAAAAAGAAGAGAAAAAAAAGGAAAAAAGAGAGAAAACATCGTGCAATAAAATTTTTTTATAAATAAAAAAGATAAAAATAAAAACTGTTGGAGCCCCGAGGCGACTGCCCGGACACTGCCTGTCTGTACTTGATGTCCCCTCAGTGACTCGAAGCCACAGAGGTGCCCGAGGCCTGGATGTGGCTGCTGTGTCCTCCGGCAAAGCCAGCAGTCTCCCTCCTCTTGACTTCCTGCTGGTGGCGGACTGATCCAGGGCCTGGGTCCGACACCGCTCTGACCACACGGGTCATACCACCGATGCTGGCGGAAAAGGTCAGGGGTGGCGCGGATGCCGGGCGCTGCCGCTCACTGTGAGGTCTGAGCAGCCACTGACACCTGGTGCGGTCGGGCTGCGCATGCGGATGTGCTCGTATTCCAGTAGCTGTGTCTGCACTTATCCACTAGAATCCTGGCGTGGCACTGCCCCACGTGGGGACCCTTTGAGGAGATGCAGGAGGGACAGGAAAGCGTCCCCACACTGAGAAGGCTCTTGAAGACCAGAAGGAGGCAGGCCAGTCTAGGCCGTCTGGGGTTCACACAGGGTAACAGATAGGACCCCGTGCAGAAGACGATCCATAGCCGCTGTGGTTCTTCTCTGAAAGTCCCCAATTTCGTAGAGCACCAGGGACACACAGAGGAGCAGTGCAGATCAACCCAGCACCCGACCTTTAAGCAGACCTCACGACCCCACCTGTGCAGCAGGAGGGGGAAGGCTGTTCTCTCAAGCAGATTCATAGGAGGCAGAAGCATGCCTCCGTGCCTCTTGGCCTTGGCGGGCACGTCTGAGTACGTCTGTCAGTCTCTAAGGGGCCCAGAACACGTCGCTCCAGTGGACAAGGCAGAGGGCCAGAGAGGGAGTGGGTATTGTTAGCAAGCCTGCCAGCCCCATGGCACAGCTCATTCAGGTCGGCCAGACACACTGTCCCCTCCACTCTCCAGTGGCTCTCAACATCTCCCAAAAGTGGTCCATTTCTTGCTTTTTCCAAAATAGCATTATCAAGTTGTGAATGTAAAACATCTTCATGGGTTTTCATCTGTTAAATTTCTTGTCCCCACTGAAGATCAAACTGTCCCAGCTTTGGTCGGCAAGGAGGCCTCTCCAGGTCACTGCCAAGTCCTCTGGGAGTGACCTTCCCAGACATTCCTCACCCAGGCTCATCACGAACATCCCCAACACCGTGGACTGGCCATTCTGTCAAGAGGCCCTCATGGTGACCAACGGGATTTCAAGACCACAATATGAGGGCAAAGGATGGTCACTTTCTAAAGCTTTTCAGCAGCAAGAGCATGAGGGCAGGTAAAGATGATACAGATTAGATATGGATATTAAGTATAAAGTATAGATTACAGATAAGATTCAGACCAAATGCTCAGCTACAGACGGATGTGCACGATACCCACAGAATCCCTGCTGGCCACTGACCTGCCCTCCACTTCTGTCATTCTCCCTTCCCATCCGCTCTGTACAAGGACCCATGCAGTACACAGCCTCTTGGACTGGAGGATTCCTTCAGACTCGCTGGGGCTGGGTGTCCACACAGCTCACCCCTCTCTACTGCTGAGTCAGACTCCGCGGTCTGGCAGCTGCTCACCCACCGACTTTGGCTGACCCTGGACCACACATCTCTTCTGAAAGCTCTTCACCGGGTGCAAGTGTGTGTCCTTTGTCCCACACGGAGGATACAGTGTCAGGGTAGCAAGGCTAGCACCCACAATGTGATCACTACAAACACAAGCCTTGTGTCTGCCCGTCCTCCCCTGGCCTTTTTTTTTTTCACGATTTTGTCAGAGAGGGAGGGCACGCACGCACAAACAGGGGAGTGGCAGCCAGAGGGACGCCCCTCTCCATGTCAGCAGCAGCCCAAGCCAGCAACAGCAGCACCACAATCACTGCAAAAATTGTGTCCTGATCTTGTTGGCCATCAGAGCTCATTTTCCAGCAGATTGCTCAGGAAGGGCTCCAGGAGCAGGTTGTTTGGAGTTCTCCCATCTGGGTAACAATGCCCTGTGCCCTTTATACTTGCAAGTTGAGTTTTCTGGGCATAAAATCCTCGGTGCACATTTTCTCTCTTCACATCTTGTAAACATGCTACCACTTGCCATCTCCTAGGATAAAATACTTGTCAAGAAGTCTGATAATCTACTGCTTTCCCGTATGTTTTTTCTTTTTTTTAATAAGATGTCCGAAGGATTTTTCTTTTTCTTTCAAGTCCAGTAATTTTGCTAGAACATGTCTTGGCATTGGTCATTCTGGGCCAATGTGTTCAGAAATGTGGTGTGCTTTCAACGTGTGTTACAGATCTTTTGTACTTCAGAGAAGTCTCTGTGAATGGTCCTTTCCCTGTAGGATAAGGTCTTGCAAAAGGAGAGTACACTCTCACACCCACCACAGCACCGGCGACACCGTCGGTCCCTGTGGGGATCCCGCCTGCGCAGCACACCATAGTTTCCTGTTCACCTGTCCAAGGGCATCTGGATTGTCTCCAGTTTGGGGAAGCTCCGATCACAAGCCCAGTGAACATTCAGGTACGGGTTTTTGTGTGAATGCGTGTTTTCCCTCTGGGATTAAAGCCCGGAACACAAGTACAGGGCTTATGGGGGCTGCATGTTTGGTTTTTAAGAAGTGGTCAAGCTCGTCTCCAGAGTGGCAGACCTCCCACCAGTGCTGCAGGAGGCCCCCAGACCCCCCAACTGGTTCTCAGCAGCACTCAGTGTTGGCACTGGTGTACACCAGCCACTTGGACAGGCAGGAGCGTCCGGGGACAGTCCCCTCCTCCGGCTCCTCTGCCATGCCCCCTTCACACCCTCTGGCTTCCTTTCTTTCATTTTTTTTAAAGGTTTTATTTATTTATTCGAGAGAGAACGAGTGGGGAGAGGGAGAGGCAGACTCCCCGCTGAGCATGGAGCCCAACACAGGGCTCAACCCCAGGAACCTGAGATCACGACCGAAGGGATATTTCATCGATGGAGCTACCCAGACACCCCCTTTCACTCACTTTCCAACTGGAGTTATTTTGAATTTTGAGACTTTTTTTTTTTTTTAAAGATTTTTATTTATTTGACAGACAGATCACAAGTAGGCAGAGAGGCAGGCAGAGAGAGAGAGGAGGAGGAGGCAGGCTCCCTGCTGAGCAGAGAGCCCGATGTGAGGCTCGATCCCAGGACCCTGGGATCATGACCTGAGCCGAAGGCAGAGGCTTTAACCACTGAGCCACCCAGGCGCCCCGAATTTTGAGACTTTTGATATATTCTGGATACAGGTCCTGTGAGGTGTGTCATTTACAAAGGTTTTTCTCCTCCTGTGCATTTTGTCTTTCCATCCTCCTAACAAGCTCCTTCACAGAACAAAAGCTTTTAACTATGACAAGGTCCGTTTCAGTAATGCTTCCTTTCACAGATCATGCTTTTGGGGTCAAGACTAAGAACTGTGCCCAGCCGCAGTGCAGTGATTTTCTACCAGTGTTACACTTTACATTTAAGTCTGTGGCCCATTTTAAGTTCACTTCTGTACAACTTGAGGTTGCAGTTGCGGCCCACGGCCATAGATGCCCAACCGTCCAAGGGCACCCCTGCCGTAGGCTGACTTCTAAAGCGGCTCCAGCAATCCCCACCCAGTTTCACACTCCTGGCTGATCCCCTCTCCTTGGGTGTCGGCTGGCCAGCAACCAGCTGCTCAGCAACAGAAGTGACAGGCCATCCCTTCCGAAACCGAGCTACACCAGCCTTCCATCCGGCTGGCTCCCTCCCTGCTTGCGTGCTCTACGCAGAAGCCACCTGCTGAGGAACAGAGGGCAATCCATGGCCAACAACCGTGAGTGTGGCTGGACATGGATCCTTCCCCAGTCAAGCCTTCGGATGGGACCCCAGCCCCAGCCAACTTCTCCACTGCAGTCGTGCGAGAGCCTGAAAGAGAGGACCCCACTAAGCCACAGAAACGGAGAGAATATCCTTCTTATAAGCCACTAAGTTTGGGGGAAACCTGTTGTGCATCGAGAGAGAACTCGTACAGCCTCATCCCGCCTGCCTGCGTCAACCACAGGCCCAAGGAGAGGCCCAATTCTGGCCAAGGATAGGAAGAAAGTTCCTCTAGAAACTAAAATTCTGGGGCGCCTGCGTGGCTCAGTCGGTTAAGCAGCTGCCTTCAGCTCAGGTCATGATCCCAAGGTCCTGGGATCAAATCCCACATCGGACTCCCTGCTCAGTGGAGAGCCTGCTTCTCCCTCTCCCTCTGCCTGCCGCTCTGCCTACTTGTGCTATGTCTCTGTCAAATAAATAAAATCTTAAAAAAAAGAAAAAGAAACTAAAATTCTGCCTTTTACCCAGAGTGCACACCAAGGACACGAAAAGCTGTCACACTGGAAAGCACTCTCAGAATCACCTTCAGAGCCACAGGGGGACATGCCACATGCCCCACACATGGCCTAGCACAGACTTGAGGGAGCAGCACACACCTGACTGAGCCCTGGGACCCCTCCCCGGGCACATCCACCCACATCTCAGCCTCCATGAAATGGCTAGGACACCTCTGTCATTGGCTTCCTGCTTCCCAAGGGCCGGTTATTCTGCCCGAAGACCATCCCTGCCCTGAGTGTTGGTGAAGGATGAAGCACCGTGCAGCACCGTGCAGGGCTGTGGTGATGCAGTACATGGGTCTCCTGGCAACCACGGCTGCTCACGCGGCACTCAGGGTCTCCCTGAACTCCTGACATCCTACGGGGTAGATGCTATTATCCTGCTCTTATAGACAGAACAGGTCTGCATCCCACCGTCCACACTCAGCGGCCCCTAACGCGCATGCGGCCAGGCGGAGAGCTGAGGACACCTACAGTTGGTGCCTTTGTTGGAAAGCCAGTCATCAAGGTCCTTAGTGCCGATATTTGGAGACTTGGTTTCCTATGCTGCACTGAGGGAATCATTTTTCTGGAAAAACATGCATCTTTGAAATGTGAGTTTTACAAAGTGGCATAAGGTCCAAGTAAACCTGCACACTGGAAAGCAAAGGAAAGAGTGACAGTAAAGCAAAAAACGCACATCCACACACACGCATGCGCACAAACACAGAAAAAACATATTAGAACCACCCTTAAATAAAATAAGCAGAACCGATGATCAAAAAGGGACACTTCCTCCCACCTGCCAGCCCAGGTTCAAAGACAACTGCTCACCTGTTAACATGCAAGTGTTAGCACTGTGATGGGACTTTGCCTACATGGAATAAAAAGACCTCTGTTGGGGGCGCCTGGGTGGCTCAGTGGGTTGGGCCGCTGCCTTCGGCTCAGGTCGTGATCTCGGGGTCCTGGGATCGAGTCCCACATCGGGCTCTCTGCTCGGCAGGGAGCCTGCTTCTCTCTCTCTCTCTCTCTGCTTGCCTCTCTGTCTACTTGTGATCTCTCTCTGTCAAATCAATAAATAAAATCTTTAAAAAAAAAAAAAAAAGACCTCTGTTAAACAGAAAAACCACCCACACGATCCAGAAAGCCAAAAGTGCAGGGTTTTGGTTCAGGCAGAGACCATTGACTCACCTGAGAGGATCCACTGATGTCTTCCTACAAAGGGAGAGGTTCCTGATAGACCAGGAAGAAACAAGAGCAGCTTTCCAACACATGAAAAAAAGTTGGGGGACACAGGATGACAATCCTGATAAGCTGACCATGTCTACACGTGGGGAGATAGGAAAATGAATCGCCAACGGGAGCGAGATAGCAATCAGCCTGGAAGTGTGAAGAATTAATCATGCAGGACAAACTTAATTTAGTTCTGACACTTCTTCATTTGATGTACAAGAGCCAAGAATAAAGAGGACTGGATCCTAGCCTATTGGTTATTTGTAACACTCATATAGAAAATAGTAGATTATGTTAACGGCATCAAAAGGCAAGAACTGAAGTCTGAAGATTGATTTCCTTGTTGTTTAACAGCATTCCAAGAATTTAAATATGAAGCTAGAAGCCAGAATGATTCCTCTAGAACCTAAATCAGATCTCACATTTGCTATTGCCCACCTCGCTCAGCCTAAGTCTACATGTGTAACACCCCCGCTCCAGCCAACCCAGCCTCCTCACCCTTGTTTAGGAGCACTCCAGTCCACCCTTCAGCCACAGGTTAGGGACAAGCCCCTCAAGGCCTCCAAGTCTCATCCTACAACACCAGCCCCAAGACCAGAATCTATCCCCCAAGGACTCTTCTGGTGTGGAGATCCTCTCAGTCTGAAGACCTGTGAGCTAGAGACATCGTGTCTGCTCTGCCCCCAGACCCCACCCCACCCCCACACATATACACACAATGCGCAGCAATGGGCCCCACCTGGGCCAACTGCTCCAGACACTGCTGTTCAGAGTTGAGGGGCCAGCATACAGGAGCCTCTGGGCCTGGTCCTGCTCCATCAGGGCTTCCATGCTTCCTGGCTCTGCCTCTGGGTTCCTGGGTCCACCCTCAGAATTATTCTTTTTCCACAAAAGGCAGCCTATGTTTGGGGCGCCTGGGTGGTTCCATCGGTGAAGCAGCGGATTTGTGATCTCAGCTCAGGTCATCTCTGGGTTGTGAGATCGAGCCCCAGTCGTGCCTCAGTTTGGGCTCTGCACCAAGCGTGGAGTCTGAGATTCTCCCCACCCCGCTCCCACCTCCAAAGGGAGGGAAAAAAAGGCAGGCGGTGTTTGCAGCCCTGAAGCTTCCTCCCCATGGGTCCTGCTGGTGGAATCCAGAGGGTCCAGGGCCCCTCTTTACTTCCTCCTGCCTGTCCCTTCCAGCGCAAACCAGCAGTGTTTCTGACAATGGGATTCTCTCCAAAGCTTTCTGAGCCTCCTGTGAAACTTCCTGGCCTTCGCTCAGGTCTCCTTGGAATAAGCCCCTCTCCGTCTTGAGCTTCCGCTGGGGAAGGCCCTAGAGTTTCTGGGAAACCTAGAAAGGAGTCCCAATTTTTTAAGGTCGTAATGAGCCAAGACCACAGCTGCAGCTTCATCCGAGCACACACCTTCCCGGCCATCCCAGGACCCTGGGTCTCAACAGGATCCCTGCTTGTCCCTGGGAAGGCGGAAGGCACAGGGGACCAGTGAGCACTGCTCCTTTGCCCACAAGCCCTTCCCTGGGCTCCCGCTCTCCTTGGGCCTTTCAGCCAGAGCTCCAACAGGAAGCGGGGGCGCCCAAGGCACCGCCTAGAACACCGGGCAGCCCATCCAGCCTGTCCTCCTCCACCCCCACCCCACATGCAACAGTGCTGCTCGACTCCGTTGCCACGTGGCCAGGACCATGTTGCTCCAGTTCCTAGTATTTGCACACCTTCCCACCAAGCCCCTGACCCCAGGTCTCCTCAAAGCCACAGAGGCACCTGCTGGCACTTTCCTCCTCAAAGTCCTGCCAGCTCCTGCCCAGCTACAAAATCTCTCCCACACGTGAGCCATTTGCCAGCAGTCTATACACCAAATGCCTACCCCAGGGCCTCTGCACTTGCTGCCTTCTGAGGTGGTTGTTCCTCTCTGAGATCGTATCTGTCCAAAGGCCACCTCATCAGGTATCTCTCAAATCAATCTATAAAAAACGACAACTTCCCACTTCCCAGTTCTCCCCAATCCCCCTGCCCATCTCTGTTCTTACCTCTTAACCTGACACTGTACTTACAGTCTTCTGTACCTGGTAGATTGTGAGTGCACACTTTGGAGCACCTGGTCTCCTGCAGGTCTCCAAGACCTACCAGAACTGTGTCTGACACAACAGTATGGGCTCAACAAAGCGAACAAGGAAGGGCTCCTGCCTTTTTGAAAGACCTTGAACAAAGCTGCCAAAATCCATCCTTTGCATCACGTCTGAGAGACCATCCGTGGGCCAAGCTTCCAGGGTTCACAGGCGTTAATTACAGAAGATACGCAGTGGTCAAGGCTGCCCTTCGAAACCTGATGCTTACCGTGCTCCAAGGCAGACTGCACAGCCCTGGTCTGTCTCAGGAAACAGGGAAAGCCCTGCCACCCACCTCCGCTGCTGAATGAGTATCAAGCCTAGATCCCTCGGCTTCCACCCTAAGTCTACTGGGCACACGCCACCGAGTATGGCCAGGATCTGCAGTGACAGGAGATCTGGATGTGATTCTGGCCCGAACCACGATCTGCCATCAGAGCTCCAAACATAAAATAAGGTCTTCCTCACTGGGCAGAATTCAGTGAGCCGGGGCCAAGCTTCCTTCACCACTGTGCACTGTTCTCCCCAGCGCCACATGGTAAGGTCCTCCAAACACAGGAATTCACTTGGCAGTCAGCCTATTTGGCAACATAATAAATCAGCTAGAGAAGGTTCTTTTCTTTTTATTTTTGCAGTATCATTCCATACAAAAGCAATAGAAACATAACAGTCTTAACAAGAAGTTTACAATTGAGTATTTGAACAGAAAATCTGTACACATCATTTACAGCAATTTTACATGGTAAATTAATGGACGGTAAAAAAATGTTCTTTCTAAACCCCTCTGCTGCCTTAACTCTTGGAGTATTACAGGTAGAAGGCCTACCTACTGCTATTTACAAGTACCAAATTAAGACTGTATAACTTACATAAAATCCCTTAACAGCTTAATTTACTATCTTTAACTATCCAGTGCTCTGTATGAGGAAAAAAAAAAACCACACCCTGACATACTGACAAAAGGCCCCATATTAAATTTCCATAAAGATATCAAAGTTATCCAATTATGAGAATACACAGATACCAGTAAAGAAAGCTGATGCACGACTGGCCCCATGAATGTGTGGCTAACCCCAAACCAGCCATCTGACAAGTAACAATGTCTAACATATTGGGGGAAAACCAGTCAAAATCAGCTTGTCAGATTAACTTGGAGGATGGTACAGATTAAGCAACTAAGTTCCCAAGACTGCTTCAAGTTCAGTTTTCCTTGGATTTAGTTCCATTTACAATTTAAAACATGCAAAATATACTCACTATACATAAAATGAACGTTTCTTAAGAAAATAAGGCAAGAGTAACAATTCACCATGAGATAATGCAGTAATGAACTAGGAACAGAAACCCTCCAGTTACCAACGCAGGACACATGCTTGGTCGGCCCCCAACCTGCCAGGTGGAGGCAACTCTCGCTCCCAGTAGCCTCCAGGTGGCATCGGTTAGCTCATGGCTGAGAAATCTTTCAAGGGCTCAGTTAAACAAGCTTCCAGATCAAATTCGTCCTCCACTCGGCAGTCCACGTGCCTGACTTTAGTGGGTGTGCCAGAGTACATGTCCTAGAAGACAGGAGCACAGTCAGGGCAAGCTCCCAAGGCACATGGAGCCTGGTGCTGCAGGCACTAAGCACAGGCTGCAACCACCGCCTCCCACGCCCACAGCTCTACAGGACCCAAACAGAGCACGGCCAGCGAAGGTCTGTGTATGCTGGAAT
This sequence comes from Lontra canadensis, assembly GCF_010015895.1. Lineage (NCBI taxonomy): Eukaryota > Metazoa > Chordata > Mammalia > Carnivora > Mustelidae > Lontra > Lontra canadensis. The sequence goes on along the minus strand of NW_022630995.1, from coordinate 66,735,976 downwards.
GTTACTGAGAGAAAATTCAAATCCATCTCCTAGTTACTTCCACGCGGTGGATAGGTCAAATCCCTAACCACCAACCAACCCATTAGAAACTCACAGACCCTTCACAGAGTCTGAGCCCCAGCCATTTGACCCTCAGGGGGCTGCATCGGGGACTGGGGGCACCACCACCCACTCCCCGTGATGTGTGAAGCAGAGTCCCCCCCAAACTGCGGAGCACGCACTTGCCGGCCGAGGAGGACCTGGCTGAGCTACTCTAGCACCGGGCAGAGGACAGAGGCCCCACTGAGCCCATCCTGCACCCCACAACTTGTAGGAATCGCATGACAGAGCGCATGTCAAGGTCTATGCACTCACTCACAATCCCCAGTAACTACACTACCAAAGGGAGCATAGGTGCTAGATCCAAAGCACTGTGTAAAGTAAGCAGCTCAGACAGATGTGCACGCCCTTGCGCACCTTCTGTGAACACAAAATACTGCTGAAAGATGGGACAAAACTGAACAATGGCTCTCAGGCCAGGAGAGAGCAGTGTTTGATTAAGCATATTTCTGACCTGCCTTACTAAAGAGGTTTTGCTTTTTCATTAAAAAAGCTAAATTACGGGGCACCTGGGGGGGCTCAGCTCGTTAAGCCACTGCCTTCAGCTCAGGTCATGATCCCAGAGTCCCAGGATTGAGTCCTGCATCGGGAACCCCTGCTCTGTGGGGAGTCTGCTTCTCTCTCTGACCTTCTCCCCTCTCATGTTCTCGCTCTCTCAAATAAATAAAATCTTTAAAAAAAAAAAAAAAAAGGCTTAATTACAAGGTCATACAATCAAAGCTTAAGAGAGTTTATGATTTAGGGCGTTTAAACCCAGGGAAACCCAATGTTTATACCAATTAAAACCAGAATTTTAAATGAATGTTAAAAATAAAGTTATTTTTAGGGACACCTGGGTGGCTCAATCGGTTAAGCGTCTGCCTTCCACTCAGGTTATGATCCTGGGTCCTGGGATCAAATCCCACACGTGGCTCCCCACAGTGGGGAGCCTGCTTCTCCCTCTCCCTCTGTAGCCCCCCTGCTTGTGCTCTCTCTTGCTCTCTCTCTCAAGTACATAAATAAAATCTTTAAAAAAAAAAAAAATAATTTTTGCAAGGAAGAAATCCGGTTGATACCACTTGAATCATATTATAAACTTAACATCCCCAATAATGGGACAACAAGCCATACACTCCCACCATGGTCTTGCCTTAAGTGTTCACTCTGAATCTGGTTCTGCAAGAAACAATAGAATTCCCAAATGAGGAACTCTGCGCTACAAAACTAGCCTGAAGTCTTCCCAAAAAGTTAATGTAATGGGAGGAAAAAGGGAGGAAGACTATTCTAAATTAAGATGTAAGAAATGGCAATTATCCTTGATCTAACTGTGGATCAAAAAAGAAAAAAAGACTTGTAAAAAGAACATTTTTAGGGCAACCAGGAGGCCTGAACACAGACAGCTGATTAGATAGGAATGCTCTATCAACATGACATTTCTGGAGCACAATGACATCATGGCTGTGTCCATGTCTACTGGGGTGGTTGATGGACCCAGTTATCTGGGTGTATGTAACACTAAATAAAGGGCTTAGTCCTGAGCTTCTCCTCCCTTCAGCATATCCAGCCATCTCTGAACCACCTCCTCTTGACCCCCCAGGACTCCTACCTCTAATCTTCACGGTCCAGCTCCTCCTTGCCCCCTGGGCCTGAGCATCTCCCTCTAACTCCTGATTCTGTAGGTGGGATGTTCAGAATCTGTTTCTTTTTCTTTTTTTTTTAGATTTTATTTATTTATTTGACAGAGAGAGAGAGAGAGAGATCACAAGAAGAGGCAGGCAGAGAGAGAGGGGGAAACAGGCTCCCTGCTGAGCAGAGAGCATGATGTGGGGCTTGATCCCAGGACCCTGAGACCATGACCTGAGCCTAAGGCAGAGGCTTAACCCACTGAGCCACCCAGGCACCCCCAGAATCTGTTTCTTGAGCAGGGACAAGAGTTACCCTTGATCCAAACTAAGGATGGACCAGTTGAGATTTTCACAGGTCCCTTTTAGTCCTATATACACATAAATATCCACAAAACTGGAATCATTCCATCACTAAATATCCTGCTTTTATTTACCTCCAAAATTTTTCCACGTCATTAGTCTTCAAAAATAACCTGTTAAGCTCTATGCCTCATGATCTAACTTTGCTATTCCTCTCCTGCGGGATAGTCACACAGAGGGCAAGGTATGCAGATGGGCCACAAAACTAGAAGGACACATGCCAGGCTTGTCACAGGTGGGACACAGATGAAAGGCAAAAAAAAAAAAAAAAGAGAGAGAGAAAGAAAAAGGCAACTATGCACCTTTATTTTACCAGCTTCTCAAGCGTCCAAATACAGTACAGCATGATCCCACAGAAAGCCTAAGTACCTCACAACAAATATTTGTTTTCCTAGTTTCAATCTATTTTTTTCACTCAATATGCTAAGTACTTCCATATGCAAATATCAGGGTGGTCTCCTTATAAAGGTAATAAAGGGCCCTTATTATAAACTGCTCACGTATATTTGCTTGTACACATGCAGAAAAGTCTGAAGGAACGTGCACCCAACCAGCAACTACAGGGTTAGATGAGCTAATTTTGTATATTGTTCTTTTTTTTTTTTAAAGATTTTATTTATTTATTTGACAGACAGACATCACAAGTAGCAGAGAGGCAGGCAGAGAGAGAGGAGGAAGCAGGCTCTCCGCTGAGCAGAGAGCCCGATGCGGACTCAATCCCAGGACCCTGGGATCATGACCTGAGCCGAAGGCAGAGGCTTTAACCCACTGGGCCACCCAGGCGCCCCTTGTATATTGTTCTTAATCTTTACAGTTTTTTTTCCCCCTCAAAGACATGTAATTTTTAAAAATCGGCAAATGTGGGGGAAACCCTTAGGCCCAAAGCATACCTTTATTTAGAAGTAACTAACAAATAATCTTGCACTAGCAAATCACCACCACAAAACGCATACAGCCTAAAATTCATGTCAGGGACAAGACCTACACAGACACTGGAATCCAGGAAAAAGGGCCTTTCACTTTTAAAATGAAAATGGCAGGACTGAGTAGGTGGATTGAACCAAAAACTTCAATTAAGGCTACTACCTAGGAATGCCATCAAGTCGACATCTCAGTGATGTGAGAAGAGATAAAGGAGCCCCTTCAGAAGCAGCAGAATTGAACTCCATCTTCAATGCCAGTTCACCAAGGGGAAGATGCAGTCAACAACTAACCCAAAACACCATGGTGAGAGACGAAACCAAGAAAAGGCACTTACGAAGTTATCCTGAGAGCTCGTCTGGGACTCGCAGCTGCTTTCTGCAGACTCTGTCTCCATCTCCCCAAGGTCCACAGGATGTCTGCCAAGTGAAAGCAAACAGGTGCATCAGCCACCACCTAAAGCAGACAGGTGCTCCCAGCCCGTTTACAAAATATAAGCACGATCAGCACGCTGCCCGGTGCAAACACCGACTGCCAAGTATCTCCTTTGCTCCCGAAACAATGGGGAGTTTCCAGTGAACCCCCACCTCCCTGCCCTGCACAGGTAGGGCTGGCACAGTGACCACAAGGGGAAACGTCCACCTGGCTCAGAGAATACTACCACCTGCCTATTCTCAACTGTGATGCAGCTATTTACACACCCACAAGCATCCTTCTACACAGAAGCATCAATACAGGCCCAATGCGGGGGGAGGTGAATACTGCAATTGCTAATTTTCCAATTTTCTACTCCTAGAGAACAGACAATAGTGTCATAATAGGAAAAAAAATCGGTACAATGTTTTGACATCTGTGAGGCCAAATCTGTAAAGCCATGTTATAACTCATTTCAAAAATGACAGTTTCTAATAAATTTCCCCAGCACAAAGCAGGAACTCAAGTATTTGCTGAATGAATAAACCTGTCTCTGAGGAAGGCAGAGGCCCAGGTCAGGAGGCAGCTGACAACAGGTGCCCAAGGAGGGGTCACATGCAAGACAGTCCTTTCCACCTCCCTATTCAATGACTGTCCTCACCCTGGGGCAAAAACCCAGCCCAAGACCTTTCCAACTAGGCTTGAGTTGAAAAACCAACAGGGAGGGGCACCTGGACGCTTAGTTGATGAAGGGGCTACCTTCAGTTTGAGGCCTGATGCTCAGCAGGGAATCTGTTTCTCCCTCTCCTTCTGCCCCTCCTCCCTCCTCCCTGCTCATGCTCTCTCCCCTGACCATAAAAATCTTTAAAAAAAGGGGGGTAGTAAAAAGCTTCCTTAATTAAGACCTTTTATTTTCATAGTTCAATAGGTTACTCAAATACCTTTCAGAATGTTTATTTTAAAATTTAAGAACAAACTGGGCGCCTGGGTGGCTCAGTGGGTTAAGCCTCTGCCTTCGGCTCAGGTCATGATCTCAGGGTCCTGGGATCGAGCCCCGCATTGGGCTCTCTGCTCAGCGGTGAGCCTGCTTCCCCCTCCCCCTCTGCCTGCCTCTCTGCCTACTTGTGATCTCTCGCTGTCAAATAAATAAATAAAATCTTTTTTAAAAATTTTTAAAAATTGGGGTGCCTGGGTGGCTCAGTAGGTTAAAGCCTCTGCCTTCGGCTCAGGTCATGATCCCAGGGTCCTGGGATCGAGCCCCGCATCGGGCTTTCTGCTCAGTAGGGAGCCTGCTTCCTCCTCTCTCTCTGCCTGCCTCTCTGCCTACCTGTGATCTCTCTGTCAAATAAATAAATCTTTAAAAAAAAAAAATTTTTTTTTAATTATTAAAATTTAAGAACAAATAATTAACAGCCCTCATATCACTAGGTTTACTGATCTCCATTTTCTCTAGCTATGCAAAGGCAATTAAATCCAGGAAGCAGATTCCTCCCTCCCCCACCCTCCCCACTTGCCGCACTTGCACATGGGGCAAACACACACGAAGCCAAGGCCGCTGGCTGCTCTGCTCTCAGAACTCCCAGGGGCCCTCCGTACAATGATAACCTGCACATAAATGATCATGTGATTTCAATCACTGCACCAGTTGCAGAAAAAGAGGACAAGAATGCAACGAAGACATACATTTCTTGTAAATCACATCCTTCTTCAGCTGGAGGATCCCAAAAATGCAAAGCCACTTTCCAGAGCTTGATCTGCTGGTCCCACGATCGTCGACTATACTTCTTGAATTTGTTGGGGGTCTTGGGATGGATGCCAGGCTGTCGGAGGTGTCTACAGGAAAGAGGGAAGTTGTTCTAGAACATACTATTCAGCTCTGTACGTCAGCTCGAAGATTAACAAAACTCTTGAGATTAGAGTTATCAAAAATTGTAGATCAGCTGAGACCATAAAATGAGCAAAAGTTATGTACGAAAAAGCACTGCCCCTTTGACTCTACTCTCCCTTTGCCATCTGTGCTCCAGAAAAGCATATATGACCCCTAGTCCTACCATTAAATGGATACCCTCTCTGAGCTTTCTTTGCAAACCTGTGCGTGAGGAGCAGGGTAGGAAGAGCATGCTGCTGGGACAAGAGGGGACAAAGTTCATGTTTTTCTCCAACACCATCTTTACAACCTATAACCTGAACTTTACTCTTCTCCTATCACGCATGTTAATGGCTTTACGTGTCTGAAACCCAGCATTCATGGGACTTGAAATGTTACCTAACATTCTGAACTGTAACATGTTAGTTTCTTATCTTCCTGTCCCTGGGTTTTCAGTCCCCTCCCTTCCTCATCTGTCACATAAGCGCCTCAAAGTGGTTCAGTGGTCCTCAGCGGCCACGAAGTACACCAAGTCAGATTCGCCACAGAAGCAGACCAGAGACTAGACTGCAGTGCCCCACAGTCCCATCAGGACACGCCAGTGACACAAGACTACCTGGGGACTTCTTTAATATAGCGGTCGTAGGCAATGGTGTTCTTCCCATAGTTGATCTGCTTCTGCCTTCTCATCAGGACGCTCTCGTCTGTCTCTAGGTCAGCTGGCACCGCGGACCCTGCCTCCTTGGAGTCAGAACTAAAGATGAGATGGACAGAACGAGCCTCAAGATTAAGACCACTACATAAGACAATGCTAGAACACAACAATGAAAGAACATCTGTCCTCTGGATTCCAAACCACGTTAATCCCAGAACAGTCCAGAACTGTCTCCATGGGAATGTAGTACATAACAGGCACAAATTCCAAAGCAGGGAAAGGACTAAGCAGCGCAAGCTGCTGGGAAACCAGCATCCCATGTGCAGTTCTTCCCACCAGCAAGTGACAGGCCTATTAAGAAAAGAAACGTTTACATGGCATTTACCTTTCCGATGAGGATTTTCTCTCTCTCCCAAAGTCATTTATGAGTAGTTTTCTTTTATATCTGAGAACAAAATAAACATTGCTCTTTTAGAAACGTATACAAGTTAACACAGTGCTTTTCAGGGAGCCCCCAGAGGTCAGGCCTTCTCCCTGAGCAGTGTGGTCTGGTAAGTGAATCAGGGTAACGGCACAGTGGTTCCATTTTATTTCAATCTCCCTCAGTCACCTTCTCTCATAAGGTCAGTTATAGACCAAGCTCGTACAAAGTGCTTAGAGCAGCCAGGCTCTGGTAGCAAACGACTTACCTCAATAACCCTGGGCACCGCCATATGTAATGGAGAGATTCTCTAAGCCAAAAAAAGCCCCTAACAGCTTCAGGTTAAGTAGTGAGATCCACTTTTTTGGGGGGGAAAAAAAAAAAAAAAAACCCTAAATTGAGATAAACACTTTTTTATTTCTAATACCACAAGTCCTTACATGTATGCCTACTGGGTTCTGCTCACCTTCTCCCATCTGCAAAAGAGACTGAACATACCCCAGTCTTGTTCCACATGGATTTCAGGAGGCATTTGATTTCTATCACTGCAACTACCAGAACCCTGCTTTGCCAAGGTATGTCAGCCAAAGGAGTGTAGCTCAATCTAACACTGAAGCCAAGAACCACCTCAAGCTAGAAGTTCCTGTCTGAAATATGTCATACCTTACTGTCTCCTTTTCCAAAAGTGCCAGGGCCCCAGTTTGCTGAGGGACCAAGTACAGTTTGGAAACCAGGAAGCAACAAACGAGTTTACTTCCTGCGTACCTAGAAAAGTTCTGATTCTATACCAGCCTGTGAGAACTGCGAAAGCAGGTCCTCGGTATCACATTATGTAGGGCTTCATTCTCTTGGGGACTCCAGATGAAACAGACTGGCTTCAAGTATGACTAAAACCCATTTTCCAATTTCCAGACAGGTGGTGTGTAGTGCATATTATCCTTCTTGAAGTACAGTAAACTAAATTCTGGTAAAAAAGGCAGACTACCATCAGCAGTAGGTCAAACCACCAGGGTCTTACTAGAGCAGCAGCTTTCCATCAGGAAGGGTGTGATCAGCAAGGTGGCCCAAAATAGAGCAGGCCTATTTTGCAAAGTAGAACAATTTTTGGAGACAGGTCTATGAGACAACTGCACAACAAAGCGAGGCCCACCAAAGGAGGGTCAAGAGAGACAGGGGTCTCCATCAACAAGATCCGCAAACAGTCCATGGCAAGGGTCAGGACAGATAGGCTATGTGCAGAAAGCTGTTACGAGCCTTGGGAATGGAACACAGAAACTACCAGAGACCAAATCAGACATCCTAGATCTACAGTTGGGAAAAATGAGATCTATATAAATAAAACTAGTTCCAAACGCTGGAGGAGCCCATTTCTAACCAGGTATACCGCCCACCCACACACATACATTTTGATACCTAAAAGAAATTCAAGCAGCCCTCTGAGGGCCCCTAACTAACGCGCGTGTGGCCTGGGCCTTTCCTGATGTAGCTGTAAGCACCATCAAGCACTGCAGAGGTGGCACAGGCAGGCTGGCCCAACTTCCCTGCTCAGACGACGCATCTTCTCCAAAGATTTAAGAGCCAAGAGACTCAGTTCAATATACTCCAACTGATTATGAGCCACAGCATTTCAATTCAAATCTCAATCAGCTGGGTTGGATGGCACATTTCAAATGGAAGGAAAGACCCCCAAATACCAAACTGTAATCGAGAGAGAAGCAGTGCATAAGGATGCATCGTCTGAACCATAATGAGTCGAGGCAAAGGCTTGGAGTTTCTGAGAACTTGGATATACATAACAATTTTGGTTACAACTGCAAGGGGCTCCTAGGCCCCAAGCCAGGGACCCCTCCCTGTGCTCTCCCACTTCTGAGCTGTTACTTGAACCAGGTGTCAGACAAAAGTGCACTCCCTACCTAAAGAGAGAGCCAGGGGCGCCTGGTGGCTCAGTGGGTTAAAGACTCTGCCTTCGGCTCAGGTCATGATTCCAGGGTACTGGGACCAAGCCCCGAATCGGGCTCTCTGCTCGGCGGGGAGCCTGCTTCTCCTCTCTCTCTGCCTGCCTCTCTGCCTGCTTGTGATCTTTGTGAAATAAATAAAATCTTTAAAAAGATAAAGTACATTAAAAATAAATAAATAGAGAGCCACACAGTTGGCTGGGGTGGCGGAACTCAATGTGGTAGGTTAGAGGCATCATGGTAGGTTAGAGATTAGAGACATCATGGTAGCACCACCTCCCACCTACCGCCACGGTGGAAGGACAGCCACTAAGACAACAGTCCTTCGGTGAGCAGATGCATCTGCACCGCTCATTTAAGGCATGGCTGGACCCCACCCGAGTTTCCCATTCAGCAGGCCAGGTGAAGTCTGAGAATGGGCTCTTCCAACAAGTGGTCAGGCACTGCTAATGCTGCTGGAATGGGAACCAGCCTCTGAAGAATCATCCTTCTAACACACACCTCGAAACTAACATATAATCAGCAACACCACGGATCACACTTCACAAGGGTCTGGGATGTATACCTTGCAATTTCTTTGTTAACTCTGGTCCTCATTTCATCCTCTTCAACTGCACTTGCCCAGTCTGAACATCTAGAACGGGGCTTCGGGCCTTCAGGAGTGGTAAAACTGCAATACAACGAGAATGCATGTTTGAACCAGGACACCTCCAAAAAGCACACTAGGAGATGCTCCCACGCTGTCTGCAGAGTGTCGAGGGAATGGGCTCCAGGATACTCTCTGCTCCATCGCTTATTAGCTCACTGAGTTTGGGCAATTCACTTCAAGCCTCTCGGAGGTTTATCTGTTGAACCTTCGGGCACCCACCATCTACCGGTGTTGGCTGGATCATGAGGAAACAGTCCACTGGGGGGAAGGCCACATGAACAAGCCACCTTCAGCACAGGCAAGAACACAACCTGTTCTTTCATTTACAAAATGAGAAACTATTTTTCAGTATTTTAAAAAGGAGCTAGATAACACTTCATACTATGAAAAGTGACCACCACGTAAAAGGTACTTAATAAATGGTGCCTACTGTTTAGTTTTAAATGTACCTAATTAACTATTCAGAATATACCACCTAATTAGAATAGAGGGATAGGAATATACATAGGAGTCCCTGCCACATTAGGACTTAGCGTACTGGAAACAGCACCCCTTAGAGTTGGTTAAGTGTAAACGAGGAGCTCAGTTCAATCCAGAGATCAAGGAAACCTTTCATCATGGGGCATCTGGGTGGCTCATTGGGTTAAGCCTCTGCCTTGGGCTCAGGTCTTGATCTCAGAGAGCACTGGGCTCTCTGCTCAGTGGAGAACCCCCTTCGCTGGCTCTTTATGCCTAACTCTCGAACTCTCTGCCTACTTGTGATCTCTTCCTCTCTGTCAAATAAATAAATAAAATCTTAAAAGGAAAAAAAAAAAAACTTATGGGGCGACTTGGTGACTCATTAAGCCTCTGCCTTCAGCTCAGGTCATGATCTCAGGGTCCTGGGATTGAGCCCCACATAGGGCTCTCTGCTCAGCAGGGAACCTGCTTCTCCCCCACTTCTCTCTGCCTGCCTGTGATCTGTTAAATAGATAAAATCTTTAAAAAAAAAAAAAAAAAAAAAAGGAGGGGGTGCCTGGGTGGCTCAGTCCATTAAGTGCCTGCCTTTGGCTCAGGTCATGATCCTGGGATCCTGGGATTGAGCCCCACATCAGGTTCCCTGCGCAGTGGGGAGTCTTGCTTGTCCCTCAGCCTCTGCACGCATGCTCTCTCAAATAAAAAATTGTTAAAAAAAAAAAAACAAAAGAGCAATTTGAAAAAGGCTTAATACCAAGAATTCTGGCACTCAGAATTGTTGATATATCTATTATTTGTAGATTAGATGCAAACCGACATTTTTATTTTTCCTCAATTTTCTATTAGCCGCCACTGACACACCAAAGATAGACACAATTCCAGGTGCCACTCTAAGAGACCAGATGCACCCTAGCTGCAAACCACATGCCACCGCAGCAACAGATGAATGATCCCTGTGCGCAATTACCATTTCTTCTCTTACAGCTATCTCACCCAGAAAAACTAAGATTTCTAAAACTAAGCTTCCAGAACCTAAAAATGGTTGGCAGGATCTGAAGTCAATTTAAAGAACCAAAAGTTAAAGTAACTCAGTAACTGCATCCCAGACACAGAAAGGAACCACGTGGAAGGTTGTCGACAGCTGGACCTCAGTGTCCCTACTCGTGGACCAAGAGGCTCAGGTTTGGGCCATGACAGACTGCTGAACTCTTAAAAGGCGCTTATAAACGACCTTCCACTACATCGCATAGTTTGGTAAAATAGAAAATACCTTTTCTAAAACTAAGGCCACCTTTCTAGATCAAGCGAGCGTATTCAACCTCTCCTATTCTAGGACAAAAGTACTTTTAGGGGAAAGTGCTCCAATGGAAAACAAAGCCTACCTCATACCATGAACTAAGGGCCCTACTACAGGCACCCGCGTGCGCCCCCCAGGCATCACCTCAGCGGACAGGGGACGAGCAGCCAGCCCCCACAGAGCCAAGAGGAGCCAAGGGCACTCCCGCCGCCCTGTTAGAGGAGTAAGGCCCCGGTGGCTGATTCCCCAGCCAGAGGCCCACCCACGGGGATACAGAGGACTTTGGAGGCAGCGTATAAGGACCTAACGTTTTCTCCTCCGCTAAACGGGAGACCGCCGAGCACTCAGATCTTGATCCCCACGAGGTTCCGTCGCTTCTCTTTACGTCCGGCTGCAGCAGCGTCCAGGCGCCCGCCACATCAGCGTCTCTGCCCGAGCAGCTCTCCCAGCAGCGCGTCTTTAAAAGGCTCCACTCCCCACAGGCCACACTCTTGCAGTACCCGGCGCTCTGAGCGTCCACACTGCCAGCTCCAGTCGCCGCCTCCCTCCCCGGCCGGGTCAGCTCTACCCCTACCCTCTCCTTCACAGCAAACGGCTCCGCGGGCAGCAAGGGTGTTCCGAGCCACCCCTGCGCCTTGAATCTCCCCAGACTCCCGTCCAAACCCGGGGCCCTCCAACGAGCGCAGAACCGCAGAAAGTCCAGTGCCCGCACGTTCCCCCAACAGCGCCCGCGTCCTGGTCAGCCGCTCCCTGCACAAGGGCCGCCCACAGGGCCTGACTCGCCAGCGCCCCAGGAGCTCCCGGCCTCCCCGCTGCCCCCCGGCTCCCAGCGGCCTCTCCGGGGCCCGGAACCACCCGCGGCGGGAGCGCGGCGGGAAGGCTCTGCACAAAGCGCACCTGCCCCACAGGCCCCCGCCCAGGCTGCGCCACCGCCGGAGCAGAACACACGCGACCCAACCCGCTGGCGGCCCGGCTCCCTCCGGCCGGCTGAGCAGGGGCACGGGCACCGCCAGCGCGCGGGACCCCACCCCCCAGCCGGGCGGGACCCACTGGCGCCCCACGCCCGCGCCGCACTCCGGGCCCACCTGTCCGGGCGGCCGTCGCCCGCCGGCTTCGCGGGGCCCTCGGCGTCGTCGGGCCTCCTGCGCCTCCCGTCGGCTCTGCGCTTCCGCCCGAGGCTCCATCTCGCGGGGGGCGGCGGACTGCGGGCGAAACACTGCGTCAAGGGGAGGCCCCGGGCGCCCGCCGCGGACCCCCGCCCGGCCCGCCCGGGGCGCGCGGCCCGCCTCACCTGCTGCCGCCGTCGCGGCGGCTCCCATAGACGGAGGGGCTGCGCGGCCGGCAGGCCATGGCAAGCGTGGTGGCGGCGGCGGCGGGGTCGGAGGCGACGGCGGGGTTCCGGGACTGGAGGCGGAGACCTCACCAGCGCTGGCGCTGACAGGTTCTGCGCGCGCCCCGCCCCCAACCGCCTTTATGTGGCGCCGGCTCCGCCCCCCGGAGCTCCCGCGCGCGCGCCGCTGCGGGCGAGACCATCGGGCCCAGGCCGACGGGGGAGTCCCGACGGCTGCGCGCGCTTCGCAGGCGTCCCGGGCCTGGGCGGGGGAACGCGGGACCGCAGCCCCGACGCCGCCTTCCGGGAGGCGGCGGACCGACGCCGTGCGGCCAGACGGGGACAGGCCCAAGGAAACGCTGCCCCCCGTCCTAGCATGGGACGGCCGGGGCTGCCGAGCCTCCGCGCGGCGGGCGGGGCGGGGCGAGGGGGGCTTTTGGCGGGAGATTCGGACGCGCGCGCGGGCCAGGCTGTCGGAGGAGCCAGGACCCGGGAGAGGACGCGCCTCTGATTGGTTGGCCCGGCAAGGCGGCCTCTGATTGGTCGACCCCGCGGGGGCGGCCTCTGGGCAGGCGGTATTCGGGAACCCGGAAGGGGAGGCCGCAGTCTGGGTCGCCGGCCTTCGCGGGTTCTCCCCGCTGCGCGGAGCTCACTTCCGCCGCGCTCCGGCCCCTGGCTGCTGGCTGCGCTACGCAGGCCCTCCACGCCCCTCTGACCCACGCGCCGTGAGGCCGCCACCCCTTCTGCGGAATCGCTGGCCCAGCCCCGCTGGAGCCCAGGGAACTGGCAGCTGGGAAAACGGAGGCTGCGGCTCCTACAGCGCCCGCCTCCTGCCTCATTTTAGACAGAAATGGGCAAAGCGCTGCCACTTCCCAGTCGGTTTCGCCCGTTACCAGTTCGAGTATCAGGAAAAACACAATATTTCAGTATGTACATCGGACTAACGTTTTATTAAATACTGTATTGCTCAGCTAACAGTAAATTTATAAAAACTAAGTTACTTTCTTTTGTAATAAAATAGCCCGACCCAGTCCTTCGACAGCATCTGAAACCCTCGGCTGACCCTAGGCTCGTCGTCCCCTCTGATGGCCTCAGTTGGCGGGGTACCCTGGCGGCCCACGAGGCTAAGCCATCTCGGCTCCCAAATCCCTGGGCTTCAGTGTGGCCTTAGCCAAGGCAAGCCGGCTTGGTCCATCACCCTTGCTTCAAACAGCCAGGTTTAGGAGGCTTAGGGCTACAAATACGAGGGCCCCCTCCAGCAACCACATCAGTCAGAGCTGGGCCTGATGGCCTGGCTGCTCCTGCCCTCCTATGTGTGCCACCAGGAATTGGGAAGAGGCAGGGCACTTTCTGATCCAGGTGGCCTTACAGAGCTGTGGCCAGCCCTGTGCTGTATCCCAACAAGCTTGTCTGCAAGGACAGTGCTATTGTTTTCGGCTCAGTATCCCCTCTGGCTGGGAGTCAGGCTTGGCCTTTCTCTGGACTCATGGGGCAGCAGTAGGCATAGAGGTGCATGCCCTCCAGGAGACAAGCAACCCCCACAAGCATGCAGCTGAAGAACAGGAATTGAGAGAAGCCAGCCTCTAAAAGGAAGTCCAGGATCTCCCCGGGGCAGGTGGCAGGTAGGGTCACCCCACCCAGAAAGTCCCAGGCAGTGCTCTCACCCTGCAGTGGAACCCCAGTCTCTCTGTACCGCCGGACTCTCCCCAGACACTGAGAAGCCTGGTGGGGTGCAGAGGGGGCACAGGGCCACCAGCCAGCTTGGAGACAGGAGTCTGGAGGACAAACTGCAACCAATTTGGATGAACCTGGGTTTGGCATGTAACTGAAAGGCAGGTATGCTACATAAAATTAAGGCAAGTGGTTCAGGGTAGGGCCATGGGGGCAGGAACCTGGTCTCCAGAAGACAGTTCAGGCAGCCTCAGAATGCTCTGGAAACAGGCCCCACAGCATACCATATTCTGAGTCCAGCACCTGCCCCCACCTGGAGAAAGAAGAAGAAAGGAAGCCGAGGCACTGAAGTCCCATCCCACTGCCACTGCTACAGAAGAAAATATCCTTTTTAAACAAAAACTGCTGTCCTTCGTCATGCTGGGGAAAGAGCCCCTGGCTGACAACACAAGTGAGGGTCTGGAGCCCTGGCTGCTCCTCATGGTAACTGTGGGGTCCTTAGCAGGTCTCGCCGGGGCCCCCAAGGCCACTTTTTGCTCCGGCCAGCAGGCTCAGCGCACAGCACACACATCCAGGATGCAGAAGCGTGCACGGCAGGTGGGGCAGGGCACACGGCTGGCGAGCCAGGTGTCAGGGCGCTGTGGGTCCTGGCGGCTGGCGAACCACTTGCCCATGCAGGTGAGACACCACATGGGACGACAGTAGCACTGCTGGCACTCGCCTTCAGCTGTCTCTTGGCAGGTCTTCACCAGCTTCACACTGGCACGTGTCTGCATGCAGCCAATGCATGCCTCCAGCTCCTGCGAGTGGGCCAAGGGTGTCACAGGGAGCCTGGCCAGATAGCCCTGTGCCCCTCCATCCTACCCAGAGGGCCTGGCCTGTGGGAACCCACCTGCCCCCACCCAGCCCTCACCTGGCTGCTGGGGACTGAGTAGGCTGGGTTGACCTCCACTAGAGAAGCAAACGTCTCCAGGAACAGGTCGCCCAGGCTCTGATGGATGACCACGTTGGCCGCACTGCGGATGGGTGCACGGAGCTTCTCACACAGCTCACCATACTCCGTGGAGTTCAGCCTGCACAAGGTGGGGTCTGCTGGGCTGGAGCCACTGAACCAAGGCCCCTCTGCAGGGCAGGGCCATCATTCCTGCTGGGGATGCCAAGGTGCCTCTACAGTGACAGGATACCCACAACCACACACAACATGGGAGCCCAGGCACAGCCCAGTCACCTGAAGTAGACCAGCCAGTAAAGATAACCCTGAGGCCAGAGCCCACAGAAGCAGCACCAACTCCCTGCCCCCAAGGGATGCAGGGAGGGGCAAAAAAAGTGAGTGGATTGCAGGTGGGACACAGAATGCCTGGCTCTCAACAAGTTCAGGCACAAAGGGGGTCACAGTAGAGGGACAATGCACTGTCCAAAGCTTGAATGGGATGGGAAGACATTGGTTGGGCCCCAGAGCCAAAGCAGCCATCAAACCTCGGTCCTGTACCATCCCCCCAAACATGCCTAACATGCTCCCCTGAAAAGAGCCGTCATGGAAAGAGCAGCAGCAGGGGGTACCTACAGGGGCATGAAGGGACAAGGGGCCTTGAGGGAGAGTTCCACTGGTGGGGTGGATAGAGGAGCCTGCTCCAATGCATCATTGCCTCCCAGAGGAGCCCAAGACGAGAACCTGGTGGCTGGCTACCTCTGACATGCCCCAGCCTTACTCTTGCCCTGGCTACGCGCACACCTACCGGATGTCGAAGGCCTGCACGCCAGGGCTGGCACTGGCCACATGGATGGTAAGGAGCTGCACAGGCAGGTTCGAGTCTGGGGAGAGCTCATGCTGCTGGGACTCGGTCACGGTCAGGTGCACATCCTGCTGCTGAGCCACGTGCACACGGTATGTGGTCACCTTCATCACCCACGTGTCTGTCACAATCACACGTGCCCCCGGTGCCCCCGTGGCAAACTTATCGATCCGCCGGAACTCCGTGTTGACTGAGGAGGCCACGGCCCTCCAGCCTGACTGTGGGAGGGCATAGAGGGCCAAGGTGCGGGCCAGCGGGTGGCGGGCCCACTGATCACAGGACCAGTAGTAGATCAGAGTGCTGGCGATGGTGGGCAAAGTCACTGCCAGCAAGAGGAAGAGCCGCCAGGCCTCTGGGGCCTGGCCGAGGGAGTAGAGCTGCTTTTCTGAGGCTGCAAAGCACATGCCCACGTAGTAACCTACAAGGATAGGAAGGGCCTCAGCAGGAATTGGGGCTGCCAGACCATTGTTCTCCCTCCAAAGTGCCCACCAAAGGCCGCCCTGGTCAGCTCTCAGGGCTAGGCCATGGTACCCCAAGGCAGGTGCACCTTACCTGCCTCCACATTGGCCCAGCTCAACCCTCGCCCACGACAGTAATACAATAAAGGAGAAAAAGACGTTTCTAATGTACTACTTGAGCCTTACACAAGTAATACATGATTACAGAAATAGGAAAGCCTGAAAAAAAGCAAAAACAAATACAAGGATCTGGTGCCACACAAAGCCAAGCTGCACGCTGGCCTCCCAGGGGTGGGATCTTGGCCTCTCAACCCCACCCCCACCGAGAAGGCAAATCAGTGTGTGGCCCATCCCAAGAGCTCAGATTTGTGCTCCAAACAGAAAGCAGAAAACAATGGGGAACGCCAATCTCCATATGCGATTTGCATATCCTAGTGACTGAAGTAGATAACGAAGTAGATAATGGATACCTGCCTGAGCACGTTAAGAGTACAAAATAATAGTAAACATTTGCTGTGATCAAGTTACTTCATTTAAGGTAATTTATCCTGCAGCAGTAGAAAACATGCATACAAAGTTTCAAAGCTTTTACAAAACAAGGTCAAAAGGAAGAAAAAGACCCTGAGACTGGCCACAAGGCTAAGCTCCTCCCACCTGCATGAGTCACTGAGCTCCCTAAGCTCCAGCTTCTCTGTCCTGGTGTAGCCTGCCTACAGACCAGCCACTCACAGGCTTACAGAAAGGGTGTGGCTAAAGGGACTCCAGAAAGCTGTGGGGACCCTTCGTTCCCAAGACAGAAACCCAACCCACGACCCCCTCGGGGGCCCAGGTTCCGAGCCACACTTTTCTCATCCCTGCCTCACAGAGGGGCTGGGGCCTCAGGTTGAGAAAGCTGTTACCCCAACAGCAGGCAGACGGACCCTGTGGCAAAGGAGACCACCAGACTGCCACCAAGGCCCTGTGTCCTTGGCATGGGCAGGCAGCCCTCCTGCGCATGTCTGGCCTCAACCCAGCCCCCTCCAGGAGGCTCTCCACACCTGCCCCAGGCTGCTGTGCCCTGCTGACAGCTGGAAACTTCTGTGCCCACGGAGCCACAGACACGGCCCCCAGCAGCTATCTGCCCTTCCAGACCTGCTTCTGCTCTGTATCCTCCAAAGAACCACATACACATATCTAGTACCCCGACTTCCAGGCAGTCCCCTGTCCAACCAGCTGACAAACCAGCCTCTCAGAGGCCAGAGAGCACCTGAGTCTCCGCCCAGGGCCAACCCCTGTACCACCTGTGAGCATCCTGCGCCAGCCACACAAACACGCCCCGCCATCCTCTGCACCTGTGACACCCCTATGGGGTTACCCATCTCTGCCTCCTTTCCCGCACCCACCTTCCAAAGCCTGGGACAAGACCACCTGCTCTCCCAGGTCTCCACCTTCCTGTTACGATCAGTTAACTCATGTCCCTCTCCTGGGAACTGCCTCCACGAAATGACTCCCGACCTGCCCCAGCTGGGCGAAGCATCATCCCCTTTGCCCTCCCCTCAATATTCTAAGCCTTCATTTCCACCACCTGCAAACGGCCACCTGCCGCCAGCACCTTCCTCTCCACTCTCGGGAGCCGGGGACGCGAGAAGCCCAGCTCAGAGCGCACGGGCTGTTAGTTCACGGCCGCGGCTCTCGGGATCAGCGTCTCTCCTCTGCTCCGAGTGACCGGGGACCCGCTCGCCCTCCCCCGACTCTCCCCGACCTCTGGGGTCCCGGAACTCGGCCGCGAGCCCGAGGGGCCACTTCCGCCCACCGAGGACACAGGCCGGTGCCCCGCCCGGAGGACCCTCTGGGGAGGGTCGGGCCTGCTCACCGAGCGGCAGCAGCGAGTGGCACAGCAGCGTGGCGGACGTGCGGCGCAGGTGGTAGGATACAAAGGCGGCGTCCTCGCTGCCCAGCCAGCCCGACAGCAGGTTCTGCACCGTGAGCCCGGCCGAGTGGAACTCGGTGGGCGTGAACACGAAACACACGGCGAACACCAGGTAGGCCAGCGTGAAGGTGACCTCCGGGCTGTCCATCGCGCTGCCGCGGCCCCCAGGAAGCCGTCAGGGAGAGCCCCGCAGCCGGCGACGGGAAACTGACGGGAGAACTCCGAGCCGGTGGGCGGCAGCAGGCGAGCGCCAGGCCGGCGCGGGGTGCTCTGGGAGACGGTGTCGCCGCCCGCAGGGCATTCTGGGAGATGGGGTCCCGTCCGCAGGCTGGCGTGAGGAGCGCTGGGTGACGTCACATCTACGCGGGGCACCCTAGGAAACGGAGTTGCCGCGTCTGGCTCAGCCAGAAGCGTTGGGACCGCGATTGTTCTCCTGAGAGTTCGGCTCCATCTCACAACCCGCTTTGGGGCGGAGCTGCAACCGGTCCCATTTCACAACTGGGGAAGCCGAGACCCGGGCCAATGGCTCTTAGGCCCTGGCCTTTCCGCGCAGCCCAGTCGCCTCCGCGGCAGAGCTCACCCCCGCCCCCCGCAGCCACCCTCAGCCCGTCAGCGGCCCCGCCCCTCCGCCGGCGCGTCGAGCCGGGTTTCCAACGGCTTCCGGCGCCGGCGCGCCTAACACCCCTCTCCCCCCGGAAGCGGACCGCCTGCGTCCGGGAGGCGTGGCCGCGACGCGGCGTGCGTCCCGCCCCCGTCGCGCGCTGATTGGCCGCGCGCGCCAACCGTCGGTATTTGAATCGGCGGCGGGCGAACGGGCTCCCGGATTCCGCGCCTCCCGCTCCCTCGGTTTTGCGTGGCCGCCAGCAGGTAGGCGATGGTGGCGGCGGAGTCCCCGGCTCGGGGCTCAATCCCCACCTCGTCCCCCCCCAGCCTCCGGTCCCCGCGCCCTGACGCCCGCGGCAGCTGGGCGGCGCCCGCCCCCAACGGGCCCTCCTCCTTCCGCGGCTCCTCCCGCGGCTTCGGGGTGCGCCGTCCGCTCGGCACCCCCGCCCCCTGGGACCACCCCACCGGTTTTGCTGCCGCCCTCCCATGGGCGCCCTCCTGCCGGAGTCCCCGGCACCCCGCGGGTCCGCTGGTTTTCGTCCTCAGCCCTTGGGCGGAGACGCCTGAGGGTCTCCTGCCTTACGGTTCCCCCTCGGTCTCCTAAGGCGGCCTCCCCTCGCCGTCACCTTGTGACCTCTTCCAGCCTCGAACCCTACCTGTACCCGCGCCTTACGAGTGTACACCTTATACCCTCTGCGCTCCCGGCTCGCCGCCCTCCCCTCTTGGACCCGATCCTCAGCCCCTCCCTCCTCTGGGGGCACCTTTGTGCTCCTTTGTCCACGCCCCACCTGCGAGCTCCCATCTGTGAGCCCTCGCCGACTCCAGCTGCACCCGCCCTCCGGTTCCTGCTGATTGTTCCCAGCTGCTGGGCGCAGCTCCTCTGGGTTCTGCCCACGGACCTGGACCTCGGTTTAATGGGAGGTCTGGCCTGGCCGCCTCTGCTCGGGAGCCTTCTCCCCTTTGTCAGTGAAAGCCAGGCCTGACCGAGATTGCCCCGGCTGTTCTCCCCCCTTCCTCAGGCGAGGCATTGTCGGAAAGTGTCCTCTAGGCCCCCTCCCTGGAGTATCCCACAGCCATCCCACTCCCAGATGTGGGCCTGCTGGCCAAGCTGGGGCTGTTCACACCACCCCGTCTGGATGCAGGAGCCTCTGACCCCCCACTTCCTTCCTGCCTTTCCCTGCGCTCACACACAGGGCCCTACCCCCATACCTTCCAGGGCATCTTGTTACCCTGACTCCCCTCTTTTCAGGGCAGCTTTGCTCCCTCTGCCCCTGCCAGCCCAGCCTTGCTCTTCAAGCTGCAGCCTCCAGCGCCCCTGCCACCAGCAAATACCTGGGACATTCCCACGGACAGGCCCTCTGGCAACTCCTGGGTTGGGAATGTCCTGCTAGTGACCGTCATGAGGACCTTGGGAAGGGGGAGTGGGGACTGTTCTGGAACCTTCTGGGCCTCTGTGGAGGTCGCTGGTGTGTATTTCTAGACTCCAAGCCTCAGTGTTGAAACTCCTCCAGTCCCCACCAAAGTAATCCTCCATTTTATTGGTCTCCATCTTGTCCCGCTCTCTTCTGGGCCTGGACCCTCATGGTGCTACAGTGTGCCCCCCATCTCCCAGCCTGTGACGAAAGAGCAAGCCTCCTTTCTTGCTCTCAGCTAACATGGCAGCCAGCTCAGCTATGCTATGGCCTCAGCGCCTGCAGTAGAGGCCTGAGGGGAGACCCAGGCTTTCTAACAGGCCCACACCCAGGTCTCCTGACCTTTCCTCGCTAAGTCCAAATTGTTTTGAGGACCCGATTCTCCTTCCTTGTTTTGTGGGCTGAAGGCCTTTGCGGCTCTTTGTCCTGGGCGGCGGCTGCCCTAAAACAGGACAAGGACTGCCTGGTAGAGGACATGCTGAGATGGGACCCACCTGTGCAGGATGGGGACGTCTGCCCTGCCGGGCCAGCTCCTTGCCCTGGCTGTTCATCCAGACTGCACAGCCCTCATACTGATGCCAATTGTTTGCTTTCCCAGAATGAGTCTGCAGATCTACAATGATGAAAACGTCACTGGTGACAAAAGTTCAGAGAACTGTGAGTTCCTGTTTTCACCACCGGAACTTACCGGAAGACTATCTGTTCTTCGTCTGTCACAGAAAGAAAATGTGCCACCCAAGAGCGTACTCAAAGCTATGAAAGTAAGCACATTTTGCCTGTGTAAATCTACCATGTGTCATGCATTAGGTCCCTCTGGGACTTGTTTACCTGGGGACTTGTGGAAGAGGGCAGGGCACTGCTACAATAGTGGGTGAAAACTAGAATTCTTGAACCAGTCTCCTCTTCCCCCAATAGGTGACTTTCCAGACTCCTCTGCGGGACCCACAGACACACCGGATATTAAGTCCTAGCATGAGCAGCAAGCTCGAGGCTCCTTTTGCTCTGGAGGATACTGTTGGCTTAGAAAACTCTCCTCAAAACCGGACCCAGAAAGAGAAGTAAGTGTTGATGCTGCTTGATGTACTGCAATTCCTAATCTTTCCAGTGGACGCTGCAGGAAAATTCCACTTTGTCGTTAGTCGCATCTGGTCAAGTTCCTCGTGGTTTCTGCTGTGAGCTTGTGCAGGGCGTTACCCAGCACGTTAAGTGGCTCACACTAGAAGCCACTTGTTAGTAGAAGAGTGGATGATGAAATTTGTAGAAGAAGTTCAAGGTTTTTTTGTTTAAGGTTTTCTTGGTTTATTTGTGAAGAGAGCGCACAAACGGGAAGGGGCAGAGAGAGCAAGCATCTTGATCTCATGACCCTAAGATCATGACCTGAGCCAAAACCAAGTCAGACGCCCAACTGACTGAGCCACCCAGGTACCCCAAATAAGTTTAAGTTATATGTCGTGTGGGGCGCCTGGGTGGCTCAGTGGGCTAAAGCCTCTGCCTTCGGCTTGGGTCATGATTCCAGGGTCCTGGGATCAAGCCCCGCATCGGGCTCTGCTCAGCGGGGAGCCTGCTTCCTCATCTCTTTCTGCCTGCCTCTCTGCCTACTTGTGATCTGTCTGTCAAATGAATAAATAAAATCTTTAAAAAAAAGAAAGAAAGAAAACGTTTTATGTTTTGCTCCTTTACTGTGCCTTTATCAACACACCAGCCTGGCTTTGGTTTGTCTCATTTCATGGAATGTCTGCGCACATCTCCAGTGCTATGTGGATAGGTTTCTTTTTTTCATACCCACTGGGTTCTCCTTTCTGTTTGCGAGTCAGCCTTGGGTGTTGTCAAGAGCTCTCGATCTTCTCTTTCTCTTCAGTGAAAATCTTGATCCTTCTGTGCCCCGGACTATGTAGCTGGTGGTCACCAAATGAAAGGGGGAAATAGGCAAGCAGAGAAAACCTTGACTGTGACTTCTCCCGTTTCGGCTCTCCCAGAAACCTGCGTGCTCCCATTGGTCCACGAGCTTTGATTTATGAGGATATACTTGTGAAAGTTAATCCTAAGAAGAGAATTAACTGAACGTTCTTTTTTTTACTGTTTTTAGCTAATGTTTTCTCATGGATTAAGTTCTAGTTAAAAAATTAACAGATTCTTTAGTGTTAACTAAGCTTGTTTCTAAAAAGCCAACAGTTCGCCAAGGAAGTGGACACCAAAATGACCAATGGAATTCTCCACAAACCAATGATGGCCAATGCCATCCCCACTCCAGCAGATGTGAGACCAACCCCTGAAGATTGGCAGCATTCCAGTGGGCCCACCTCAGCTCACCTGGCCAGTCTGGATCCCTCAAGCTTTCCCCAGATGCCAAAACGTCCTGAAAATCAAGTGGCTTCTCTAGGACAAATGACTCTGAGCCCCGAGCAAGCCTTGGAGGAAAGTGTTCATTCTTATTTCTCAGAAAAGAGTATTCTCTCCACCTTGGAAATCATAGAAGACCCTTCCCAGACGGCTACCCCAGACCGAACAGAAGACCCTCCTGAAGCCGCCAGAGAAAACCCAAACTGGGTCCCTGCTTCCTCAGCTAGGGCTGCTTTGCCCCCTACGACTTGCCCTGCAGGAGCAGGTGGAGAAGGGCCCCCTGTAGACCTTCCTGGTGAGGCCCCGGCCGGCCCTGAAGGGCCCTCTGGTCCTGGGGATGCCATGCTGGCCAGCCATCTGAAGGCTGAAGGGGCCACAGCCCCAAGTCCTCAGAAGAAAGAAGCTGATGGCCAGAGAGCCACCTCGTGGAATGGCAGGCCCATAGAGCTAGAATTTGATTTCTCTGACAATGCTACCAGCAAAACATTGCCTGCACTGAGGGAATTGGGGACGAGACCTAGCCTTAAACCACCCTCTGGGATATCAGAGCCGCAGCAGGAAAAGGCCCCTGAGGAGGCCAGTGAGGGGCCCATTCACCTGCCCCGGAGGTCTTACAGCCTGGACTGGAACAAGCTGGATGACCCAAACTTTAACCCATTTAAAGATGGAGGAGAGTCCCAGCCCTCAGAATGCCCACAGAGCAGGCCAGCCGGGCCTGTGGCCAAGGAGGTGTCTGCTAGTCCCGAGGCCACGGGGCCCTCCTCTCCGAGCCTGTGAGTACTTGGTGGGGGGGCGGGGGTAGTGCCCAGCAGTGTGCGTGCTGGAGGACCCAGGCCAGAGAAGGGGCTTGGGCACACACGGGCTGCGGGAGGCAGCTGCCTGGCCTGGATCCCGAGACCACAGAGGGTGCGCTCCTGCACTGCAGGGGGCTCCTGAGAGATTGTGCGGGAGAACATGCAGTGGTGCCTGGTTCCGTCCCCTCCATGGCAGCTTGTGCTTTCTAAGAGCACGATCTGGAAGCACCCTGGAGCTTGAGGGGATCTCATCTGCCAGTCCAGGGACGATGGAGCAGCAACCCGTGCTTTCCCCTGTGCCTCGGGCTCTCCCACTGCACTCTCCCAGCACTTAGCCACGGCCTGGCCCCCCAGCACTCATCCAGGCAGCATTCTGGTGGGATGCATGCCAGCTGCCCCCTAGCCAGGAGTGCACCCTGACAGTCCTGTAGGCCATCTCCTCGCACCGGCCCAGCCCCCTGGGACCCTTACTCTGGCACGTTTGCCAGCTTCCTGGTGAAATCAGACAAGTAAACCCTTGGGATTTTCTCTGTGAGCTGGGTCCCCCTGGGAAGCCCATGCTTCTTGAGCAGTTGGGGTGGGTGGGGACGGCTCTGCTGGGAACTCCTGCATAGCCCTTGGCCTTCAAGGTGAGGGTTCACAGGGCAGGAGGCAGCTCAGTCCCGGGGCACAGGCCCTGTTGACACCATCTCTTCAGGCAGGTGCCTTCATTCTCCTCGGATGACACGCCTGGGGTGCAGACCGCAGCCAGGACCCCAGGCACAGCAGGCGAGGTAGGGACATGAGCTCAGCCCAGGCCATCCGTCATCTTCCGTGCACATGGGCAGAGGGCGGTGGGGAGAGACCAGGTGTGACACGGCGTGGCACCCCAGCTCCCCCCGCCCCCATCCTGACGAGACTGGGGGAGGTACAGGCCACACACGGGACCTTGGGCCTCATGAGATGCCCAGACCGAGCTACTCTTCTTCCAGGAGGGAGCTGCGGACCCTGCAGGTGCACCAGCCCCTAGGGGCAGCCTGGGCGGTGAGCCGGCGCCCCCCACTCCTCCACGGGGCCTGGAGCCCACCGCAGAGCTGGCTGAGGAGCAGTTCCGAGACCCCACTGAGGGTACGTTGTCCCCAGGTCACTTGTCTGTCCCCGCCGGCGCGTTGCTATTCCAGAGATGCCCGTGTTCAGGGACGTTTTTCCAGAGACCGCCCTACAGGCAGCTCTATTCCCTGACTTGAAGCAATGTGCACAGATGCTCTGGATCCTTCCAGGACATACTCCTGCTGTAAGGGATTTCAGGACCGGAAATCAGATCTGGAAAGAGGCTCTGTGCACACACACAGGCGGCAGGCGCCTTGTTGGTGGAGAAATCCTATTGGAATGGCGAGTCCACACAGAGTCCCCACAGAGAACTGACCTTCCACGGGGGTGGAGGGCGGGTCTGGACTCTTGAAGTGAGAATCTAGGATGGACTTGTCTCACTAGAGAGAAGGTTGACGGGGTCTTGATGAGGCTTAACTTACAGGCAGAGAGGAGACCAGGACCGGAGTGCAGGGTTGGCCCATGACCGGACAATCCCAGGGACCCCCGAGTCCCAAGGGGGTTCTCGAGTCTGGTTTCTCTCCCTGAGCATCAGGTGTTCAAGGGTCCTCTGCCTTGTAGCATGTGTCGCTGCTTGTTCCTGTCCCGGCCAAAGGGTGTGCCACCGTGCGGAGGGACCACAACTAGCATTTCTGTTCACCAGTTGAGGAGCATCTGGGTTGTCTGCTCAGTGAGACTGCCACAAACTTTCATGTGCATGTGTGTTGGACATGAGTGTCTGTTGGTCTTGGGTACGAACCCTGGAGGGGAACTCCAGGTCACATGGTAGCTCTGGGTGACACTGAGGAGACACCAGCTTACTTTCCAAAGCAGCAGCCATGTTTAAGGTCCCCGACTCTCCTCAGCCTCTGCAGCCCCTGGGGGCCTTTGGGACTTCAATTCCAGCCTCCAGCCATGGGGGGGCGCCCCCTCCGAGGATCTGATCTGCATCCCCCTGCTGACAAGAGTCTTCATGTGCCTTTTACACCTTCTGTGGAATGTCTGCTTGGGTCCTTTGCCCTGCTGTTGGATTCAAATTGGCTTTTTTTTTTTTTTTTTAAGATTTTATTTATTTGATAGAGACACAGCGAGAAAGGGAATACAAGCAGAGGGAGTGGGAGAGGGAGAAGCAGGCTCCCCACTGAGCAGGGAGCCTGATGCGGGGCTCGATCCCAGGACCCTGGGATCATGACCTGAGCCAAAGGCAGACGCTTAACAACTGAGCCACCCAGGCGCCCCTCAAATTGGCTTTTTATTACTGAGTTGTAATGATTTCCCATCTATCCTAGGTAAGGATTTTTTTTTTTTTTTTTTTTTTTTTACCATATAGGTGACATGGAAGGAATCATTTCCCATTCTATGGGCTTTCTCTCTCCCAGTGGCGTCCTTTGAAGCACAGATGTTAACCCTGAAGTCTTATTTCCCTCTTTTTCTTTTGCTCTTTGTGCTTTTGGTGTGAAGTCTAAGGAATCCATGCCAGATGTGATACTGCAAGTGTCTGCCCTTACATTTTCTAAAAACATTATAGTTGTAGCTGTTATATTTGGGATTTTTATTCATTTTGAGTACATTTTCATGTATGACGGGAGCCATCCTCAGGTTTTTTTAAATGAAAGTTCCATTGTCCAGAATTCAAAAATGGTTTTAGGGGTAGTTTTATTTATTTATTTTTAAGATTTTATTTATTTGAGAGAGAGTGAGAGCGAGAGCACAAGAGGGAAGAAGGTCAGAGGGAGAAGCAGATTCTCTGCAGAGCTGGGAGCCCAATGCAGGATTCGATCCCGGGACTCCAGGACCATGACATGAGCTGAAGGCAGTAACTTAACCAACTGAGCCACCCAGGCACCCCTAGAGTAGTTTTAAATAATAGCTCTTAGCCCTGGCACTTGGGTCCCTTGGGACAGTTTTGGTTGTCGTACCTGGAGAGTTGCTGCTTGGCTCCCAGCAACACACGGGACAATCCCACCAGGTGTCTTGGCCCCAGGGGTCCTAAGTGTGAACCAGGATTGGTGGCCCCCAGGGGAGAGGGGTGGGCGGAGCAAATCACGGCTCCGGGCAGCCCCACCTGAGGGCCACGGGGCCAGAAGCAGCGGACTGCTATTCACGGTGCCCATGTGGTGGGTGACAGCAGCACTGATGCATACCCCCCTCAGTTCTAGGCTCAGGAGCTGAGGTGGATTATCTGGAGCAGTTTGGGGGTTCCTCGGTGAGTACCGCACCGTCATGGCAGCCTTTTCCAGAGTATACCTCTGCAAAGGGGGTGCTTTCTAGAACAATCCTGAGCCACTGACCCACCTCCAAAATCATGATGGGCCAGCTCACACACGCCAATGGTGTCCGCTCTGTGACGGGCATCAGGGGCTCCCCGGGACCCCTTCCCAAGCTGCACCCGGAGCCTCGTGGTGCCTGTTTGGAGCTCCCATGGAGAGGGGAGCTTGAGCACACGCTGCTGCATGCTGGGGTCTGCCTTGGGGCCATCCTCCATCGGGGAGGCTGGTGAACCTGCTAACTCACCCATTCCTCTAGTTTAAGGAGTCAGCCCTGAGAAAACAGTCCTTGTACCTCAAGTTTGACCCGCTCCTGAAGGACAGCCCTCAGAGACCAGGGCCTGTGGCTCCAGAGACCAGCAGGTATGCCTCCCCTCTATCCCCTGGGGCTTAGGGCGGGCAGGTGGGCAGCTATCGACCCAAGATTTCTAGACTAAATGGGGACATTCATGACCCTGCCTTGGAAAGGTAGACTTCAGGGCTCTCTGGACCCCTCGGGTGCGGGAGAAGGGATTGTGGGTCCAATCCCACGCTTGCCTGTCCTCATGAGGCTTGGTGGGCCCCTGTGGCTGGGTGATAGCTCATGCCACAGGGGTGGAGATTCGAGGCAGAGTTAAAGGGTTGTAACAGAGGCTGTTCTCTGGCCTTTGGGGGAAATGGGCACATTTACCTTCTGTTCCGGGGTCTCAGTGCACAGGATGTGGCCGTGCCTTCCTCAGGAAGCTTGCCAGAGGCGAAGCTCGTGGAACTTGACTTCCTGGGACCCCCAGATGATCCCGTAAGTGCTCTTCCCCTTGTGATGCAGAGAGAGGACTCTGGTTACAGGCCTGATGACATGAGTGGGTGCAGCACCCCTCCTTGGCATGGGGTGGGGGGACTCCCTGCTGCCCTAGGAACCCCTGGCCTCTGAGGGCCTGTCCTCCCTGACAGTAGGGTAGAGGTGGGGGTGGCTTCCAAAAGAACATATGGCCCAGTTTGTCATCCCCCCACAGGTGCTGGATCCTCCTCCCTGTGTCTTTGGGCCTGGGGGGCCACCGCTGTCCATGGGCTCCATCGTGGACGTGCTGCAGTACAGCCAGAAGGACCTGGATGCAGCGGTGAGGCCAGGGTGTAGGGAGGCTGGGTTCCCATGGGGTGCCACAGTACATAGCCATGAGCACCAGCTCTCCTCCTGTGGCTCCGAGGAGGACCGAAGATGTCCGCTCACTGGTTTCGCACCCCAGTGTCTCCCCCAGCATCTCCCAGAGCAGCTGCTTACACACAGAGTGGCTCAGGCATCCCCCATAGGCACAGTCTGCTGGCTGCTAAGTCCTTTCCTAGCCTCAGTGCCTGTGGCCCCCTGTCCTGCCCAGAGCTGGCCCAGGAGGTCCCGTGGTTGGGCCCCTCCCCCTCTGCAGCTGCTCTCCCAGCCTTGTCCACAGCAGGAGGTGTCCCCCCCTCTCCACCCGCACAGACACAATTCCTGGGGGCTGATGGGACCCCGTCGTGTCCGACAGGCAGTGCTCTCTCTGGACACTGGCTGGCCCTGCTGCCACCTGGGAGCCACAAGGTCCTTGGGCTGACTGGGGCTCCTCACAGCCACTCCCCTGACTGACACGTTGTCCCCGGGACCCTGGGTGTGAGGGGTGCCCAGCAGCTATGTGCTACATGCCGTGTGCAGGTGGAGACCACACGCGAGGAGAATGTGCTGCTGAGGAGCCGGTGTGAGACGCTGCACGCCAGGAACCTGGAGATGGGGTAAGGCTCACCGTGCTCGCCGGGCGGCTTGGGTACATCTGCCGTGGGCGGCACAGGCGGCCACGGGCACCTCCATTCTCCCCACAGGAAGATCATGGACGGCTTTGAGGGGATCGTGTACCAGGCGATGGGTGAGTGCTGGCAGCCGCGGGCCTCCCTGTGGTGGAGCCACCAAGGCCAGTGAGGGAACATCTGGTGGTCAGAGCTGGGTGGTGCCGGGGGACTGGTGCTTGCTGGCCCCAAAGCTGGCCAGGCCCCAGGTGGGCATCTGGGGTCCCTTCCATGGTCACTGTATCCAGGGTGTGCCCCCCACGTCCTCAGGGGATCCCTGGATGTCAGGCTCTGGACGTGTCAGGTGGGGCTTGGAGTGAGTACCAGTCCTCACCCTGGGCAAAGCCTCAAGCTCCCAGAGGCCCCTGGCTTGGGGACCTGGCCTGGTGTCCCTTGGGCCCCTAGGTTCCTGTCCACCCACCCCTCCAGGGCTGGCTTGTGGGCCCCTTAGGCTCTGCTCTGGAAGATCACGTTGGAGGGGGTGCCTGTCGCCCAGCCCTCAGCGGGACCACAGCCAGCTGCCCACCCCTCCCCTGTCGCATGTGTCCCACATCCCGGGCCCTCGCCTGTGGTACCAGCATGTGGGGGCTGCTCTCACCCCAGTGCTTGTTTCTCTTTGCTCAAGAGGAGGCTCAGAAGCAGAAGGAACTTGCAAAAGCAGAGATCCAGAAGATCCTAAAGGAAAAAGAGCAGCTGACTGCAGACCTGAGCTCCATGGAAAAGTCTTTCTCTGACCTCTTCAAACGGTTTGAGAAACAGAAGGAGGTGATCGAGGGTTACCGCAAGGTAGGTGGTGCCAAGTGGGCCTGTGCCTATCCTCCCACACGGCGTCCCCGGGGCATCGTGTTCAGCCACGGAGCCAGCCTGCCCCATGGCCTCACCTTGCTGAGGGCCGGAAGCTGCTCACTCGCCAGGCAGACCACCTGGGCAGTCCCTGGCTGTGCCCTTCCCTTGCCAGCGGACCCAGGCTTGGCAGAGGTTACTATTTGTCCAGGGACTTGAGCAGAGGGGCCATGGGGCCTGGACTGGAGACAGAGCCCCGGCAGGCTGAGTGGGTGCCTAGGATGCCCACTGGCTGCCTCCTGGAGGAAGGCCTGGGCCCCTTGGACCTCAGTGGCCCCACTGCATGGGGCCTACGGGCTGCCCGGCATTCTGGGCATACAGCCGGGCAGGGCTCCCTCGTGGCCGACCCTTTCTTTCTCTGCAAGAGGAGTCACCTGAAGGAGCTGGTCCCCTTCCAGAGGGCATCGGGACATGCACGCATGGCATGCAGTGACCACACGCACAGCTGTTGAGACAGGCCTGTGTTGGGGGTGGGGGCAGGGAGCCTAGAAAGTGTCACCTGATGTGTGGAAGAAGGAAGCACAGGGGCAAAGCTCAAAGGTGTGGCCTGTTGCCATGAAGGATGAGGGCTCAGGGGGCCCTGGAAGGCCCAGAGGTGGTGGGGGCGCCACATCGGGGCCTCAATCTCCAGCCTTCCCCCTGCCCCTCAACTATTGGCTTTGTCATGGTCTGAAACCAGACCCAGACTCAGCTGCAAAGCTGGGCCCAAACAGCCCTGAGGTGGATGGCCCCAGCCCCATGTCCAGATATGCCCTCTGTGGTCAGCAGTACCTGCCAGAAGCATGGGGGCCACGGCAGCTGTGAGGGGCCAGGGGTCCATTCTCACACCTGGCAGAGGGGGGGAGGGGACAGGTAGTGTCCAGCTGTGTCCCCGTGGCCCTCCTTGTTGGAGCTGCTGCTTGATTAACACCCCCAGAAACCCTTGATGGTGGGCCCGTCCACACCTGTCCAAAAAGCGAGGCCTGGGGGGCTCCAACAGAGGACACACCGCGCAGTTCACATCTGCGCGTTCTCTAAAGAATGAAGAGTCGCTGAAGAAGTGTGTGGAGGGTTACATTGCGAGGATAGAGAAGGAGGGCCAGCGGTACCAGGCCCTGAAGGCCCATGCGGAGGAGAAGCTCCAACTGTGAGTTTGGTGGGAGTGGGCGGGGCAAGACCTAGCAAGCCTCGGGTCAGGGACCCCCCCTGGCCTTGACTGCTCAGCCCCCTCCTTGGCATCCCCAGAGCCAGCGAGGAGATTGCCCAGGTGCGCAGCAAGGCCCAAGCGGAGTCCTTGGCCTTCCAGGCCAGCCTGAGGAAGGAGCAGATGCGCATCCACTCGCTGGAGAAGACAGTGGAGCAAAAGGTGGGCACACGGGACCCCTGGTGCTTGGGGGAGGGGAGGAGCCCTGCCTGCTTGGGACCCAGCTTGGGGATCCACCCTGGGGCAGGGGCATCAGCCAATAACTTATAGGCAGCCCATGGCCCACTCCAGGGCTGCCCCTTCTGAGAATTGCTCCAGACCCAAGGATTCTGCGCCCCCAGCTGGCAGTCAGAAGAGCATGCAACTCTTTGAGCAACTTAGGGTTGTGAGTTCGAGCCCCACTTCAGATGTAGGGAGGATTCAAAATAAAATCTTCAGAAAAACAAATAAGGATTTGATTTTTCTCCTTCAGACTAAGGAAAATGAGGAACTGACCCGGATCTGTGATGACCTCATCTCCAAGATGGAGAAGATCTGACACAACCCCCTCCCCCGCCCTGTGTGTGTGTGTGTGTGTGTGTGTGTGTGTGCGCGCGCGCGTGTGTGTGCGCGCGCACGCGCGCGCACCTATCTTTCTGTCTGCCTGTCTGTGGAAGTTTTCCTGTTCTTCTCTCTTGATCTCTCGTTTTTAAACTAGACTGCTTTAAAAAGAAGAGTAAATAAAGATTGCCTTTGGTTCAAGTGTTGAAGGTGCTCTCGTTTTGACTCCGGTTTGGGTTTCTTGCTTGGGCCAGAGGCTGACCTGGCCACTGCGGCTGTGGCCCGTGCCCCTCGTGGTTGCCCAGGGGGCACCAGCCCTGCCTTCGCACGGCCGTGCTGCCACTGACCTGGGGTGGTTGGCCCTCGACGGGGCTGTGGTCCCCGCATCCATTGCTCAGGTCCTTTGTGGTCATGGTGAATGAACAACTGCAATCCTATTGGGCGCCGTGCTTGACGCCGGGGTGGGCCTGACACGATCTGCTGGAAGGCGGGGTTCCCCAGCTGGACCCCACGCCTCCTGGGCTGAGTCTGAGATGGAGTTCCCATGCCTCTACCGGCCATTGGGCTATAGAGCCTGCCAACCACAGTGGGCATTTGTGACTCGGCACAAAGGCCCAGCATCTCCTGAGCCAGGTGTCAAGGTGGGTGTCTGAGTTGGTGATCCCTCGGTGGCTGTCAGGACCATATCCAGAGGATGGGCCTGCCACATGCACTTGCTGGACCCTTGGACATGGCCAAGCATGGTCCTTCTCTCCATCTCCTTCTCACTGACTGCTTGGCACTGGGGATGGGGCCAAGAGGGGGCGTGGCTGGGTGAAGGTGAACCTCTGGGACAGTGGTTTCCGAACCAGGCAGAAGCTCCTCAAGGAGCAGGCAAAGGGCACAGGTGAGGAAAACAGTACCTGGACAGGGGTAAGGAGTGGTTGGCACCCAGGTCTGAGGAGGAACAGCTAGCAAAAGGGAGCAGGGGACCCAGCACAGAGACCCAAGCCAAGGCCTGCCCAGGCAGGAGGCCTCTGAGTTCCCCAGTGCCACCGCCCCCACGCTGGGACTCCTGCTGGCAGCTGGCCTCCCCAGTACAGACCTCAGGGTGGGCAGCAGGCCCTCCCAGCCACCACCAGGGGGCGCTGCTGGCCCAAAGTCACCACTCAGTGTAGAGTGGGAGGGGACTGTGGGGCCAGCCACCAGGGCACCCAGGACCCCACAGGTGGAGGGTATGTTTGCTCTCAGAGCATCTGAAAGAAAGTGCCCAGTGCTGGGAGCAGGAACCGGGGAGCCACCCTGCTGCCCACACCCCCTCCTGTCTCCTGTCCCACGATGTCTCCCAACCCTGAGGCACCTCCTATAGGGCCTCTTCTCTAGATGGCCACCAGGATGTTCCTGGGCTCCAGAACCTGCTACCGGCCCCCGCGCTGGAGCCCAGGCCCTGGGGCGGGCCCCCAGGATACCACTGTCCAGCTACCAGCTCTCTGCTCTAAAGCCACTTCGAACGGCTTCCCTGGCATCTGGGAACCGCCCTCACTAGCCCTACCCAGGGACCCTAGAAACGAGGCTCACACAGAAGTGTCCCTTCCACGCAGAGGCCACCCATACCTGCCCCTGGCAGACAGGCCTGACCCACCACACCAGCCAGCAGCTTGTTCCCCGCAGGGCCTGTGATGCCTCCAAGAGACTCACTGCCACCCCCCAATCCAGCTTCCCCGCTCAAAGTTCAGGCTCAGGCACTTGGGCCTGGAAGGCATGTCCTCAAGAGCACACCTGGCTGTCCTGGGCTAGAGTGCCCACCTCTGCTCCAGGCCCCATGGCACCTGGGGCTCAGGACTGCAGCTCATCTGGGGCCTCACCCACGCACAGGACCTTCCAGCCGCCGGGCAGGAGGCCGTGGGGCTGCAGGGCTCCCGCTCCTCTTCGTAGGGTCAGGGCTGCCCCGAAGGCTCTGTCGTAGCCAGCTCCTCACCGGGCTCAGCCGGCCTGCCGGCCACCAAGGTCCTGTCCCCCACGGAGCCTCTCGGAGCCTGGCCAGGAGTCCGCCCAGAGAAGGCCACTGGGGGCAGCCGGCCGTGCTGAGGACACGGGCCGCCGATCAGCATCCTGGGCCAGGAACCTCTTTTCGGGACAAAGGGGCCTTGTGCAGCTGAATGGGTGTTTATACTGGAGCCCAAGCTAACTCAGGGCGGCAAGGCTGGGTAGGCCTGGCACTGGGCTTCCCCGGGTAAACATGGCCAAGCCAGGCACACAGCCGCGGGACTGAACACCCACACCCCTGCCTTCCCTGCATGGGACACCAGCAGTACCCTGGGGCCTCCTGCCAAGTTGGGGGCATGAGGACTTGGGGGCTGGCCTGGGACGCTGCCTCGGATCCCCAGTGCTGAGCAGGAGGGAAGTAGTGTCCACAGGCCGGCAGCATGCCCACAGAGGCCTCATGGATGGGGCACCCCGGGACTGCCTCCTAGAGCACAGAAGAGGAGGGCCCCCCAAGTCTGCAGAGACTCCCTCTTTTATCCCCAGTGGGATGGCATCAAGAGGAGGGACCTCAGGCGAGGGGTGAGGTGAGGGCGATCATGAGGGTGGGGAGGAGAGGGGAGAGACCTCGCCTCCAAGTGAGGCCACTGCGAGAAGGTCTGCAGGCCGCCCCCGCAGCTCAGACTTCAGCCTCCAGAACCAAGAGACCTAATGGCCTGTCGCCAAAGGCAAGCCCACAGGATCCTGTGAGGGCAGCCCAGGGACTGCGACCTTCACGGTGACCAGGACTGCAGGGCGGGAGGCCCGCCCCCCGCCCCACCTGTCCTCCCTGGAGCTGTGGCCATCCACACCCTGCTGAGAGGGCCCATGGAGGAGGAGCAGAATGGGGGTGCAGGGGGACCGGCCTTCCTCGGTGTCCCCCCTACCTCCACACTGGCAGGCCACTGTAGCTCTCTCCAGCCATGGCCTCCCCCTGGAGTCAGGTGCTGCCTCCACTCCCAGCTGCCCCCAGCCCAGGCTAAACCCTAAACTCTCCTTGGCCCCTCAGTGGGATGGAGGATTTCCACGTGGCCAAGCGGGTAACCAAAAGGTCCTTTCTTGGGCTGACCCCCTCCCCACTGTGCCACTCTGCACTCTGAGAAAGCCAGATAGTATAGATGCTGCCTGGGCCCGTGGGATCGGGGTGTGCACACCTAGGCTCCTGTCGCCTGCGGCCTCTCAGAGAGGTCCTGGCAGGGTCGAGGCCAGCAAGCCACCACATGCTGGGGAGCAGATGGCTGCCCCCAGGGCCAGCAGGGCTGCCTGAGGCCAGAGAAGGGAGTCCTGATTCAGTGGAGGCTGCTTTGGGGGCCCTGCTGGGGTGTGGGGCATGTCCCTGAGGTGGAGAACCTGCCTGTAGGACTGCACGTGGGGGACAGCCCCTGCACCCTGGCCCTGGTTCCTAGAGGCCTGCCTTTCCAGGACCCCAGACCCCAGGAGCCCCGGGCTGCCCTCACCCTTTCCACCCACTGCTGTTAAGGT
This sequence comes from Lontra canadensis, assembly GCF_010015895.1. NCBI lineage: Eukaryota > Metazoa > Chordata > Mammalia > Carnivora > Mustelidae > Lontra > Lontra canadensis. Next base: position 66,701,796 of record NW_022630995.1, on the reverse strand, counting down.
TGCGAGAGAACCATTGTGCCCAGCGGCCTGCAGAGGGTGCCATTGGGCTGGCCTCAGCCTCCTGCAGCTGAGCAGTGACCAGTCCCATGGGCCCGGCCTCCACGCTGGGTCTCCCAGACTCCTACCCTGGGGCATCAAGGGGTCACCTCCCTGTCATCCCTGTCCAGCCATCAGGGGCACCAGTCCTGCCCCCTGCACCTACCCTCTGCCCTGCAGACCCCCCAGGTACCAACCTAGGCCCCCACAAACTGCACGGCAGTCCCAGTCACAGTGTGGGTACTTAGGAGGCACACCTGGGCCCAGAGCAGCTGGGGGGCCCACCACCAACCACTGAGGGTCTGGGCGAGCCTGAGATGGGCCTGCCAGCAGAGGCTTGTGGCGGGGACTTGGCCCTTCCCTCCCTGGCCCGTCCCTGTCCAGCGGGGCTCCAGGGGCCAAGCGAGGTAAGGGCCCCCTGTCCCCTGGCACCACCAGCCAGGCCCCAGGGTGTGCTGGGCTCTTGGCCCCCACCTCAGTCTTTTAGGAGTGGGCTGGACTCAGAGAAACAAGCCCAGCCCCAACCTGGCCCTGGGCTCCAGGCTGCCCAGCTCACAGGTGTCTGTAGACAGACCCCATGAGCCAATGAGCATATGGACACTAAGCGCTCCCCCAGCACCCCCTGCTCTGGGACAGGGCATGAGGTGAGGGGACCATACTTCCTGCAGACAGGTGGGAAGAGAGGGACAAAGTGAGGAGCTGTGCCCAGCCCACTGGGGGCCAGGTTCCCAGAGGCGGTGACCTCTAACCTCAGAGCCCTGGCCTGCTTCCCCCTCCCAGTCGTCCCGCCATGTCCCCCATAGGCACACACCGGGCCCACCCTGGGCTGGCATCCATTGACCCAGGTGTCTACTCTGCAGGGACAGAGATGGGGTGGGCGGGGCTGTGGGGGAGGGAGCACACTCCTCTTGACCAGGTAACCTGTGACACTCAGCTTCTCTGAGGAGGAGGGGGCTCTGCTGGGCAGCAGAGGGTGGCCTGTGCGATTCCAGCCTAGACCTATGGTCTACCCGTGGGTTTCCAAAGTCATCGTGTCCGTCCACTCATGGGATGGGCCTGGGCCCACCTTGGGGGCCGTCTCCAGCAGGACTGGCTGCACAGGCAGCATCTCTGGGGCCTGTGGAATGGCTTTGGAAGCTGTTCCTGCACACAGGCGGGAGAGAGCTGGCATTACAGCCAGCCCAAGGGGTCCCACCAGAGGGCGGTCTTCCCCTGGCGTGCCAGGCTGGCCGGGCTGTTAGCGGGTGGGACCTGGAGAGCTGCCAAGGCCTGGGCCTGGGGCTGAACCACATGCGTCCCACGCAGGCAGTGTCCCGGCCCCATGGCATGCAGGGGAGCCCGACGGGCCCTAGCGCTTCTGCCTGGGGTGTCCCCCGACTTCAGGACTGCCCAGAGCCTGCCTGCCCCTTGCCCTGGCCCAGAGCTAGCTGCTGAAGCCACACCTGGCCCTCTTGGGGACCCGTGGCTATAAGCCCTGATGTCAGGGCTGACCAGAAGTTGATGCTGAGGATGGGGGGAGGGCTGGCAGCTGCGGGTGGACCCCTAACAACCCCAACAACCCCCTTAGGGTGTGGAACCTCACACCCTAAGTTACAGGAAGCAGAGGGGGATCCAGACCAGGGCACAGAGCTCTGGAGCCCCACACGTCGTCCGCACACACAAACATGTACAGTGGGCTTTCTCGGTTCCAAGCACCATGCCCGGCCTTCGGGGTCCAGCCCCGGCCCTGATGGAGTCCACCTTCTGGCGGGGTGAGGGGCAGAGAGTGCAGGAATAAGCAAGAACAGGCTGGGAGGAAGGTGGCAGCACTGTGGGCGAGGGGGCAGAGAGCAGGGGTTTGAGAGGCAGAAGTGCCCCTGGGGGACTCCCAAGCACCCCCTCTAGCCAGGAAAACCCCAAGGCTGCTTCACGGCCTCTTCTGCCCCACCCCCTACACACCACAGACACTGAGCCACTTCCATGGAGCTTCCTGGGCAGGGGCCTCACCACCTCCACGCCAGCCAGGCAGGAGCTCCAGCGACCCAGAGCAGCAGGGAGCATGGGAGGGGGACCAGCGTGGGCTGGCCCCCGTGTCCTGCCAAGACCTCAGATTCCCACACCATGCAGGTGGCCCCCATCCCCTGCTGCTCACCAGTGGGCAGATGGGTGGGGCAGCTGAAGATTGGGCTGACGCGGCTCTTGGGACCCCAGGCAGGGCCCTCCCTCATCCTCTCTGGGCTGCAGAGGTCATGGGCCAGCAACCCTTGGGCTCCTCCAAACTTGGAAGGTAGCCACCCACCAGGGTGCAGGCCCAACCCTCCTCAGCTGGGCTGGGGCTGGGGGGTGTCACCCTGCACCAGGCCCAGCAGCAAAAGCCACCCGGATGCGGGGCAGGCCCGAGGTGGGGGGCTCTTCTTGCACAAGCCCTACACTGGGGAGGCCTCGAGGAATCAGAAACACATGGCCAGGCCAACCCAGTGTCCCCATGTCCCAGCATCCAGGCCTCAGGCAGCTCACCCACAGAGCAGAGTTGGGGCGGGATTCCCCCCTCCCCCACAGCGCGCCTTCCTGCCCACCCCCCACCCCCCACCCCCCACCCCCACCCCTCACCGTGAGCAACAGGACAGGCCGCCCCAGCTCAGCCCCTCCATTGCCCAGCTTGGCGTGCAGGTCTGCTCCGCTCCGAGGCTCATGCCTCTAGCCTGGCCTTGACCAAACAAGGTGGCCCCTCAAAGCTGTAGACCAGGCTTGTTCCCAGGGGAGAGGCCCTCCCGCCCCCGTGGCCTGGGCCTCCAATCTTCCCCAGGTCCTGGTGAGCATCCAGTCCTGAATGAGGCAGCAGACCGCCTGGAGGGAGTTGCGGTGGGGTAGGGGCCTCTGGGGCTGCTGTCACTGTGGAGGATGGCAAAGGAAGCTGAGAGCCATGGGCTTGGCATCCAGACCCTGGGCACTTCATGCTGCTGACAAGGCCCAGGACTGGGGACCCTGCCATGCTGCTCCCTGTTTCTCTTCATGGGGTGCAGCACTATGGGCCAGTGCAGCACTGAGGGGCTAACTGGAGGAGGGGGCTCTGGATGGGGGGTGGGCATGGCGGGCAGAGGGCCTCTCTCCAAGAAAAGGCTGAATGCTGATCAGTGCCCGATACACCCATCCTCTCAGCTGCCTAGGGGGTCGCCGTGTCACCCTTGGGAGGCCCCACCCAGCCCCAGGGCCACCCAGGCCAGGCAGGCACCAGCCGGATCTGTGCCCGCCCTGACGTGCCCACCGTGTACTGCTTCCCTCCAGGAGCGCACCCTACACGCCAGGTGCTGGCTCGCCTGCCAGGAGCATGAGCTCACTCCACTCTCCCTCGGCAGGGCGGGCCATACCCCACCCCACAGGCCATGTGACTTGCCCGAGGTCCCACAGCCATCACAGCCACTCCCCACCCTGCCCCATCAGTGGCTTCCTGGAATAACCCGGGGGTTCCCAGGACTCTTTGCCTTCACAGGGACCATGACCGCCATGAGCAGGCGCCCAGATGGAGCCCAGGACAGCCTGGCACCTGGCAGGCCTGGTGGATAGGAGCGCTGGCTGGACAAGGTGCTCAGGAAACCCCAGGCTCGAGACGCCCATGGCTGGGCGCTGTCTGGTCCGGATCCCTGGAAAGGGAAGGCAGGCAGGCATGGTTGTTGCTGTTGACACGCTTCTCTCTCCCGTTTCCCCCCGGGCTCCTCTCACCAAGCAGGAAATGCTGGGGCTCTCCTGTGGGCCACAGGCCAGGCCTTCTGGACGCTTCTGGGAACCCCCACCCCACATTCTCAGAAAGCCCTTGTCCTGAGCCCAGGCTTGTCTGGCCCAAGGTGCCCCTCCCTCCTGCCAGGGACAGCTGGGGAAGGTCAGCTTCCTGGAGGAGGTGCCCTGGGCCTCGCTGGACACAGCCCAGGGGGAGGCTGGTAGGCAAGGACTCTGGACAGGGGCTAAGGTCAGGCAAAGGAGGAAGCAGAGGGGGATCCAGACCCAGGGCACAGGGCTCTGGCCAGGCTGTGAACCCTCTCTTCACACTAGGGTCCCCAGATTCTAAGACCTGGGCCCCTGTGCTACCCCTGCAGGAGGGGATGGGGACAGTAAGCAATGAGGCCATGCCATTCTGCTGGTCATGCCAGTGTGGCACCGTCTGTCTCCCACCTGTCCACTTGGAGCCACTTTGTCATGGAGCCCCACTTGGCACACTTGGCCAGGGCCTCACCTGCTGGGGGCTGGGGGGCTTCTCAGAGGGGCCCCTCCCAAGAAAATCTCCCAGAATGCTAACGTGCCCCCCAAGAACTTCTGCTCACAGACCCTGGGCTCCCCCAGCAGCCCAGAGGCTCGGGAATGGTGTCCCACAGTGCAGGGACTTGGGCGGGGAGTGTGGGGCATGGAGGCTGGTGTCCTGGCCTCAGGGAGCTAGGAGTGGCAGGCCACTGGGAGGGCTCAGCGAGGGGGAGGGGTTTTCAGAGGGTGGATGGCCGGGATGGTGACCTGTGGGGAAGAAGTGGGGACACTTGGGGGAGACCTGGTGGGGGCTCCAAGGGCCAGCAGCCACTGGGGCCATGGGGGAGGGATTCTCCGAGTGTTTGGGGCTCTGAGGCAGGGGCCATGTGACCACACAGGGCTGGCCAGGTGCCCCCACCCTGAACCTGCTGGAGGCAGGCTGCAGGGGCAGCGGGGGTGCATGGCCAGGCCAGCTGGTCACCCATTCTGAGGTTGGAGAGGCAGGCTGGCAGCCAGGACCTGGCTGCTGTCTCTGCAGGGCCCTCTCTGAGGACACCTGGTCCCAGAGGAGCTGGGAGGCCAGAGCCCAGCACAGCAACTGGACAGCAGTCGCTTTGAGCAGGACCCTCCTGGCGTTCCCAAGCAGCCCCCAGCCATGCCTTCAGCCCAGGAAAAGCTGGCAGGCCAGAGGCAGGAGGGGGACAGGGCCTGTGGCTACCCTGGGTCCCTCGGGGGAACCTGAGCCCGGGGAGGGATGAGTGGCCCCGAGCAGCAGCCTGAGGGCTTTCTGAAGGAGGCGGTGGCCCCCCCAGTGCCCTGCCCCTTGGCGGCCAGTTTCAGAGGCTTCAGCGGGCGGTTCTCCTCAGCTCCGGGAGCCAGCAGTTTGGCAGAGGTGCTGGGCTGGGGGGAGGGGCTGGCCTCCGCCAGGCTGGCACCCATCCTCGTCCCTCTCAAGCCCCAAACCCTTCGTGGGCACTCGAGGCCAGGATGACCCTTGCATCTCATGGACGGGACCTTGTGGGGAAGGGGGGCCCATTCCACAACGTGGCTGCCAGCTAGGGAGGCTTCCTGGTGGAGGCAAGACCTGGAGGATAAGGACCTGGGAGCAGGAAGGGAGGAGCTCCCAGGGAGGAGGAGCAGGATGAAGCTGGGCGGTCTCACCACCTCCCAGTGGAAGTCAGGCTGGAGGTGCCTCCTCCAGAACAGGACAGAGACAAGGGGCAGCGGGCACAGGCCTCAGAGCCTGCCTGCCTGCTGGTGCCTGGACAGAGGAGGCCACGGAGACGGGCAGCTCCCGTGCCCAGAGTCAGCGCAATCCTGTTTCATAACCAGCCTGGATTCCACCCCAGCCGAGGAAAGAGCATAAAAACCCAATATATTTTAATTATATCTTTGAGGGCCACGAGCACAATCGTTTCCAGATGGGGACCTGAATGATGGCTGCTCTGTGCTCGGCCCGGGGTTGGAGGAGAAAGGAGGATGGGCTGGGCACCCTCCAGGGTGACAGTGGCTGCTGTGGCTCAGGGCTCACTGCCCAGAGGGGAGGAGCTCTCTCTTACTGCTCGTGATTTCCATTTTACAGATGGGGAAACTGAGGCTCAGGGCTACTGGACTGCACTGCCTGAGGCAGAGTTGGCACCCTGGCCCAGGGGGTCCTTCCAGGCAGGGGGCTCCCTGGGGTGGGCAACCCAGGTCCCGGAGCAGGGGCCTGCAGCAGACCAGTGTGTCAGGAACGTGATCGGCAGAGGGTCTGGTCCTCACTGCCCAGGCAAGCCCAGCTCCACAGCAATGGGAGGAGCCCTTGCTTACAGCTGAACCCAGCTCTGTCCCAGGGCTCCCAGAGTCTGGGGCGCTGTCCCAGGACTCCTGCCTGCCCCTCCCGCTCCCTCCGGAAAGGAACAGACCCAGAACAGCATCCTTCTCAGCTGTGAGACCCCTGGGGGCCAGCTGGAGGCCCTGGTCCCACCTGCTGGAAGGGAGAACCAGCCCCAAAAGGCAGGGCACGCACAGGGTGGTCACTGGAACAGGAAGGTCCCCAGGAGCTCAGCGAGGCCGCTAGGAACTCTGCCAGGTAATAAGATTCCCTGCTCGGCCTTCCCGGCCCTTCCCGGCCCTTGCCGTGGAGCTGGCGGCCCGTGTCTACCCAGCAACCCCCCACCCCGCTCTGCTGCCCCACTGCACCCCTCACCCCAGCCCAACCCCGCTGGAGTAGGCAGGACAGCCCCAGGCCCCAACCCTTTGCATGTAATCAGAGGACGGACAGGACAGCAAGGGGCCTCCCATCTCTGCCCACATGCAGGCCTGAGCCCCCACCCCAGTGGTGGAAGCGGGTGGACCCAGGAGGCACAATGGCATCGGGAGGGTTTGGGGAGAGCAGCTGCTGGGCCCCCAGTGGGGATGCTCTCACCCTCCATGCTGGCTTGAGGCTGCTGGCCTGGGCTGGGAGCGCCCATGCACCTGGTCGGAGCTCGGGGTCAGCCCCACCAGCTCTCCCCAGCCCCACAGCTGCCTGACCTCTGTGCCCCACCTATAAAATGGGCACCAAGCAGAGGGTCCCTTCCAGGATGTCCAGGAAGTTGTGGAGGGGTGGCTGGGTCCTATGGGACCCTGGCACCCCCCGGCGACGGCATCTCCTGGGCTTGTACTCTGGGGAGACTCCACCACGACACCCCACCTTCCGTCACAGCCAGCATCCCAGAGGTGACCCACCAGGGGTCTTGTGGGGGTGGGGAGTGGAAAGATAGGCTTGGCCAGGGACCACGGTGCTGCAGCCCAGACCTGGAGAGGCCCCCAAGGATGGTGGCCGAGGGCCTTTCCCTCCCAGCACCCCGCCCACCCGATGACCGCAGGGTGACCCTAGATGAACTGCAGCTGGCAAGGTCAAGGTGGGGACTTGGCCCAGTGCTGGGCAGAGCACCCCTACCTCCTGTGCCCGCTGCCAGGCCCCGGGGCACCCACAGCAGACGTGATGTCATCCTGTGGCCTCACCTCTGCTGGGAACAGTGAAGGTGCTCCCGGGGCCCACCGAGGCAGGTGTGGGTGCTCCTTCTCCTGGGCTGCCCAAGGCTGCTGACTCACCCCTCCCCACCCACCAGCAGCCCTCAGCCCTGCCCCGAGCGGGGGAAGGCACAGACCTGCCTCACCGGCCCCTGGCCAATGCTGGTGAGAGTCTGGCTTCGCGTCGCATCCCCGGAGCCCCTCAACCGCTAATGCCGGCAGCCACCTCCCAGTGTGAGGCTGCCTAGCACCAGCCGGGCCACAGGGCATGCTCTCTACGCTAGAACAGAGCTGATCCAGGCCGCCTCCCGCCACCCAGGTCGCTGGCTCCTGGGCGCTCAAACTCCACTCTCTGGGAGCCAATTCCCAGGATTCTGACTGCCGCCAACTTCCATTTCCATTCTCTGTCCTGCACATACTCAACCCTGCACCATCCCTCCCCTCTCTACCCTATGCATACTCATCCCTCCACCCCTCCCACTCCACCACCTTCCACCCTCCACCCTGCAAATACTCACCTCTGCACCACTCCTCCACTCTCACCCACATTGCACATAATCACCCCTCCACCACCCCTGACCCTGCAAATCCTCACCCCTCCACCCCTCAACCCTCCGTATACCTGCTCCACACTCTCACCACCCACCCCTCTCCCAAGTGTCAGAGCCCCGTATGGCCAGCAGCTTCGCCATCTCTTCACCCTGCAGGCCATATACCGCCCTCGGCCCTGCTGGCTCAAGATAGCTGTGTGCATTCCTCTGGCTCCTGTTCCATCACTCTGCCTCTCCTATCCTGCCACCAGACCAGTCACTGATCCATCCATGCATCCACCAAACAGGTCCTGACCGGGCACACGGGCCCCAGCACTGCGGGGCAAGGCTGTGCTCTCAGGACCTCCCACACCGACAGTGAGGGGCCCTCCGGGGATCGGGCAGAGTGGGTGGGCACCTAGTCAGAGGCAGGTGGGTGTGGTGTGTTGGGAGGCAGGTGGGGGCACGGGGGCTGAAGGCAAGGGGCAGGTCCTGAGGGAGGTAGGGCAGGAGGCCAAGAGCAAGGCCCGAAGGCAGGAGGGGGAAATGGTGCCAGAGACAATCCCACAACAGACCCGATAAGTGCCTGCTGCATACCAGTAGTCGGGGGCCCCAAGGAAGAAGCCAAGGACTATCTTGAGACAGCTGGGTCTGGGGGTGAAAAAAGGTTTTGCCTGCCCTTCCGGGCCCCTGTAGCCTGGGGCTGCCTCCACCCAGAGGGATAGGGGCCGCACCAAAGGCTGGAGCAGGAATGGGAGAGAGGTGACACAGGCACGCCTACCCTCACCCCTCCAGGCTGCAGCCCAGGGTTGCGGACAGGCCTGAGCAGGCATGATGGAGGCATGGCAGAGGCGCACCTCCCTCCCCGTCCTTTCCAACCACACCAGCAGACGGCGGGCCAGGGCTGACGTCCTCTTCAGGACCCGCCTGCCTCGGGCCCTTCTCCGGCTCTGCCACGGCTGCCCAGCTGGATTCTAGCCACAGCGAGAGACTGGATGGTCCCCACAGGCCCTGAGCTAGAGCCCACCTCAGAGCTGCTTTTGTGCCTGGCAGTAAAGGAAAGATTCTGGGTGAAGGTGTCCCCCCAACATGGACCTCAAGGGCGCTGGCTCAGGAAAGCTCCCTCCCCTCAGGTGTCAGTCAGTCCTCACTGCTCCTGGGTTCTTCCAGGCTCAGAGACCAGTGGAACCAGCTCAGGGAGGCTGGGAGGACCAGGAAATGCCACCCCCTGGGCCAGCCCTGTGCTCTCCCTCAATCGGGGGTCTGCAGGCAGTGGGAGGTGGTCATCAGGCTCAGGAGACAAGACAGGCCCTCTCACTTCCAACAGGGTGGGTGAGGGGTCTCTGCCTCAATGCCCTGTCCCCTGGGCAGACATGGTACCTGACCCAGGGTCTTGACCCCTTCCACACCTGAGAACATGGAGACCAGGCCCCATAGGCTCCCGGTCCATGGTAGTCCACGGCCCTGGCAAGCAGCACTCAAAGCTGCGTCAGAAGGAGGGTGGGCACCTGGGGTGTCCTCCCCGTTCTGCTGGAGGCACCCAGGTGGCCATGTAATGGGTACCTGGCAGGGCTGCTGTTCATAACCCCAGGTCCTGGGCCCCGCTGAGATGGAGCTGGAATACTTGGGTTTTGTTTTGTTTTTTTTTTTTTTTGTTTTTGTTTTTTTTAATTATTTGACAGACACAGCGAGAGATGGGAACACAAACAGAGAGAGTGGGAGGGGGAGAAGCAGGCTCTCTGCTGAGCAGGGAGCCCGATGTGGGACTCGATCCCAGGACCCTGGGATCTTGACCTGAGCCAAAGGCAGAGGCTTTAACCCACTGAGCCACCCAGGTGCCCCAAAACTTGGGGTTTAAACCAAGGATGAATCCTCTGCCCATCCTGAGACTTGGCCCAGGTCCCCAGAAGAGCAGAGTGAGCCAAGCCCCTGGGATGGGAAGTGAGGTCCTGGCAAATCCCGGGGTCCAGCTGAACCCCACCCCTTCATGAGAACGGGGAAGAGGGACAGGAAGGCCCCTGCTTCTCTTGCACGCTCTCTGGACTTCTCGTTCATGACCACAAGGTCCCCCAGGCCACAGAGCAGTTCCCAGCGTTTTCACCCCGGGGGGGACAAGGCCTAAGAAAGAAGGGTAGGCCCCATCAAGGCTCTTGGTGCTTCAGCTATGCTTAACCCAGCACCCCGCCCCCTGCCCCACCATTTTCCCTTCCCCGTGTAGCAGAGATAGAGTGGGACTGAGAAGCAGATAAACTTGCCTGCCCCAGGACCTGATTAACAGCAATCCCAGGAAGTCCCCGCCCCATCCTGAAACCCCATCCGCAGCCTGGCTCAGCCTGGGCGGTCATCCCACCCATCCGGGGCAGGCCTGGCTCGGAGGCCACCACCACTGGCACGCACCCGTAGCCCCTCCCTGAGGGCCCAGCCTTCTCTGCCCACTTTAGGGGTGAGACGACTGAGGGGTCCTAGAGCCACCCCTGCCCCCAGGGCCTTCCCCACTTGTCTTATCTGTGGCTGGACCAGGGCCTCATAAATGCCCCGGGGAGTAGCAGGCCCCTAGGTGACGGCTCAGGGAGGGAGCTGACATAGTTTCTCATGGAGATGGGTCAGGGAAAAACCAGCCCGCCCAGGAGGCCCTCAGAGAGAGAGGTCCCTGGAGGACCTGTGCACGGACACTGGGGACAGCAGGGAAGGCAGCTGGGGCATGAGGACTTCCCTATTTCCTTTCCTTAAATGAGGTGGCCCACCTTCCACCCTCTGGCCATTTCCTGGGGCATCAGAGTGGGGACTGGGAAAGGGGTCAGGTCCCTGGGGCATGTACAGTCTGCAGCCCTTGTACTAGGGCCTTCAGATGCTCAGTCGGCCTGAAGAACAGATAGCTACACTGAGGCAGGGGGCCTTGGCTGTGGTCACCTGTGGGTCAGGGGCAGAACTAAAGCCTACACAGAAGGGTAAGGCAGGCACCCTGACCATGGGTAGGGGGACGGCGAACCTGGCGGCAGGACAGGAGGCTGGCTGGGCTGCAGTGGCCACCAAGTGTGGGCAGGAGTGTCCCTCAGTTGCTGGGGTGGGGGGGCATGTGTGGTGCCATTGGGCAGATGACTTAATCACAGGCGGGCTTTGTCGCTGGGCGCTTGCCTCCCTGCCCAGATCCTCCAACCGGCCCTGCCGCAGGCTGCATGCCCCCACCCCCAGCCCCAGCTCCTAGCAACCTGCAGCCGAGCATGGGCAAATGTGAGGAGGGCTGGGGGCTCCTTGCCACAGGGCCTGGGAACAGCGCAGGGGTGGCCGTGGGGTGCGGCCGGGGCGGGTCCATCCCAGGCCGGGCCAGGGGGACGCCTGCCGTGCCTGGCCCGTGCCAGCCCCTGGAGGAGGGCATCCTGGGAGTGGCTCTGGGCTGGCATCCTGGCAGAGGAGGCGCCGGGGCCGGGGGCTTTGTATGCTGCAGGCCCCCTTCTCTTCCTGGGCCCCCACCCGACCGATCCTGTCAGAGCCTTAGAAAGTGAGACAAAGGCCCGGGAGGCCCCGGGAGGGCTGGGACACAGGCAGGAGATGGGGTTTTAATGACCGGACTTTAAGGGTGGGAGAGGAGGGAGCTCGTTAACCCTGTCGGGCCCTCTCCCTGGGGCCGCCCACCCCCATCCAGGCCCCTGTCACTGACCCTTTAAGATGGAGAATGAGCAGAAACAGGGCCAGGGGCCAGGGGCCCCAATGCCCCCACCCAGGTAGCCTGTGCCCCAGTCCCCTGCCAGACAGCTGGGAGCAACTGAGGCCCTATGCAGGAGCGGGATGCCAGCTGGGAACATGGGTCTGTCGTCCCTGCCCCTCTGCGCTTGCAAGTTTCCTGTGTCCTGAGCTCAGACTAGGAGCTGCATCCCTGTGGGGGGGGGGTCACCTGCAGCGTGGGAAACCAGGGGCTTTGCCACGCCTCCCCAATTCCTTCGCAGAGTTCTTCCTCGCACGGAGGGGCAGTGGGGAGCCCCTGTGGGCCCCAGAGCTGCGGCCGAGACCATGGAGGGGATGGCCACCTGCTTGTTTCCTCCTTCAGGCCCTCACATCCAGTGTCGCCTGCCCCCAGTCCCTGACGTTCTCAGAGGTGCCACCAGCCAGCTCTTCCATTCCCCCCACCCCATCCCCCACAAACCACCTCCTATCCCTCACCCCAAGGTGCAGAATTGGGCCTGGGCCTGTCATCTGCTCTGACCTTGGACTTGCCATGTGGGGACTTGGCGAGGCCCTGGGTGTCCTAAGCCTCATTTTTCTGGAGGGCCAGGTGTCCAGGGACCCAGAGCAGAAGCAGAGCCACAGATGGAGATTTTCAGCCACGTGGGATAATCCATGGAGAACACCAAGCGTGGGGGCCAGGTGTGAGCAGCCCCCCAGGGGGCCGGCGCATTGTTCCCGAGGGTGGCAGTTGGAGGAAGCAACTCCAGGGGCACCAGATAGGGCACCCCCTGCCCCCAAGTGCCAGCTGCCTGTGGCGGGAGGACCCACTTCAGCAGCCTGAACCTGAGCATTCTGTCCTGCTCTGGACTGGGGCAGGGACAAGAGGCTGAGGTCATAGAGCCCAGCACATGGGGAGGGACGTGCAGTAGGGCCAGCTTCTCCACTGGGCTCAGGATGGGGTGTCCAGCTGGGGAGGGGCAGAGGCCAGGGCCCCTCTGCAGGGTCACCTCCGCTCCTGAGCCTCAGCTCTAATAGCCCGCCCACCATCCACGTCTCCTCGGGTACCGCTTCACTGAATATGCTGTGGGGCCAGATGGGCCCAGGGAGACCGGCAAGGGGTACCTGTGATGGCCCACAGATGTGGGTGAGGCCAGCCAGCGGGGAGGCCAAGGTCTCGCGGGGTGTCCAGGTGGTTGGAAGGTAGACAGACTCCCAGAGGACTCAGGGATCGGGCCTGAGAGCTGGTCAGGTACAGAACAGCCCGTGCTTGAGCTGAGCAGTGAACGGGAGTCAGGAGCAAGGTGTGATGCCATTAGGGTCAGGAGACCCCCTCAAGGTGCCCCCTGGCTGCATCCAAGTGCAGGCACATCGTAGAGGGCACATTCCTGTGCTTACAGGTGTCCCTCTGTGCCCGCAGGCCTGGAGCTGGGCCTGGGCCCGGAAGTGTCCCCAGGGTGGGTGTGCTTGGCAGGTGCTGACACTGAGGCACGTGGCTTGTCCATGTGTGGCTATAGCAGCACCCCCCCGCACCCCAGAGTCATCAGAGTGCAGGTACTCCCCGGGAACCCCCAAGCTCTCTCCATATAGCACGCCTGCCCTCGGAACGCTGAGCTTCAGGAGAGCTTGAGGCCCCCATGCCTTCTTACATGCACTTCCTTCTTGGGGTGGGGGTTTCCTGGGAAGGCCACTAAATGAGCATCCACCCAATGAAGCCACATCCCGGCCTCGGGCAAGCGGCCCTTGGCCCAGGAGCCTCCAAGTCAGATGATGGTCCCAGGACTTGCCTGTGCCAGGTCTCCTCTGGGCAACCTGTGCTGCCAAGAGGGGACTGAGGTTCCACCGAACAGAACAGGAGATGCGAGGTCGCCCCGCAGTGGCCACTCCAGGCCTGCTCACCTGCGGACAGGCCAGCTGAGCCAGGGGCAGTGGCCTCGACACAAACAGCCCGGCTTGTTTTCACCCACGGGGCTCCACGGAGTTTCCAAAAGTCTTAATAAGGGACGTGGCCTGGGCGGGAGCGTGGCCGCTGGGCTGTGAATGGCGCCTGTGAGCGCCGGGGAGAGGCCGTCCTCCGCGGCCAGCCAGGGGGGCCCGGGATAAATGGCCCCAGTCATGCCGTGGGCCGGCCCAGCGAGAGTGTGCGAAGTTGAAGCTATAAATTACCCGCCGAGGCCAGCGCCACCGCAGCGCGGGCGGGGGTGGGGGGGTTGTCCGTAAATCGGCCCTTTCACCACTGGAGGCTGCGCACGAAAGAAAAACTTTGTTTTATTAAAGCAACATCAGGGTTGCGGCCGCCCGGCTGGGAGGCGCCAACAGCGGGGCTGGGCACCGGGGAGGCGGGGAGGCAGGGGGTCCAGCCGCACCCCGGGGCCTTGGAAAAAGGGCCAGTCAGGAAGGACCAGCTCCAGCCACGGGGGGCCGGTGCCCGCTCCTGCACCAAAACTGGCGGGCCTGTGCTGCTGGCTCTCTGGGTGGCCCCACCCTGGTCCCCCACACATTGCCGGGGCCCCTCCAAACCCCCCCACCGCAGAGCCAGCCTCCATCTGCCCCCGAGTGGGGCTCCTGGGTGAGCCACCTCCATCCCCAAGAGCTCCATCTTCCCTTCCAACCGGAGGATGACGGACATTCCGGGGAGCAGGGAAGGAGCTCTTGGGAAGCCACAGGCCTTGTACTGCCCCTGGTGGGCTCAGGCCCTGCTCTGCTGTGAAGGCTGGAGCCCCAGCCAGCCCTTAGGGGGAGTCCCCCACCCACCCAAGCCTTCCATGGCTCCCGGCTATCCCAGCCTCAGGGTCACAGGAGGCTGGGCAGGTGGTGCTTTAAGAGCGGCCTAGGTTAATTTTTAGACAATTAAAGTAAAAATGAATGGAAACCTGGGGCCTTATCTCTACTCCTCCCTCAGCCAGGAGGTAGGCGCTAGTGTCCCACAGACCCTGGCAGGGTGAGTGGGTGGAAATTCAGGGTGTGTGAGTGCAGGTTCTTGCCACACACAGACTCCCAAAGGAAGCTCCCAGTGGCCCCCCAGCCCTGCCCGTGCAGGGACACCCCCTGCGCGAGGTCCTCTGTGCCCACAGCCTCTTCCAGAGCCTCCCCAGAGCACCCCAGCCCCATGAACCGCAGAGGAGGCTGCAACCCGAAGCCCACCCTCCCTCTTTTCTGCACCCCTGCCAGAGGACAAGGCTGCATTGCTTGCCCCGCACCTGAGCCCCCTAGCCAGGTAGATGCCTGGTAGGAAGACTTCCGGCACCATATCAGGCAAGCAAGTGCTTGCTTGGGGCAGCCAAGCCTCTGGCTTCTCTGTTGCAGGCGATTGGCTTTGTCTGTGCCCTCTGGACTTTCCAGATGCCTCAGCTGAAGATTGGGCCTGGAGGTCAGGGTGGCAACCCCCTCTGGGTCCAGAGCCCATCTGCCCCCATGTCCCCATCAGGCCGGAACCTCTTCTGCTTCAGCCAGGGGCTCACAGTCCTTGCTCCCTGTGTGGATTCAGAAACCCAGGCTCCTCAGCTGATGCATGGAAACTCGGGAGTCACAAATGACTGATGCCAGCAGCTTGGGGTACCAGTAACTCACACCTGCCAACCTGGGCGGGAGGTCCTGTGAACAAGACCGGCCGGGGTGGGGCTGGCATCCCAACTGGACCCAGATTGTAGTATTCAGAACAGACCCAATATCGGAATCCAGGGAGCGAGGTGAATTGGGAGGCATCAGGTAGTGAGGGCACCGCGAGGGGGGCACTGTTGGGTTGAACCTGAAGGATAATAAGGAGTCAGGCCTGAGTGGCCCTGAAGTACGGGCTTCTGAGAGGCCCAGGGGCTGGAGCAGATGGAGCCACAGGAGGCGGGAAACCAGGGGCCAGGGCACAGGAGCCACTGCAGGAGCAGAGTGGCACGTGGATTTGGGAGGGAGGGCACCAGGCAGGGCAGCACAGGCCCGGGGAAGGAGCTGGGGTCGAGGTCAATCCTGGGCAAAGGCTGAAATTCCAGGCCCTGGGACTCAGCCTCCTATACCCTCAGGCTGCTCTAGGGCCCCTCCTTGATACGGTAGGCAGAACCTGGGCTGGGTTAGGGTGCCAGTCCCCGCCAGGAGGCCAGGGGAAAGGGCCTGGGAGATGGCTGTGCCCCCGGAATCATGCTGCTTCCAGCCCGCCACCCAGGAGATGAAAGGCCGTACGTTGGCCCTGCCCAGTTCAGGCCCCCACGGTGCCCTTTGAAGGCTGTGGGAATGCCTGCAGGGCAGACGGGTGCCAGGCACTGGGAGGGGGGCTGCTGGTGTTGGGGCACCAGCCGAAAGGGCCTCCTGGCTCAGCCCTGGCCACTTCCCAGGGCCACACTGTCACAACCTTGCCCTGTCAGAGATGCCAGTGGGCAATGGGGGCAGAGGGTACCACCATCCTCCACCGGTCGCAAAAAGCAAGGCCTGTGACGATGCCTCAGTCTCCCCATCTGTACTGACAGTAGACAGAGACCAAGAAGGTGTGGAAGCGAGACTCCCACCCACCCACCCCTGCAGTGTGGGCCTCAGGGTGGACAAGGGTCCAAGGAAATGCAGGCCTCCCAGGCCCCTCTGGAACCTCTCCTCTAGGGGTTACTCCACTGCCTGGCAGGCCTCGGGGGGAAACCTCCCGCCAGGACAGACTGTGGGGTGGTGGGGCAGCCTCTGCCATCAGTCTGCTCTGGCTGGGAACTCCTCCGGCCTGATCCCAGCTGCCATCAGGGATGCAGGACAGACTCCAGGGAACCTGAGGGCGGGGGTGGGGCCTGTTGCTCCCCTCCAGGGAACCTGATGGCGGGGGTGGGGCCTGTTGCTCCCCGGGGCTGGGCTGGGGCTGGAATGTTTGCATTCACTGTTTGCCTGAGGAGGGTGGTGCCCCCGGGGTGGGGGGCCCTCCTGGGGAGCCCCTCCCGGTTCCTAGGGCCCCAGGCCCAGCTGAGTCTACAGCTAAGTCAGCTGGGGTGGGGGAGGGACCCTTTGAGTCGGATGGGGAATTCCAGGGCTGGTCTGGACACAAAAGGGTCCTTCCTGCCTCCAGGCTGCCCCCTCACCTCCTCAGGGACCCTCTGTGCCCTGGACCCGGAGACCCCAGCCCAAATAGTTGCTCAACCAGCTCCTCCCCCGCCCAGCCCTCCGGTTCCCGGGGCTTCCCAGCCCAGCTCGGAGATTATGCAAATCCCCGGCGGCTCCTTAATTAAATCCCTAACGAGGCGCTGGGGCCGGGCCAGAGGCGGCGCTGAAAGCCGGGGTCACGCTCCGGAGGGGCCCGGCCCGTCTGCGACGTGAGGGCCCCCTGTGCCCCTACCAGGCCTGGGAACCTCCGCGCAGCCGGAGGGGGTGGCTGGGCCGGCCCTCCTCTCGCCAGCCCTGCCCGCCCCCGCGACTCCCGACGGGGTGGCTGGACCCCAGCCCCACCCAGCGGCTTCGCCCCGGGCCTCAGTCTCCCCAGCTGGGACGGCCGGTGCCCGCGCACCTGCGCCGGGTCCTGCGGGCTCCGGGTCCTGGGGGCGGGGGGCCGCCGGGGTCGGGGGCGTGGCGGCCGGGGGCAGTGGCCCCCCCCGAGCCCCGCGCTCCCCTTTCAGACGCGGGTTGTTGGGCCAACAGCCCGGCCGGCCGCCTGAAAGGCCGGGATTAGCGCACATTAGCGGCCCTTTGAGCGGCGCCCGGGGCGCCCCTTCCGCCTGCCCCGCCCCGCACAGGCCGGACCGCGGGGCGGGAGGCTGGGGGAGGGGAGGCCAAGAGTCCCCCCTTCTTGTCAGGCCTCGGGTCAGGGTGTTAGCCCCGCGTGGAGCTGAGGGGTGGCCAGCACAGGCGGCGAGAGGGCCGCTGTCCGGTGGGGTCCGGCTGGCCAGCATGCGCAGCGGCCTCCTGCCCCCGAGCCCTACCCGGTGGAAGCCCATGCCCCCTTCCTCCAGCCTCTTTGCCACGGCTTCCAGGGGGTGACCTGGGGAGAGCCCCAGCCGCTCTCTGCTCCAAAGTGGCCTCCGCATGGGCGTCGAGGATGCCGCCTGCTGGAATTGGGCTGGCCTGCCACAGGGTTGGCTCGGAACAGCGACCCCCAGAACAACCGCAGCGTTGTTCCCACGCCCACCTCCAGTCCTAGCAGCTTCTAACCTTCTCCCTGATCCAAACATCTTTTCCTCCCAGCAGCCTGCCTGGATTTTCCCAAACTGAGCTCCAGGCCTCTGGGTCTCCAAAACTTTCTTCTTCTCCTAGAAGCCCTGGCTCAAAGGTCCCTGCAGTGGGTTAGCATCCCTCCCCCAGCACCCAGCTAGAGGCTATTTTCTTTCAGAATAATCCGTGAGCCCTGGGTCCAGAGAGGAGACTACAGGTGGGAGTAGCCCCTGTCCCCAGCTGGAGTCAGGGATGACACAGTTGCTGAGCGCAGCCCGCCTGCCACTGCCTGTCCCAGACACCTGACCCGGACTGACTGGGGAAACTGAGGGATGGGTGGGGAAGGAGCCAGCCGTCGGGGTCACACTCTACACCCACGGCCCCCTTCTCACTCTCACCTAGCCACCTGCCTGTCAGGGGCGGCCGCTGGCCCAAGGACCCTCAAAATCGACCCAGCATGACCAGCACCGGGACTGGGGGTCCGGTTGATGCCCACCTGCCACCAGGCCCCACATGTGTACACGCGCGTGCACGCACATGCCCACCGGGGCACCGCAGCGCGCCCCCACCCTGGGAAGAGTAAATATCTTCTCCAGAGGAAGCAACAGGCCTGTCTCCCGAGAGAAAAAATGTGGCCAAACCAGACCCAGGAGGCCTGTGGGCCCCTCTCCTGCTACCACCCTGGAGTCACGATGGCCTCTCAAGTTTGGTGGTAAAACATTGACAGCCCCCCTCCTCCACGGGCCTGGTTCTCACATGGGCAGTTGCCTTGGGGGAGCGTGGGGCTGGGCAGGCAGGTAGGACACGGCAGGTGTTGGTGTGTGTGAGCATACTCGGAGGGGTGGGAGGGCCTGGGAGCTACCCCTGCCCCCTGCCAAGAGGAGGGACTCTCAGAGCCTGGAAGGTCCCCAGGGCTGCCCCATCTGCTCAGGGGATCTTGCCTAAAAGAGACAAAGCTCCCTTGCTCGTGGGCCTGCAACTCTGCTACCTGAGTCTCCTTGTACCTTCCCCACCCTGCCCCCCGCATCACCACCCTGGGCCCCAGATGGGTCGGGACCAACTGCAGACAAGCACAGGGCCTCTGGGCCTTAAGGGAGAGCCCCTGGCTGTCGGGGGCCCAGAACAGAGGCTCCCGGGGTCCTAGGCCTCACTAGGATGATGAGTCCAGTGGTCTTGCCTTTGTTGGCTTCAGAAGGATGTGACTGCCTCTCATCTCTTTGCCTCTGGAAAGGCAGAAGAAGGGCAGTCGAGACCCTCCCCTGCCCAGGGGCCCCCACCAGCCTAGCCAGGACAAGGACTGGCCAGGCCAGATCCTATGACTCTGGAGAAACCACATGGAGCCTGGGGTTTGCCTCGGGAAACCCGATCAACTAATGACAGGTTTGGCGTGGGGGTGACTGGCTGAGGCCCCACCACAGGCCTATCAGCAGCAGAGGACCCCTATTCCCTCCACGTCCCCATGGCCACAGATGCCAGAAGCTAGGCCTCAAGGCCTCTGACACCATCCCCCAGTGTGTGTTTGCCCTGGTTGGACCCCCAGCCTCTCACTCACCCTGGCCACCCAACCCCTCTCGGCAAGCCTGTACCAGGCCCTCCCCTGCCCTGAGGACCTTTGGAGCTTCTGGAGCTGCTCTTCTGGAAGCAATCGCAAGAAGGGTGTCAGGCCATGGAGAGGCTGTGGCACTGCATTGTCACCTGCACTCTTTCCTGGATCAGTCTGGCCCCTCTGCCTGGGGCCTTCCAGGCCACGAGGCTCAGAAGGGATGGCCTGGGAGCTTGGGCGGTCAGGAGCTACAAACAGCCACGGGTATCCTGCAGCCACCAGGCCCTGTGGACATGCCCATGGGGACCCAACCCTGTACATGCCTGGGCTCAGCCCAAGCCTCCCGGAGCCCCGTGGGGGCTGCCCCTCTGGTAGGGTCCAGTGTCCGGCACTGAGGCAGGACTGTGGGCAGCTTGTGGGGGGTCTGGGGCAGCGGCAGGCCTGTGGGGTCCCCAGAGGGTCCTGGAACGGCCCGCTCACCCATGCCCCCACTCAGGAGGGGAAGCTGAGGCATGTCCTGGAGGCCAGTAAGTGCAGCAGGGATGGGGGAGCCAGCCGGGGAGTGCAGGTGGCCTCCTGGGACTCATGGGCGCAGGGCACACACTGCCGGTCTGACTGGGCAGGGCACCAGAGCCTCCCTCTGTCGCTGCAGCCCAGGCGGGCAGCTTTAATTACCACTCGCTGGGCCCATTGAGCCGAGATAATCTGGGCCCGCTGCGGGCAGCGCAGGGAGTTGCCCCCTCCCCCCGCAGCCCGGGCACAGGGTCCCCAGGTTCTCACGTCCTGCCGGCCCCAATTAAAGAGAGCTCGGCGGGGCTGCCGCTGCACTAATGAGCTCCGTGGGCTGCTGGGCTTCGCGCCAGGGGGGCGCAGGAGCGTCGGGGTGGGAGGAGGGGAGGAATGGGACCATTCCAGAGGGGAGCCCACGGGTCTTCCCCTATCTGTGTCCACCTGCCCAATGGAGCTCTGAGACACCCTTGTGATGGAGAGACACCTGATGCAGGAGGCCCCCTCTCTGTGCAAAACCCCCTGACAGCCCACACTCAAAAGTCAAGACACCCTCCCCGGGCCAGGAGCCAGGCAGGGGCCAGGGTCTGGAGGGCAAGTGGCAGGCACCGCAGGGTTGGGGGCTGGGGCAGAGGCAGAGGGCAGTGGTGCCTGTCCTGGCAGCTGGCTTAAGACACAGGGGGCTCCCTCTCAGCCCTTCCCATTCAGAGCAGCCACCTAGGGCCCTGGTGGGGAGAAGTGAGGGGCTGAGGGGGGCAGGACCTAAGGAGCCCTAGAGGGTGGGTGTCAGGACCAGGGGAATCTTCCAGAAACTTCTGAAGCCGACTGGGGAGCCCAGGTCAGACTGGATGGGGCAGTCCAGACCCCCCCCAACCCAGGGCTTCTGGTCACTGGGGCGCTTGGGGCCAAGTGGGGCACACAGGACTCAGTTGGTGGAGGGAGACGGGGCACTGGCAGACCGAGATGGCCAGCTGGGGGGTTTGGTGTCAGGCTTACCAGGAACGGGCTTACCCCACACTGCTGCCTGTCCTGTGCTACCTTCCGAGCTTCGGAGGCCAGGCTGGGTGTGCGGGGCCTCTGAGAGGCTGGGACCACAGTCCGTCAGATGGGGGGGGCTTTTAGTTCCAGGGACCCAGCGTCCGCTGGGACTTCTGGGTCTGCCTTGGCTGCCACTGCCACTCCCACAGGCTCCTCAAGTCACGGACTGTATCTGTGGGGCCCAGGACAGAGAAGGGGGGCAGGGGCCCTGGTGGGCAGGTGCTCAGAGGGGAGCAAGAGTGTATGGGACTTCCTGGCCATCAGTGCACATCAGGCTCCCCACCCTGCTGACCTGACCCCTGAGGGGACCCCGGGGGCTAGGGCCTGACCAGCCTGACCCCCATGCACACTGTCCGTGTACATGGACGTGAACCACCGGCCTGTGCACATGTGTGTGGACATGGGGCCCCTGGACAAGCACAGGCCTCGGGACCAGCCCCCCACAGGCTTAGGGCTCCGTGAATATTTGTGGTTGCAGCCCGGGAAAAGGCCGACGGTCAGCACAGAGAGATCTGGAGGCTGCGTGGTGACCCAGTTTACTGGAAAAGCCGGAACCTGGCAGAGGGTTTGGCCAAAGCCAGCTCCGGGTCCTACAGACCTGTGGTCACCCCAACACATGGTCCCAGAGACCCGGCAAAGGCAAGGGACCCCGGGACAGGCCAGCCATCTCCTGGGGTGGAAGACAAAGGCTGGAGGAGGGTGCCCTTGCCCCCTGCCCGCAGGGTCGGGTGGGGGGTGTCCCAGGAGCCAGACAGGGAGCTGGGCCAGTCTGGGATGTGGGTGGGGCCAAGCCTGTGTTGGTTTGATGGCTGCACTGCAGCTGGCAGCCCCCCTTGGCCTCCTTCCGCCTCCTCAGCTCTGGCTACTTCATCTGACCCAGGGCTTGAGGCCAGTCGGGTACAAGGGCAGTTTGAGTTCTTGGAGGAAGGGGGTCCCCTTGGACCCCCAATTCTGCTCCATTCTTGCCCCTCGCCCCTGCCAGGAGTCCCCCCACCCTGCTGTCCCCTTGGGGCATTGGCTTTTGGCTCTCTGGGGGCAGGGAGGTGCCTGGCAGCCACACAGGAGCATGGGGCAGTTTGAGTCCCTGAGAGAAGCTGATGGGAAGGGGGGCAGCTTCTCGCTTCCACTCACCCCTCCCTTGGGGCCTGCCCCTTTGTGCCCACCCCCCTACTGGGCCAGAGCTGGTGCCAGCCCTTGTCCCCCGGACAGCCGGTGAGCGCCACAGGTGCTATCCGTGACAGCAGTAGAATGAGCCCGTCGCACCCAGGGCAGGTGTCGGCGCCTGGGACAGGGCCAACTGGAAACCCAACCCACCCCCCACACCCACCCACTGCAAACCTGGCAGGCCTTCCCCTGAGACGAGAGAGATTAGCAGGACCCTTGTCCCAGCCCCTCCCCATCGATCTGCCCCAGATAAGGTGGGTTGCAGGGTGGGTGAGCGGGGCAGTGGGGGTGGGGGCCGGCAAGACACAGGACAACAGGACAGGAGGGGGCCCTCCTGGCTTGGTCTTTCAGGACCCCAGCTGGGGGAGGCTTAATCTCACATCCCAACTCCCTTCCTGCTCAGGTGGCCAGGAGATCTGGGTCAGGTCGGGGGCTGGGAAGAGTGGTGCACACAAGTGTGGGCTTACTGCTCTCACAGCACCCTCCCTTGGGCACCCTGGGCCCACACAGTCCCCGGGGGGTGACCACAACAGGATAGCTCCTCGTTCTCGACCTGTGGGGTCTCTCCTTCCTGGGGTTCTCACTGCGGGCCTTCAGGGTCCTGTGTACCCCCTTGCCCAAACAGCTGGGCTTCCTCACCAAGCACACACATCCTCCTTTCTCAGGCTACAGACTTGCTGGGCCTGCTCTGGGGAGCCTCTGACTCCAGACCCTGCCCCTCCTAGCCCTCCCTGCTGGGGAGTGGGCTCCCAGGGAGGGCGTTTCCTCCTGGGGGTTCCATGGAGGCTAGAGGTGTACATCTCTGCCTGGAGGGCCCATCTGCTCTGATTCCCCAGAGCTGACATGGGCAGTGGGGTGCTGGGCTCTAGGAAGGGGGTGAGGTGGACATGGGAGGGACTCATGTTTCTGGGGCTTTAAACCCCCCGCGGACTCAGCCTGTTCTCTAGCCCTAAGCACAACCCTCCCCGGGCCAGACAGCCTGGAGCTCTCTGCGTGTCCTCTAGAACAGCTTTCCATTCACACTGCGTCTACAGCCCTCCCACTGGCCACGAGGTCTCGCCACCTCACAGGTGCCCTCCATAGCTCCGCAGGGCTGGCCTCCCTGCCCAGCCTCCTCCTTCTCTGCCTCCCCCAGCTGATGAGGATTGCTGCTGTCTCTGCAGAAGCTGCTGTCCTATGGCCATGGGCCCAGCCGGGCCTCTCCCTGGGGTCTTTGTGCCAGCAAGGCCTTCTGCTTGGGGAGACTGTCCCTTGCCGCCACTTCGTTCCCACATCTTGGGGATTTGCCTGCAAGTCCTGGGCCATTCATATCCCTAGTAGTCTTCTATACCCCTAACCGGGCCACACACACAGTGGGCACTTTCTGGACACCATCATCCCTGGGCTGACCAAAGGCCACTCCTGGACCTCAACAGCTTTCCAGACCTGCTCCCTTGGGCCCAGGGCAGCCCCCATGGCCACTGGATCCAGCTCCAGCATCCCCCAGGACCCCATCCCACCTGGACGCTGTCCCAAGGTGCTGGTCTGAGCACATCCCAGCCACATGGCTTTGCTCTCAGGAAGGCATGCCCTGGGCCATGGCAGAGGGTGGCTGTGGGCTGTTGGGTGGAGCAGTGGGGGCTGGGCAGGGGAAGGCTCATGGTGGGATCCCAGGGGCTCCCTGGGCCCCCATGCAGGTCACCCGAGGGACGGTGCCTGCCTTCCACCCTGGCCTCTGCAGCCTGAGGCCTGAGACTGGCTGGCAGGGGCCCGGCTAAGTCAGCGTGGCCAACAGCCCCATGTGTCAACTTGTCAGGTCAGCAGGTGCTCCCCGGGAGGACAGACTGCTGAGCGCTCAGGTCCGGGAGACTTGGTCCATGAGGGGCTGACTGAGGCACCCATAGCCCCAGAGCTGAGGTCTGGCAACTTGGGCCTCAGAGTTTGTCCCCGGAGGGAGCTACCTACAGGCTCCCAGCGGCCAGTTGGCATGCCCGTGGGGGCCCGAGTCCTGAACTGTGCCCACGCCTCAGGCCCTCAGCGCCCCTTACAAGGCGGCCCCTCCACAGGGATCTGGGGACCCTGCGCATGGCCTGCCTGGCCCTGGACAGAGAGGTTCTTCCCTTGGCTTCCTGCCCGGCCCTCCCGCCCCCACTTTGGAGACAGCAGTCCCAGGGGCCGCAGCTGCTGCCGGGGGTCCCACTTCCCTCAACCAGGTGAGCACAGCCGACCTCAAGTAGGCAAGACAGACAAATGGCTGCCAGACAGACAGCCCGGCCAGCTCAGGGGCCCACACACTCCTCCAGGCCGGCTGGCCACACCAATGCCTGTTGACTCTTGGCCTCTCCTGCCCGTGAGGGGCCGTGTTCAATTGGAGGCTGGGGCTGGCTGGAGCAGCGCCTGAGATGAGGTGGTGGGTGCTGGGGCAGGGGGGCTTGCCGAGGGCCCTGGCCGGGCTCAGGAGGGAACAGGCGCCCATCCGGCCTATGAGCTATGTTGCTCTGGCTGTTTCTCCCTCTAGCCACAAACACTTCCACCAAGAAGCCATCTGGGAAGAGGCCTCCACCATCCTGCTCAGCGTGGATCCTCTAGGATGAGCTGGGCCACGTATTAGCAGCACAGGGCAGGCATAGGGTAGAGTGTCCTGACCTTCCCAGACCTCACGCCCTGAGGGATCAGCGGCCAAACCCTGAATCCTCCGCCCTCTAACCCTGCTCTCCTCGGGGTCACTCGTGTGGGGAGCCTCCCACAGAGCCACGCAGCTGCTGCTGTCAGGGGGACCTACCACACTTGACCCCTCTCACCCTCCCCAAGGCCTCGCCCCTCCCGCTGGGACCCTGCATTCACCTCCTCCCTCACAGCCTGTGGAGAACCTGGCCTATCCCCCCTTAGCCAGGCCCCCAGGGCTCACCTTAATAAGGCTTCACAGCAACCCCC
This sequence comes from Lontra canadensis, assembly GCF_010015895.1. Classification (NCBI taxonomy): domain Eukaryota; kingdom Metazoa; phylum Chordata; class Mammalia; order Carnivora; family Mustelidae; genus Lontra; species Lontra canadensis. The sequence continues at coordinate 66,677,091 of NW_022630995.1, read as the reverse complement.
TGGCCGGCCTCTGCCCCCTCAGTCCCCTTAGGCCCTCATACTTGCTAGTAGGGCCCACCCTCAGGGTTCCTGTGAGGCTGTTCCCTGGGCCTGAGGCACTCTTCCCTGCACATCAGGGTCATGTGGCCTCAGGCTGTTTACTCGGTGCCCCTCTGCCCACCCCCAGCTCTGCCTCTGTGAGGAAGACTGCTGGCCGTGGGAGCTAAGAGTTTGTTCTTCTTGACTTCCCCGCAGGGCTTCTAGGGCTGGGGATCTGGGTCTGTGTCCTTTGCCCATGGGTGTCTGTGGCCTGGGGTAGGAATGCTCAGGGTCCCCCCGACTGGCTGTGCCCCCCACCTCCAGCCTAGGCCACAGCCCCCACCCCCACAGAAACACACACTAGACTTTCCTCAAACACAAGTCCATTTCCATTTGTGCCACACTGATTGTCTGTGCAGACAAAGGCCCCTTTCAGGGACGTCAGAGGTTCAGCAAATAAATAAATGAATGAAGTCTCCGAGAGGAAGAGGTGGTGGGAAGGGGCCGGGCTGGAGGTGGGGGCAGACAGGCACCCTCCCATCAGCTGTCCTGGCCCTTGGAAGGCACACAGACTAGGGCCAGAGTGGATGGTGGGGGGACCAGGGGACAGGCCTCCCCAGCCTGGGGGCCGTGAGCTGCCCTGGCTGGGGGTGGTTCAAGGCAACGAGGCCCAGGAATCAAGTGTCACACTAAGGGCTCCCACAAAGGCTGGGGGCTGTCTCAGTCTGGCATTTGGTTTGTCCCACGATGCATCATGGGCCCTCCGGGGGGGGGGACAGGATCAGAGGCCCCAAGCCTGATGGGGGGCGGCAGGCCTGCATGGGTTCCCCTGTGCCCTTGTGAGCCCAGTCCCACCCTCACTGTGTACCTTCCTGGGGTCCCAGCAGGGACCTACAGTCAACTCTTAGCCTTCTGGAGGATCTGAGCTCCTTGAAAGGCAGGCAGGCAGGGTCCCCACCTGCTGCTTTCTGGGGTCCCCTAATCCTGAGATCCCCCCCAGCTCTGGGAATTCCCTCTGCCCATGTCAGGCCTCCCTGAGGGTTCTGTGCTCCCTCTAGCCGAGGCCCAAGGGCTCACAGAGGCCAGCAAACCCCCTGCCCTAACTGCCTTTGTCAGTCAGACTCAAGTACAGAGGAATGGAAGGGTCCAGGAGGGCTGCCTGGAGGAAGGGACTGGGGAATTGCCTACAGGAGAGAAGGGGCTGGCCTGCTTGATTGGCTGCTGCTCCAGTCCAAGTCTGGTCCAGCCCCCAGGGCAGTGCTGACTCCTGGCTATTCTGGGGACAACAATGGCCAGCATTTAAATTCCAATTGAGTCGGCCTGAGTGGCCTCGGGCGTGAGAACGGGAGCCCCCACCCCCAGCCGGAGCCCCGCCCGCCACATTCCTGCCTCCCCGGAGATGGCCATGGCCAGGCCGTCGCCAGGGGGCCGGGAATGCAGCACTCAATGGCCAGGGACAAGGGCCCATTGAGCGGTGACGGGCCGGATTGAGCCGTCATTGCCCCTCCGCTCAGGAGCCCCCCTCCTCTGTCCCACCCGCCCCCCAGTGTTCCCAATGTCAGCTGTTAGGGGGACCCTGTGCAGGGCTTCCTGGGCCCAGAGTAGGCACAGGCAGACCTGGGTCCTCTTGGTGGACCAAGTGACCACTCAGCCTCTCTCCTCTTACCCCTCTTGCCACAGCCAAATTGTAATCGGATCATGTCGCGTTCCTGCCTATAGCCCTTGGTGCTACCCAGTGCCTGCAGGAACTGAAGGCTGAGCCCCTCCTCCAGCAGCTGGGCCAGCTGACCTCTCCCTCCCCTCACCCACCCTTGCTCTCCACCTCCCTCACCCTGCCCGGGAGCCCCCCCCCCCCCCCCCCCCCCCCCCGCCCACCCTGCCACCAGCTCTCATCCAGCCTTACCTTTCCCCCTGTGCACTCTTCACTGTCCACACCATCAGCCCCACGGAGTCAGGATCCCGTCTGCCCCAGGCCTGGTCTTCGGGGGCTCCACATGGATGGACCCATCAGGGTTTTAATGCTCACAAGCATGGCCAGGACAGGTCTCCCGCACCCCAGACAGGGCACAGTACCTTCACGGCAGCCCCATTGGAGGGATGAAGGACATTTGGGTTGCAGGTGTGTTCTGCCCCACAGGGCCCCTAAAGGTAGAGGCCCATCCCATGAGGCAGCCCATGGCCCAAGAACTTGACCCTCTGCTTGGATTTCTTCTTTGCTCATGGAACCAGCCTCAGGCCAGCGACTGGCTGACATTGTGCACACTGTTATCTGTCCTCACCCAGACGGATCACCTGGACAAGTCCCCAGGCTTCGTGGCCCTCTGTGGCCATGTCAGTGGCCCTGTTTCAGGACAGGATAGGAGGATGTCAGGCAAGATGCCAGGGAACCTGAGCCCAGGGAGGGTAGTCCCAGGGGGTAGCAGCTGATTGGGAGACATAAAGCCCTGGGTGCCAGGGCCCCCACTCGGGAGAGAACTGGGGGATAGGCGGGGGACTGGCTCAGTGCCCATGGGCGGCAAGTGTCCCCATGAGGATACCTCCTTCCATCCTGCTTGGGAAGATGAGCTCACCCGCCTGTCTCCTGGGTGCACCTGGCTGGGAGGAGAAAGAGTGCCGGTGGGGGGGCAGCCTTGGCCAGGGTCAACAGCCTGCCAGGTCTGGTAATGTCCCCCAAGCAGGCACGGCAGCCCACCTCCCCCAGGCAGGACCCAGGGAACCCCAGACAAGTGAGGTGTCGCAGTGCTGAGGGCCAGGTCTGTGCTTACTGAGAGCTCCCAGGGCTGCGGCCTAGGGGGCAAGACTTGGTGCGTGGGGCACGTGAGAGCCCCTAGTGCCCTTAGAACAACCTGGCAACTGGGGGTGCTAGGAAGACAGTTGTGGACTGAATGCATGCCCGCTTCACAGCAGAGAGTGTCGGGGAGTAAAGGGGACAGCTGGGGGCCCAGGCCTACCCCCCACCCTGTCCCACTATCCAGAGAAACCCAGGCCCACAGTGGGCCCCCTCTGCCCTTACCCTGCCCAGGCAGTCTGGCAGGGGACCTGAGTGCCTTGAGAAGGGTGCTCCTCGCTGGCTTTGCAGGGGCAGGGACCCCTCACTCCTTCACTTTGGAGGGGAAGCCCTGGGCCAGCTGGCCTAGAGAGTAGGGGGTGAGCCACCAAGAAGTCACCCCTCAGGGTCCCCTGCGGGCCTCTATCTTCCACACTCCTGGGGCAGGGCAGGAGCAGGGGTGGTGGCTGGGCCTCGGCTGTCAAGGGCCCGCACACCCTAAGCCCCCCGCTGCCCAAGGTCCCAGCCTGTGTCCAGGCTGGAGCTGGGGCTTCGGGTCCCCTGGGGGGAGGCTGTCTTGAGAGGCCCTTGCCCGTGGCCGTGAGTGGACAAGGATGGATTTGCGGAGCAAGTGGCACCCGAGGAGCGGTGAGTGGCTATGGTGGGCTGCTGGGAGGGAGAGGGGCAGAGCTCCACAGAGAGGGAGCCTCGTGCAAAGTCTCCGAGGTAGAGATGAGCCCTGGGTCCAAGGACTGGCCAGCACAGGGGTGGTTAGAGAGTTTGTTCTGTGAGTCCCCGGCTGTGCTGAGATTCAGCCAGGGGCCCTGGGGTCCCAGAGCCACAGGCTCCTGAGTAGAGAGTGGTGTGGTCCTGTGCAGACTTGGGCAGGACCCCTGGTGGCCTGTGGGGGCGGGACCCGGGGCAGGACCCAAGGTCAGGCTCGAGCAGCCATGTAGGTTTCTAAGGTTGGTGAACCTGGGAAGATACAGTAGCCAGCAGGGCTGGGCCCATCCCAGAGGTCCCACCCCAGCCATGGCCCCACCTTACACCCAGGCCTGGGCCAGCTCCTTGAGCCCCAGATGTCCTGGCTTGGCGCCCCTCAGCTCTCCCTTGCCTGGAGTGAAATCCAGGCCCTCAGCAGGACATAGCTGCAGGCTGGGGGCATAGAATGCCAAGCTGTCCCCCCAGCTGAACCTTCCTATGCTGGTCTTTCCTGGACATGGAGAGTAGCAGTATCTGCTTTCTCTCTTTTCCCTGGCTTCCAGGGAGCTCAGGATCAAGCAATGACCATCCGTCCCTAGGTTCTGGAGTGTTTCTGTTTTCTCGGCCTAAGGAAGTCTAGGGTGAAAAAGCTGTGTTTTCTCAGCAGCTTAGAGCTCAAACCCACACAGCACAAGTGTGTGGGGTCTACTGCCCAGAGACAAGGATGTGCTTTCCTTCCATCTCTGTGCCGGGGCCCAGATGGGGTAAGGGGCCTCGCCAGAGCCCCTCCTGCACCTACAGTCCTGGCCCTGGTCAAAATCGGCCCGAGAGGTAGATAGGGCCCGGGTCATCAGGGAAAGCTAGTTCTCAGGCCCCCGGAGGGCCCAGAGCCCGTCCTGTACCGACATAAACACAGGCCTCTCCCACCTGCCTCTCCTTGGCCCAAGACCGGGGACTCACTTGAGTCCTAAGCCGCCTCCCAGGTGGAAGGGGCATCCTGAGTGGGGGTTGGGGGAGGGTGAGTTTCCTGTTCCCAAGGGCTCCAGCCGATGCCATCCATGTCCAGATAGCAGCAGAGTTGAGATGGCAGGCGCTGGGCTCTGTGACAAGTCTCGTCCTGAGTGGGGAGTGGGAAGGGGGTCAAGCCCTGTCCCCTGGCCTCCCACATGTCTCTCCAAGGTCAGCCTCCCAGACGTTTCAAAAGAGCAGAGCCCTGGGTTTGGGGGAACTGGTGGGGGGCTCGGTGGGCCTGGGGACTGGCAGGCATCCCTGGTGAAGACGGCTATGTTTGGGCCAGTGTCAATGGGCCACTGTGCTCCTCAAGAGCCCCTAAACCTGCCCACCTGGCAGGACAGATGTGTCCCTGCTGGCAGGTCCTGGCCCCAGCTGGCTGCCATGCACAGCCCAAATGTGGGGTGCCATGGTCAGGGGCTAGTGTGCATCCCGGGGTCTCTGGGAGTCCCACCCAAGTGGAGAGTGAGCCTGTGCTCACCCTGCCTGAGCCAGCTGTCCTCAAGACCACACTTGCCGCCCCAACAGCCCCCCGTGCAGTCCAACACAGCTCTTCCCAGCCTGGGCAGCTGGAGTCTTTTTCTGGGGACACAGGTCTTGACTATCAGGGGACAGAATCCTCCTAATCCCACCTTGAAGCTCCCTCCATTAACAACAGAGCCCCTCCATGAATGTGGGCCTGGGCCAGGTCTCAGGGGGCTCAGGGAGTCCTCTTGGCTACCTGGTGGTGGGGCGAGCTGCATGGAGAGGACCACGTCCCAGGCCACAGCAGGAGGGTAGGGCTGGGATTGACCAGAGATGTCTGCCATGCAGCAGGCTGGCACGTGGTGGCCCACAGGCCACAGGGGTGACCCCCACCCAGCTCTAGCACCCATGAGACCTCAAGACCCCACCCCAGGCAGCCCTTCCCCTGGGTCTCACTGGCCCAGAGTCTGTGCATCAGCTAGGCTGGGGGTGGTGGGTGACTCCTCCCCACGGCTGAGGGGCCTCGGGACCACCCATTCCGGGGTCTTGGTGGAGGACAGTGGGCAGGGCCTGACTTCCGGGGGCTGACTACTTCAGGACTGGAGAGAACAGAGCTGCATGAAGGGTTTGCGGCCAGCCCCTCTCCTGCCCCTCCCAGGTGCTCTGATAAAGACCCAGAGTCCAGTCACCTCATCCATGGGGAGGCAACTTTACTGTCCCCATCTTACAAACATGCCAGAGACCACCCAGCAAGTACCAGCTGAGCTGGGACCCCTGTACCCAGTGCCTTCTGGGCTAAGCCCACTCCTAGGGCGGGAATGATGGGGGGGTTCCGGATGGAGGCTCTGGGCAGCCAGGGCTGTGGACACAGAAGTCCCAGGGGCACAGGCGCATTCAGAGGTCAGGAGAGCAGAGGGGTCACAGGAAAGGGGGCTCACTTGCCTCCCTCTCCACTTCTGAGGGACATCTTCAGGGGTGGAGGGCTGGGCAGGTTGGGGAGAGCCCGAGTGGGCAGGCCTCCAGGGAGTGGGCCGGCCCCCATCCAGTCTCCACCTGCCCAGCCAGCTGGGTTTCTGGCGCTACCAGTTCCGTGAGCTCATGGCAGCGCGGGGCCCAGAACCTGTAAGCTCTTTACGAGAATACACCAGGCTTCATGTTCGTGCGTACCCGTGCCAGATGGGGCTGGGGCGGGATGGGGACATGGGAATACAGAAACAGCAAAGTCTCGCCCAGCTCCTGGTTTCAGAGACTGGCGGCTTCCCCTTGTCCAGCAGGATGGATACACCAAGGGGGCATGAGAGCATGGCCAAACCGGGAATTAGGGGACGGGCCCCCAGCCCAGTGTATCTTGTGAATGGCCCCACTCTTCAGCTCGCATGGAGAGTTCTGTCCCCCAGCCACTCTTGAATGTGAAGGCAGAAAGCAGCCCAGGGATGGGCCAGGGAATGGACTGGATGCCTGGCAGCCGTGGGGGAGGGACTGGCACAGGCCTTCCTCCTCTGTATCCCCATCCTGTATGGGCTGGGCCTGTAGGCCCCTACCACAGGAAGGAAAAACCTTGAGCACTAATGAGGCCCATTATTGAACCCCTGGAAGTTTCTCAGAAGCCAAAAGGGGAGGAGGGGACATGGTCAGTGCAAGTCGGGGTGGAGTGCCTGTGAGGGCAGCGAGCCAAGAGGAACCAGGACCCAGAAAGTCATGGCCAGAGGCATGCCGAGGAGGAGTAGCGGTTCTAGATCTGCTGTGTGGCCCGGGGCAGGAGGCTAACTTCTCTGAATCAAGCAGATTCCTCATCTGTCTACTTGAGCTCAGTCATCTCCTTCACCCAAAAGACCCAAGGGGCTGGGAGAGGGAGCCCTTTCCCAGCTGGCCAGGGTTGTCCAGGGTCACCAGGGGACCCAGCTTTAGTAGGCTAGCCTGGGACTTGGACTAGCCTGGAGTGCACACTGGCCCAAGGTTTCCCTCAGCCAAGTCAGGTCCCCAGGGGGGCCAGACTGGGGCCACCAGAGCCCTGAGCAGAGACTGTCTGCTGAAGCCTCTGGCCCTGCTTGTGTTCCCCGGGCATGCACATGTGAGCGCCCATGCACACGTGGAAACGTGTGCACCCAGACTTGGCCTGGGCCCAGGGAGTGCTGGGATCTGAACCCCCTGCCTTCACAGGGTGCGTGCTGGGACGGGTGTGGGGAGCCTGCCCAGCCTTGCTCTGACCCAGTTTTCAGGGCCCGGCCCAGCAGGCTGCTCTGGCAGTGGAGGCCTGGAGAACTTCTCAGCAACATGGGTGCCTGGGCCCGTGGTGTCCTGCCAGCAGGAGCCAGCTAGCTCCACGTGCTCCGGGCTGAAGCAGGCCTGCTCCCTGGGGACACACATGCATGCAGGCATGGGCTGGTCTCAGAGTTGTACCCCCATGAACTCCCATGAGGGTTCTAGGCCTCACTTGCTGGGGATGGGCAAGCCTCCCAGGAGGCAGGCTGCTTCTGGGCCCCCCTATATCCTGCCCACCTCCCCTTCTTTCTCAGGATGAACCAGCACGTCATCCAAAGACCAAACCCTGTGGCCCTCCGCTCCTGACCTGGCAGAGGGCTTCCCTGTTGTTCTTTCCCAGAAATCAGCCGGGGCCCAGCTGCAGACCAGAGTCCCAGGAGGCCACGGGTTTGGGGCTAAGCCCACGGAGCCACAGGGGCTGGGCAGGCCTTGGGAGATGTCCTGGAGGAGGGGCGAGAGGGAGGGTCCCGCCGGGCAGAGAGGCCGCAGGAGCATAGCTGGGGCAAGGACTGCGGGGAGTGGTAGAGGAGGGTGGCCATGGGAAGGGAGCCCTGGCCTGATAAGCCCCTTTGATCTGCACTGAGGCAGCACAGACCCCTGTCCTCAGATAAACTGGACCCGGAGCCACAGGCTCCAACCCTGTCCTCCTGGCCGCCCTGCCCCCACTCACTGAGCCCAGAAGATGGGAGGCTGGGACAGGAGTGGTGCCCCACGAAGCAGGTCTGGCGGCAGGGAAGGGAGCTGGGCTTGCTCCTCCCCCTGGCCCCCCAGCCTGGCTGCATGCAGCCTTCTCTGGCCCTGCGGGCCTGGCAGCAGACCCTTCTCTCACCTCCCTGAGAGGCTCCCATTGCCTTCACCCGGAGCCTGGGGGCCCCATGAAGCCCCTCCCTGGCTGTGGCCCCTTGAGCAGCCCTGTCTGACCTGAGTTTAATTCCTGTGTGAGCACAAGTGTGGACACAGCTTCGTGTGGGACAGTTCCCCATTGCCCAGGCACCCTTGCCATGATAGCTACCCTCTGCCTGGGTGGTGGTCAGCGTCCCCCAGGCCCAGGGGGCTATCTCAACCACACCTCCAGCCTGCTGGGCAGACCAGCTGGACAATAAAGTTGTCAGAAGCCTGGGGCCATGGGGAAGGCAGGCAGGCGTGGCCGGGGAGGGAGGCCTTGAGAGGCCTTGCAAAGACATCTCTATTAGGGGGTCACAAACCCTGCCCAGCCCCAGGGCCTCCCAGGACTGGGAGGAGTGGGTGAGCATGGGTAGAATTGGCCCTTGGGCTGGAGGCAGGCGTGGGACTCACTGTCCATCAGGGCCCACAGGCAGGACAGGCCTATAGGCAGAGGTGCAAAGTGAGGCTGGGAGTGGCATGGTGTGGGCACCCCGTCTCTGAGAAAACCTCGGAGGAACCTGAAGTCTAGGTCTCCCCCCGATTGGGAGTGCCCTGAGCAAATAGTTGCTGAGATAGGCCCCTTGTGAGGTGCTTTGTGACGCTGTGCCTCAGTTTCCCCATCTGTAAGATGATATGTTGCCGACTATGTTGGGCAACCCTTTAGGTTCAACAGACAGTCCTCCGCCTGTGTTCAAAATGTGCCCAGGCTAGGCTGGAGCCTCAGGACAGCACACTCACTCCTGCCCCCAGGCTTCCCCAGGAGCAGAGTTTCAGAAGCTCAGGGCCCGGGGGACACACAGAAGCCCCAGTCTCCTGGGAGAATAGGACCAGAGCAGGTTTCCTGCAGGAGTATTGGCTGCAGCCCTCATCCTGTGGGGGGCTAGCAAGACCCCACATGAACTGTAGCCTCTGACCTTCAACACCCAGCAGATGGCCCGGGGGGGAGAAGGCCCTGTGGGGCAAGCTGCTCCCCACCTCTCCTTGCCCAGGGCTGCAGAGGGTGGGGGTGCGCGGCCACAGGGCCCTCGGTCAGCAGAGGACAGCTAGGCCTTTCCTCCCAGAATCCCCAGAGCCAGGCCCCCTTTTCCAGGAAGCCCAGGACCCCCACCGACCCCTTTCTCCCCAGGCCCTGCCTGAGCACTTTCCCAGAGCCACATCCTTCCTCCTGACCAGCCTCCCCCCAGATGCTGTTAGAGCCCCTTCACAGTGGGACACAGAGGCTGGGTGACCCACAGAGCTGGGCAGCTGTGGGCGGTGGCCGTTCTAGGACTCTGCCTCAGATGCCCGCTGTGACCTTCCAGCCCCACTGCCCACAGCATTGGCAGCAGCTGGGGCTCCGAGCTGGCCATGGGGGAAGCTTGGGGCAGGAGTTGTGCCCCCACACCTCATTCTCCTGGACAGAGGGCCTGACTGGTGGGGCAGGGGTGGGGGTCGTGGCTCCGGGTGGGTCTGAGTCTGGCTGGGGGTGCACAAGGAGCACGGGGCTCCCGACAACGGCTGCTTGGACAGCCAGCAGTCTCTGCCTGGCTTCGGCAAGTTCACTCTGCAAACAGCTGCCTCCTCCAATTAGCTCTCTGCTGCCCTGCAGGCTGGCATCCAGGAGAAGGGCCTGGGGGTGTGGCCCTCCTCAAGCGGCTGGGCACTTGCCTGAGGCTGGGGGATCCAGCCTGCTCTGTGCGCCCCCTGAATGCTGCAGAGAACACCCACCCTTCCCCAGCTCGGTAGAACTCTCCCCAGGGCAGGGCAGCCGCACCCCACCACTGCATGCTTGTGCAGGCTGCGCCATCTGAGTGTCTGTGCCTCAGTTTCCCCACCTGTCAAAGGGGAGCTGATGATGGAGCTGGCGTGAGGTTCTTTGTCAGGAGCCACCATCACTACCCACGAGTCCTCCTGTTCCCAGTCCCTCAGGATGCAGGTTGCCCCAGTGAGAGTTCTGGGAGTCCTCTGGCCCCAGCCTGGGCTGGCCAGTGTCTATAGCCTCCAGCGGGCAGAGATGGAGGCCTCCCCTGCCCACTGGACCCAGCCAGCCACACTGAGCTCGTCTGCTCTGGCTGGAAGCGCGGCTGAGGTTTGTCCATGGGTGACCTGTGCAGGGGCAAAGGGCCGGGGATCAAGGCCCTGAGGAGGGACTTCGGCTGAGGCTCAGATCAGAGCTCGAAGGGGCTTCCTAGAGTGGGAGACACTCGCCAGGAAGAGCCAACAGGACCCAGAGGAAGGGGCATTCCATCAAGGAGGGTGGAGGCTGCCCAGGAGGGAGGAGGGTGTGACGTGGGGTTGGCCCAGAGGCCCCTGAGGCCTGGATTCCTAATTCAGCCGGAGCCTGTGGAGCGGGCTTGTTTATTCTTGGCAGGAAGGCTTGGGGGGGGAGGTGGTGGCGAAGACTTTTCAAAAAATAATAATAATAAAAACGCTCATTTAGAAGGCTCCCAAGACGTGCTGAACTCCAAAAGGGTCTTGGAAAAAATGCTGAGAAGGTTTAAGTGTAAATGGACCCAAAACACCATAATTAAATTTCCCTTAAATTTACCAGAGTTTGGGGTCAAAGAAAAAATAAAACTTAGGGAAAATACACTTGAGGTTTCAGGCAAATGCCAAGTGCTTAGAAAAATAGATTTCTGAGCTTCTCAGCGGCTACCGGCCTGGCCCCCAACAGCCCCAGGAGCTGCAGAGGCCTTAACCCCTCTGGGACCAGCTCTGGCCACTTCTCTCCGCTGCCCTTCCCTCCCTTTCTGACCCAGCCAGGCTCCCTGCCCACACCAGCTCCCTCCTGGCCCCCTGCTCCTTGGAGCAGCCCTCTATGCCAAGTTCCGTGTAGGGAGCAGGGGGACCCTCACCCCAGCCTGGTTGGAGCCCAGCACAAGGTTGAGCTTTCGTTGCCCCCTCCCCTGCTCCCTGCCACCACTTTCCTGCAACTACAGGTAGCCCTGGTCTCCTTTCCTTGCTCATCTGGGAACAACCACACTTTCTAAACCTGAACTTGGGATTCCAGGGCTAGCGGTCAGAGCTAACCAAGGGGAAAAGAGGCCAGAATGTCTGGACAGGGGCTGTTACAGCACATGCCAGAAGACAGCCTCCCCATGGGACATGATTATGGTGTTGCCCTCTTTGCTCAGCCTGCCAGGGAGCTCAGAGCTCAAATTAAGGCTCTTGTACGGTAGCTAGTGTTGGCTGACGGATTTTGGAATACTTTGTCTTCTCCACATTCTTTAGAATTCCATTTCTGTTATAATGGGCAAATCAATCATGCTTTTTATTTTAATCCTCCTCCAATTTTCTGAGTACAGATTTAAATTTAAATTTAAAAGGTGGAGATTACCCATAATCCACAGCAGCTCTGGCCTCTCTCAAATTTGTTCTTTCTTCTGGGGAAGGAGGTCTGCTCAGCCCAGCTTGCTATGGAGAGGCACCTCCTGCTCCATGCTGTGGTGACTCCCCTTGTCCCTGGGTCCCACCACACAGGTGCCCTGTCAGTAGGCAGGCCGGTAGCAGTGGTTTCCAAGAAGGTGGAGATGTGTGTTGGGAGATGGGAGAACTCCCGGGGGGAGGTTAAGCAGCGCCCTGGGGGTCCCCCAGGACCTCCCAGAGAAGGTGAACTAGGCCAAGACGTGAGGCTCTCTTGGGCCCTGTCTCCTCCATCAAAGCACTCAGCCCGGTGGCAGGGCAGAGCAAAGACTCCAGCAACAGCCGCATCTCTGGGCCAAGCACTCCATTCCAGGGGTAGCAGAGTGGGAGGCTCTGACCAGGGGCTCTCCACGCCCTGGCTTCCAGCAGCAGCCTCGATGGCCACCTAAGGGGTTAGTAGGCAGGATTGGGAGTCTGCACTAGGCAGGGGAGGCGAGGAGGATTAGCTGCAGGGACCTCAGCTGACAGCCTGCCATGATCCCCACACCCAGGGCACTGTGCAGCCACCCCCTCCCCCACTGGCCACGGCATCCCTCCCCGCTTGCACTTGCACAGGCCCCAGCAAGCCGGGCGGCCCGGCTCTGAGTCACCAATCAGGCTGGGTTGGGCCAGGCTGCCCAACAGCCCCCGACTCCAGCCCAAGGCCTCCTATACTTACTTCACTGGGGACCCCATGAGTGTGGGGCTTGGGAGAAGGGTGGCCTTGCTGGGGGGAGTGGACAAGGAGGCATAAAGCCTGAAGGGAGTGGGGCGGCCCTAGGACTCCTACACCCCCACTCTGACCCTCTGCAGACTCTCTAAGCCCCTGCACCTGCTCCCTGGCCTGAGGTGCCCCAAGGGGGCCTCCCTCATGGGGTCCAGGAGGCCTGCAAAGGGTCCCAGGGGAAAATCTCCATCAGGAGAGCCATGCTGACACAGTGGCGACTAATGGCTCATTTTTAGAAAGTGTCACTGAGCTGTTGGGAAACACAGCCCAGATGGCATCATGAGTACCAGGCCTGGTGTCAAGGTAAGGCCCTGTGAAACACTGACTTGGAAATAACAGTTGTGACCAATACAATTATTTTTTCAGTGATAATAAAAAAGGCCTTCCAGCAATGCCCTCCCCGTGGTGAGGGTGGGATGCGCTGGACGACTCCTCCGGCGCTGGCAACAGGCAGTACTGGGGCCTTCTGGAAGCAAATTGGCAGAATCTGCCAAGAGCCACAAGGACCTCCTGTTCTCTGACCTGGAGGCCGGCAGACATTCAGGAGAGGCCAGTGGAGAGGTCACAACGAAGGGAGCCCTTCAGACTGCGTGCCACGGGAGGAACCAGCAACCACAAGCCGTGTAGACAGCGGTATAAGACACAGGTCCACTTGCTGACCCCTGGAGACCAAGAATGTGACCTCATTCTTTGTGGTACTGTTAAATTATGCTCTTGGGATGATCTTGGATGACCTGGGTGGGTCCTACCTCCAATGGCAAGTGTTCCTATAAGGGATGGAAGAGGATGGGAAGAGGAAAAGGCCTTGTGACCTGGGGCACAGAGTGGGTAGCAGTGACCCGGCCACCAGCCCAGGAGCACCTGGAGCCTCAGAGGCAGGAAGAGGCAGGAAGGACCCCCCAGCCCCCGGAGCCTCAGGGGGAGCAGGACCCTGCCCACACTTTGATTTCCAACTTCTGGCCTCCAGGACTATGAGAGACCACATTTCAACCAACCGGTGTGCGGTCATTGGTTACAGCAGCCTTAGGAAAGGAAGACGGAGCATGAAGTACCCAGGCCTGGCACTGGAGCAAGAGGAGGGGCACACTCCCTCCCGAAGGCCCCAAGTACAAGGGCCCATCCCCCAACAGCCTCTCTTCTCGCTAGTGCTGCTCAGTGGCCAAAGCCACACAGGGGCAGGAGAGGAGGGGGCGCCTGATGCTGTGTGGGCTCAGGATTATTGGGACAGACAGAAGCACGTAGAGACCACTAACACAGAACCATAAACCCTGTGGGCACTTGGGCCATGGAGACGGTCCTAGGAGGCGAAAAGCAGGAAAGTTACTCAAGGGAGGGTGGCTGGATGCCCACACTCAGAGACCAAGGGATGCAGGACGCTTTTCTCAGGGGCCCAGAGGGGAACTCTGGGTGCCATCCTGGGAGGGGACCTGCAGGGGACAACCAGAGCCTTTCCTGGGCCTCAGAAGGGTCCCCTGAGAAGCCATCCGTCAGGTGCCAGCGGCCAATCCTTCTCCCCTGCAGCACTCTGCCGCACCTGTGCAGATGCCAGCACCCCCCCCCCCCCCCCCCGCCGCCTGCTCTGTCCACAAGCAAATCTGGAGGACAAACCTAATCCAGTTCACACAGACGAAGAGGGTTAACAGAGCAACAATCCACACCCATCCTTGTATATTGAGTGATTGATTCATTAAGTAACTTGTTAGGGGCACCTGGTAGCTCAGTTGTTTAAGCTTCTGACTCTTGGTTTTAGTTCAGGTCATGGTCTCAGGGCCATGACATCCATCCCTGAGTTGGGCTCTATGCTCAGCAGTGGGGGGCGGTTGTCTGCTGGAGAGTCTCTCTCTGCCACTCCTCCCACTCATGAGCACACACTCTCTCTCATATATATATATGTATATGTATATATATATACATATACATATATATATATACACACACATATATATATACATATATATATATACACACACATATATATATACCTTTTTTAAAAAGTAGCTGATTAGTTAAGGAACTGGCTAATATATTAGAGCCATATATGCTGCTGTGGCCCCTGGGACGGTATGCCAGGAAGGGACCCAGGTGGGGCTAACCTGGGGCTGTGCACTGGAAGGGTGCAGACAGAGGGCCCAGGGCCAGCAGAGTGCACTCGGGCTTCAGGAGAGCACGTAACAAGAGCAGCATGCCCCACAGGTGCCCACTGCTCAGGTGGACGCCCTGGGGTCGCAGGAGGGCTCCCTGGGGGTGGGGCTCTTCTAGGTCCCTGAAGTCTGGCCTCAGAGGCTGGGGTTTCTCCAGGTAGGCATTTTCTTTTCTTTTCTTTTCTTTTTTTTTTTTTTAAAGATTTTATTTATTTATTTGACAGAGATCACAAGTAGAGAGGCAGGCAGAGAGAGAGAGGGAAGCAGGCTCCCTGCTGAGCAGAGAGCCCGATGCGGAACTCGATCCCAGGACCCTGAGATCATGACCCGAGCCGAAGGCAGCGGTTTAACCCACTGAGCCACCCAGGCGCCCAGGTAGGCATTTTCAAAACCCAGGCTACCCGCTGGATCTGCCGGGGGGGGGGGGGGGGGGCTTCTAGCGCCTGGTCATAGGGGGACTTTCATGGCCCATTTTCCTGATGAGCACCCAGAGTCCCAGAAGCCATGTGGTCCAGAGGCACTTGGGTGGGACAGGCCAGAGCCCTGCCCGTGTCTCCCCTCCCTTCTCTGGTGCCCCTTGGGGTTTGCGTGGAAGTGGGAGAAGTGCCCTTTTCCCCCTGAAGATCACGTCGGTCACGTGAGGTGCTATCCATTTCAAACCTGTCCCACCCAGCAGGGCCCAGGACTTGCCACAACTGCCAGGTTGAGCTCTGCCCTCAACTACCTTCATCCTTCCCCAGAGCCCTGGGGTTGGTGTCCCCTCTCTACAGCCCCCAGCCCCTGCTCTTCATTCTGATGCCTGGCCAGCGCCCCATCTCCAAACTTGTTTTCTCCTGGAGGACTGGGAGTAACTTGGGCGGCTTAGCTACAGGCAGCAGCGAGGCCCAAGCTTCTGGGGTGCAGTCCGCCAGTATTCCAGTCCCAAGCAGACAGGCAGAGCCGCCCCTCACTCCCGGGGCCTTTGCACACACAGTTTCCCTGGCCTCCATGCGCCCCGGGGCTTGTCCACCTGAGGACCGGCTGCTCACCTCAAGCTAGAGCTTGAGCAGCTCCTTCTCCGTGAAGCCTGTCTGATAAGCTTCACCCACCGGGATACCCCCCCTTTCCAAGTCCCCGCGTTCGGTGGTCGGAGGTCCTGATCCGAGGTCGGGTGGCGATTGGGACTGTGAGTCACGCAACTGGAGAACCGCGCTCGGCCCCTCCGTGCTCCCGCCGGGTCCAGTGGGGCGACGCGGTGCGGCTGGGGGTATCTCGCGCGTCTAGCCCCGGCTCCCACGCCCTCCGAGACCGCCCGGCGCCCCCACCCGGCCCCGCCCCCTCTAATCCCCACCGCGGGCTGGGTCCGGGCGAGTCGCGGCCCCGCCTCCCGGACGCCTCAGGGGAGGGGCGTGTCCCGCGCCCGGCAAGTCGGGGCGGGCGTGGCCGGGCCGGGGTGGGCCCGAGGGCGGGCCCGAGGGCGGGGCGGCCCGGGGCCTGCCCCCACTGGCTGCCGCGCTCCAGGCCGCCCGGGCTCAGTGCACGGTGGCGGCGGCGGCGGTGGTGCGGCTCGCTGGCGCCGCGCAGTCCTGCTCCGCCGGGCGCACGGACGCACCGGTCAGCCAACGCTGCAGGCAGGGGACGCGGGCGTTGGGCCGCCGGGCCACGAGCGGAGCAAAAGCCACACGCGGCGAGTGGGCGCTAGCGGCCGCCAGGTCGGTGCGCGGGCGCGGAGGGGTCGAGGCGGGCGCGCGGCGAGGCCAGAGCGCGCGGCGGGCTCACGTCCCGAGCTGTCTCCGCGGCGGGGCCCGGCGGGGGCGCAGGCTTCCCGCTCTGGAAAGTTTGCCGCCGCCGCCGCCGCCCTGGGAGGGCTCCGCAGAAGTCAGGGAGGGAAGGGGGAGGAAGGGAGGGACCGCGGCGGGGAGGAGGCGGCCGGCGCCAGGCGGCCCGCGAGCCCAGGGCGGTGGCGGCGGGCGGGGCGGCCGGGGGTCGGCGGAGCCGGGGCGCAGGAGCCCAACCACCGCCGCTTCCGCCCCTGCGCGTCCCGGCTCCTCCTGGGTAACGAACTGCCGCCTTCTCCCGCAGTCTCCCGAGGGGCGCCCTCCTCCCGCCGATTCCCGAGCGGGGCCATGGGGGGCAGTACGCCCGCGCGCGCCGCCTGAGGACGTCGTCGCCCTCGCCCCCACTATGGGCGCCCCGGCTCGCGCCCTCGCGATCTGCGTGGTGCTGGCGGTCATGACCGGCGCCGCCTCTATGCCCCCGGGCATGGAGCCGCGCGTCTTGCGGAGAGCGGCAGGTAAGGGAGAACCCGACGGGTACCAGAGAGGGGCGTCGGGGGCCCAGGAACGGGTTGCTGGGTGCGTGGGGGCGCCGGATCGGGGTGCGCCCGAGGGTGCGTCCTGGGCTGGCCCTGCGGAACCGGTGCCCGGGTTTCTGCAGCCCTCCTAGAGCTGGCGTGGCAGTTTGTGGGGCTCCTGGAGCCTCGTGGCTACTACCCAAGTGCGGAGCTGCGGCGGGGAGCGGGACGCGACTGCGGCGTCCGCAGCCACTACCCCCCGCGGTTCCCCAGTGGGGTGCAGCCTGGCCCCGGGCAGCATCGGGAGGGCGCGGGGCTGCGTTTCCACGATTCCGCGGGCCGTCCCTGACGGAAAGTTCCTATTGTTGGTGCTTCAGTCCCAACCCGCCTCCGTCCCGGTTCATGACTTCGGCCCAAAGCGCGAGACCGCACTTTGGAGGGAGGGTGTGAGTGCGTCAGCTTGCCACCCGGGCCCTGCCCCCCCCCCCCCCAGTGGCCTGCGTGACGACGCTACATGGTCTAGTGCCTCCGCTCGCCAGCCCTGCTCTCCTGCCGGGTGGCTGAAGGTGTCTGCCCCCCGAGGGCGCGCGCCCGACTCCAGGCAGGGCGCCGGCGGGGGAGGGAGGAGAGGGCGGGGGTCTGAGGGCAGTGGAGCCGCGGACCCTAGCCAGCAGTCAAGGTCGGGTGGACGTCGGGGGTCCGCGAGGGACCAGTCCTCGGAGCGCCGGGTAGGGGAGGGAGCGGGTCGGTGCGCCAGGCTCCGCCCCGCACACGCGCCGCGGCCCTCGAGGTGCAGCGCGCGCGGCCTCCTGCCGAGCCCGCCGTGCGCTCCGGGCGGCGCCGCCCCGCACACGCGCCGCCAGACTCCCGGCTGCGCCCGGAGGAGAGGGCCTGCCCGGGGGTACAGGCGATTCCGGGGGGACAGCCGATCCCAGGCGCACAGGCGATTCCGGGGGCACAGCCGACTCCAGGGGCACAGGCGATCCCTGGGGCGCAGACAACCCCGGGGGCCGCGCGGAGTGAGGCCTTCGCCCGGTGAGCTCTCGCCCCACCCGGGCGGGACCCGAACAGCCTCTCCTTTGTACCCGGCGCGGCCACAGACCGCGCATTGATGGCGGCCGCGGCGGCCTCGCGGGGAGGTGTGAGCTGAGCGGCGGCGGGCGCGCCGTGCCAGGGAGGCGGCGGCGGCGGTCAGGACGGAGGCAGATGGCGGCCCTCCCCTCCCCGCGCCCCCGCGCTCCTTTCTACGGCGGCGGCTTCAGCCTCCCGGAACAATGTCATTTTTTTATGAATGAAATGGTCCCGGCGCTTGAATGTGTGTGTCATTCAGCGACGTGACAGAGGCCGTCGCGAGGTCAGCGCGCGCTTTTAGCGTCCTGCTCAGGCGGCCCCAGCGTCCAGGGGCGCCGAATAGGCGGTCGCGGGGGGAGCCCCGAATTAGCATTCGCATTCAGATAAAGATATTACTCCCTACGGCCGAGGAATGTCAACTAGCCCCGAGGACGGGGCGGTGGGCGGGGCTCCAGACCCTCCCGGGACCCCCTGAGGCATTCGGGGGCCGGCATGGGGGCGAGCCATCTTCCCTCTGGGAACGCACCCGATGCAGGGCCTGGGACACAGTGGCAGGAGGGACCCCGGGGCCCGGGGCCTCTTTCCTCCATTAGAGGTAGCTGCGCCCCTCCCGGAAGGAGAGCTAGTGAGACAGGTAGTGAGTGGCTAGGTCAGCGAACCTAATCCAGCTCGTGAAGTAGATGGACCAGGCCGGAAACATTCAAAGACCTCGTGAAATGTAGAGGTTCCAGCTGACATTTTACTGGGAAACATGAATCAGGAAGTCAGAGTTAGCTGGGGCGGAGGTGGGGAAAGTGGGGGCCTCTGGCCTGACCTGGGTAGCCTTCATCTCCAAATGGGGCCCAGTATTTCCTGTGAGGGGCCTGGGGGGGGCCATGCCGCCTATCCTCTGACTCCCCCCAGTCAGCAGGGGTCCTTTGGGGGTACAGGGCATTTCCCAGAAAAGCCCTGGTTGCACCCTCCCCCTCCCACCACCCCATGGGGCTGGACTTTGAGCCCCACAGCCCTCTGGGTGGTTCATTAACCTGGTTAAGCAAGAGGCTGGACTTCTGACCTCAGTCCCTGCCCCAAGCAGAGACGCACCCCTGCCCCCAGGGCCTCAGCTCCTGCTGGGGCTGGGTGTGCCCCATTTCATAACCAAAACTAAAGGGGAACAGGAGCCCCAGCAGGCCTGAGTGACTTCGAAGTAAGTAAGCAATGAGGGGAGTCTTTTCTGGACGGGATGGGAGCTCCCTGATTCCAGATCCTGCTGGGGCTCTCCTCTGGGTGCCCTCCTCCAGCCCTAGTCACTTCCCCTATTTGTGAGGACAGGTAATGGCAGAGTTCTGGAAAGGGCAGACTGGGTCATCCTGTAAGCCCACATTCACTTGCCTACCTCCAATCTCCCCCTTTTTTTTTTTCTAACTTTGTTATAAAACTTTTCAGAAAGTTTCCAGGTGGGGAAGGGGGAAGATCAGGTTTTCTCCCTTGACTTCGGGTTCCCTTTGAGACAAGCTGTTTCTCTTGGGGTATTTGAAAGCATGTAGGTCCCATACTCTGAAGTTGGAAACCTTCAGCACATGTCCAGAACTGGAACCCTTTGTTCTTGGTTCTACCCTAAACCCCAAATCTCTCGGGTGCAGCCAGCTCCAATGGCTCCTTTGAATCAGGTCTGAATTTGATGCTTGTTCTTTGGGTTGCCCCCAACCCAAGGCTCTTCTGAGGGAATGTGGTCCAGCCCCTGTGCCGTCCCTGTGCACTGGGGGGGGGCTCAACTATAGTGACCTGAATCCAGAAGTGTTTCCTCCCCGTTGAGAGTTAGGGGCTCAGCGGCAGCCCTCCCAAGTAGGCTGGCCCTGGACGGGGCCTGGTGACCTCAACGGTGATGGTTTTGGTGTCCCACCCCTGCTGTCATGTGATCCAGCCCTTCGACCGCTATGGTGGCCACCCTGGCCTTCCAGTGGGATTTCTGCCCTGTGTCCTGGAGGCCCGGGTTGGGGGGGCAGTTGAGGCACAAGGCCAGTGAGTTAGCAGAATCAGGAAGATCCTGTGACTGGGAAACAGGCCTGCAAGCACATCTGGGCTTTTCCAGGATAGAGTACCCCTTGAACTGTGCCCTTGGGCTGCCCTTGGCACACAGCGCCTGGTGGAGCCCAGACCCCGTTGGGGTGGGGGTGCCGGTGGGGGCAGACATTCCACCTGGGCCCACTTCCCTCATTGGCACATGGGTACCTGCCATGGCACACAGGACTTGGCCTCCAGCATGTGTGGGCCCCAGCACTGGCATGGGTGTGGGCAGAGCCCCTTTGTGTCAATGGAGAAAGACTCCCTCCTGGGGCTGCTGGAGGTGGGGGACTGAGCATCACGTGCCCCTGCTGCTCCCTAGGTAGAGCCCAATGGTGACCGGTTTTGTGCTCACCCGTGCCCATCGCTTTGGGCCCTGCCCATCCTTCTCTGTCCCCCTGCCTGACCCTATGCACTCAGCCACTGCTGGGTCATGACTTGGCATGGGCCTGGTGGATCAGATCCCCTGGAGGCTACCTGGGTCCAGGGGTCTCCAGCTTTGGCACTTGGGCACATCTGGGGCTGGGCCTCAGTTGATGGCAGCGTCTGTCCACCAGCGGATGGCTGGCCTAGGGGCTGCTCCGTGTCTCCCCAGTCCCATGCTGGACCAGGCTGAAGGGAATGCTGTGTGGACGGTTGACCTGCCAACGCTGCCCAGACCAAACCAGAACCAAGCACACTGTTGCCCTTGGGCCAGGGCCTGGGGCTGAGGCTGCCAGGACCAGTCTATCCTTAGCCTTCTGGGGGGTCTCAGCCAGCTCCCAGCACTGGGTGGTCCCCACAGGACATAGTAGCCAGGACTGGGGGGTCGGAGGTCAGAGTAGGAGTCCCCTGACTGGGCCCCAGGGGTGCAGACTTGAGGATACTTCAGAGACCCTCCTGGAGGGCCTGGACAGGTGGGACTGCCGGAAGTGAGTAGGCAGACTTGGGACTGTCCAGGGAGCCAGGGGCTGGTGTGGCCAGAGTGGGCAGCTGGGCCCTCGAATCTAGGCCACGCGTCAGCAGAATGACAAGTGACAGTGTAACTGACCCAGCTGGGTCTGGGGAAGGAGGCTTGGGCCGTGGGACCACCCACCCCTGTCCTGGGCCCCGAGCCCGGGCCTCCTGCCTGCACTGGGCATTGTCTGCCCCTGGCAGGGAGGCCTGGGGGTGATCGTCAGCCCCGCCAGTAGTGTGTCCCTGGATCTCAGACCTCAGCCCTTTGCAAGCTGGGCAGCTGCTGGGGAGGGAGGAGGGCCCCTGGGCTTACCCATGGATATCCACCCTTGGCGAGGATCCCCTCCCCCAACAGAGCATTGGCACGTAAGGTGGGCCACGTAAGGGCCCCTTAGCCCTGGCATCAGGGCTCCCACTCTGACCTGCTCCTGGCTGAGTCTGGACTGTCTCCCACTCCTTCCAGCTTGGGTCCTTATCCATGAAATTGGGGGGGGTCCAGGTCCCCTTAACCCGCTGGCCGATGAGACACTGCTGGCTAGACACAGTACCCTCTCTGTATGAGTTTTTTCTTGCTGTGTGTTTAGTGTAGTGCTGACCTGTGACTCACACGCATGACACTCCTTCCTAAGTCAGGGTCCGGGTGTTCCATGACCCTGAGCGCCCCAACCCCGGGCTGGCCCCTGAGGTCACCGGCCCACAGCAAATGCTGCTCTGGGAGGTTCGGCCCATGCTGCCCAGACATGGTGGGTCTGTTCTCTGGTCCAGAAGTGCTTTTGCCACCAAGGGGAGAGATGGGAGTGTTAAGTGGGACCCCTGCCCGTACCCTGTCTGTCCTGCCTTGAGCCTCCATTTCAGGCTAGAAGGCAGAGGTCTGTGGAGGACTGCCTGCCGACTGCCTGGTTTTGAATGGCCTGTGAGCTCAGGGTGCAGTTTGCATTTCTGAGTAGTTGGGAAAACGCAGAGGAAGAGTAACACTTCAGGATGCTTTGCCCTGGGAATTCTTGGTGTCCATCAGGACGGTCTGGCAGGAATGCAGCAGAACCTGCTTTATCATGTGTCATTCGCATCAGTGCCCCCACGGTCTAGGGGTCCTCGGGGCGCACCCCCTGTTGGCAGGGCTGGATGTCACCATCCCCAGCCCTCTGCAGGACACATTGCAGGATTATGGGCTCTGGACGCAGAGCCTCTGGGCCCCAGATGCCCCCGCCACAGCCTCCGCTACATGTCTGGGCGGTGGGCCTGCCATGGTGCCTCGGCAGGGGGCGCCCAGGATTCCTGTTTTGGGGGCGCCTGCCTTAGGGTCCTCCATCTCCTCCACAGAGGCCCCAGGGCCTGAGCCCGGCCAGCAGGAACAGCTGGTCTTTGGCAGCGGGGACACCGTGGAGCTGAGCTGTCATGCGCCTGCTGGTGGTCCCACAGGACCCAGCGTCTGGGTCAAGGACGGCGTGGGCCTGGTACCTTCAGACCGCGTCCTGCTGGGGCCTCAGTGGCTGCAGGTGCTCAACGCGTCCCACGAGGACTCAGGGGCCTACAGCTGCCGGCAGCGGCTCACGCACCGTGTGCTTTCCCACTTCAGTGTGCGAGTGACGGGTGAGTGCCCGCCGGGCTCCCCCAGGCTCACTGCATGGCCTTGGGAGGGTGCGGGCTCTCCTGGGCTCACCCCATGACCGTGAAGGCATGTGGGCTCCCCTAGTCTCACCCTATGGCCATGGCGGAGCGGGGTGGGGGGTGTGATGGGTGAGTGGCTGCGAGGTCAGGGGTTGGGACCGTGTTCCCACAGCATCCCACATTGAGCATCTTGGTGGTCATTGGTAGAGAAGGGAGCCCCCAGAGACTCAGGAGGGGTGGCAGGCACCGGGGAGTAGGCATTGGGTGCTTGCCTGTCAGGGGGCTGACTCCTGCGCACTCTATTGCCTGAATTTCAGATGCTCCGTCCTCTGGAGATGATGAAGATGGGGAGGACGAGGCTGAGGATACAGGTGAGCCCAGATTGCAGGCATGCAGGGCTGGCCAGGGGTGGGGATCTGCCTTCCCAGGGGTGGGCCTGCTTCCTAGGTGCCAAGCCCTACACTGTCATCGGGCAGGTGGGAGACCGAGGCCTGGGGGCCACCTCCTCAAGGCCATGCCGAGAGTCGGGTCCCCTCAGTGTGGCGGCCCTGAGCTCTGGGTGGCAGCAGCGGGGGCTGTAAGGCTTTGGGTGCGGTGGCCCAGGCCAGATGTGTCTTTGGCAGGGCTGCCGTGGGGCCGTCGGCCTGGGACGTTAGGGGCATGGGGAGTGGGAGCAGAGGGTGGCTGTGGGCTCCAGGGACCAAGCTTTGGACATGTGCTCAATGTAAACGGGAGGCTGTTGCATTTGCTGGGTGTGGGGGCTGCAGGTGTAGGGAGCAGGCGGGTGACGGCACGCAGGGGATTAAGCCTGTCCGTCACAGAGGGGCTGGTTAGGGGCGGTGGGCTGTCTGTTTTTGGAGGAGCCAAGTTTGAGAAGCTGACAGATGTGGAACAGGGGTGGGAGGCCCTGCGGGGTTCAGTGGGCAAAGAGGTGAGGGGGAGCCAGCCAGGGATGCGGGCCTGGGTGGGGATGTGGGAGGGGAGTGGTCCTGGCAGAGAGCCAGGCCCCCCAGGCTGTAGGTTGGCTCCACCTTGGGTGTGCGCAAGGCCAGAGGCATGAAAGGGCCCTTCCTAAGAAGCTGCTAGGTTTCCTCTCTTTTCCCTTTTTTCCTTTGGCTGCCAGTAGTTCAGAGCCAAACTCCAGGCCCACCTGGACCCCCCCCAGGACCCCCAGCCACGCCAGGCCGTGCTGGTGCCCCCTCCCCCATTAGCCGGTGGGTTCAGCAGCTCTGAGGGTTGCTGGCAGGGCCGCTCTCCACAGGCACTGTCTAGCAGCGCTGAGCTACCATGGTCTCAGCCTGCCGGTCACCCGTCCCTGTCCCGTCTGTCCCTGGAGGGCTCCCTGCTTGGGCCTCGGCACCCTCCTCTGCCAGGTGGCTGTGTTGAAGGCAACAGGGCAGAGGTGCGGGTGAAAGGGGTGTCTCTCCCCTGTCCTAGGGGATGCTGGTCCAACCTCCCATGGCAGGAAGGCAGCCTGCATCCCAGCAACAAGGAAGGATGGAAACCAGTTAGGGTGGGGACGGGGTGGTGAAAACCAGGAGACTGGCAGGGCCTCTCAGATGCTGTGTCACCATTTCCACTCCCCCTGCCCGTCAGGCCCTAGCGTGCTCTAGAGGGTGACTCCAGGTCTCAAGGGTTCTAGTAGACACCTGGCCATCTGTGAGATTCTGGGCTCTGCACCTTCCTGGCTTCCAGGTCCTGGCCTTGCTCGTCGGTCCGGCTGGGCTCTGTGGCCTGGGCTGACCTGGTTCTGTAGCCTGCCGGGGCTGTGCCTCAGTGGACTGGCTCCAAATGTGCCTCCCTGGGTGGGTGGGTGGTCCCCCGGGAGGTACCGCTGTGTCTTGAAGGCTCCTCGGTCAGGGTGTATTGTTCTGGACCCTTGGGCCCCCGTGGCTGGGCGGGTGCTTGGGGGAGGTGGCCAGGGCAGGGAAGGGATGCGTGTCTCGGCTTTGAGAATGCCAGGAGGTGAGGTTGGAGCTGTCGGCAGCCTCGTCCAGCTGAGGCAGCAGGCCTCAGAAGTCTGACACTCTGTGCTCAGGAGGGGACGCTGAGGCTGGAGGCATGGGCAGCCTGGTGGCCTCCGAAGGGGAGGGTCAGACGGGCCTCTGCCCCCGCCCTGGGCATGGCTGGCAAGTGCCCCTCTGTCAGCAGGGGCTCCTTATTGGACGCGGCCCGAGCGGATGGACAAGAAGCTGCTAGCGGTGCCAGCCGCCAATACTGTGCGCTTCCGCTGCCCGGCCGCCGGCAACCCCACGCCATCCATCTCCTGGCTGAAGAACGGCAAGGAGTTCCGAGGCGAGCACCGCATCGGGGGCATCAAGGTGGGCCTGCTGGTGGGTGGTGTTGGCCAGTGGGGGTTGGGCCACCATTCCTCACCTGCACACCTGCCCACAGCTACGACACCAGCAGTGGAGCCTGGTCATGGAGAGCGTGGTGCCCTCGGACCGCGGGAACTATACGTGTGTTGTGCAGAACAAGTTCGGCAGCATCCAGCAGACCTACACCCTGGACGTGCTG
This sequence comes from Lontra canadensis, assembly GCF_010015895.1. NCBI lineage: Eukaryota > Metazoa > Chordata > Mammalia > Carnivora > Mustelidae > Lontra > Lontra canadensis. The sequence goes on along the minus strand of NW_022630995.1, from coordinate 66,652,285 downwards.
GGTGAGGCTCTGGGCTGGGGCGGGGGGTCTGGTGGTTTAGGGCCGGGCCGCCCCTGAGCCCCATCTGACCCCCCAGAGCGCTCGCCGCACCGGCCCATCCTGCAGGCCGGGCTGCCTGCCAACCAGACGGCTGTGCTGGGCAGCGACGTGGAGTTCCACTGCAAGGTGTACAGTGACGCGCAGCCCCACATCCAGTGGCTCAAGCACGTGGAGGTGAACGGCAGCAAAGTTGGGCCCGACGGCACCCCGTATGTCACCGTGCTCAAGGTGAGTGCCGCCCCGAGCTGGGTGCTGGCAGGGCTGTGGGCTCCTGCTCAGGGCGCTGGGCCTGGCCCACCCCGTGGCCAGGGGCCGGAAGGCATCCCAGCAGGGAGGCCCGTTGGGTCACGGGTGTTGGGGGGGCTCGGCATCCGACCAGTTGGGGAGAAGCGGTAGGGTGGGTGGGGGTTGGCTTGGGAGTCTGGGCCCAGTCCCGGCACGTGAGGCAGGCAGTGCGTGGCCCTGTGGTGAGTCCTCAGTTTTCCTGTCTGCTCTACGGGCTGGCCTCATCCCTGGAGGCGGGCGTGCATATAGTGCCCTGGGCCAGGCTCAAGCTCCAGGCCCTGTGGCAGGCAGGTGGCCACTGAACCCTTGGGGCATGGCCCACTCTGGGACCCAAGGTGTAGGCCACCATGCCTCGCACCTGATTCGGCGCTGTCTGCACGCACAGAGCACAGCTCGTGTCCACCTACCTCCCTCGGCCCCCACTTTGTTCCCATGGCCCCGAGTTGGGATGGTTGCGACACTGTCAGCCCAGAAAGAAACATCTGTTGCTCGTGAGGGTGGAGAGCAGGCACTTGGGCTGAGAGCAGAAGTGCAGACCCGAACGCAAAGGCCGCCATGGCCCCGTCAGGCAAGATCTCAACACACCCCGGAACAGAGCCAGGCCCCGGCGGGACCCTGGGGTAGGCAGGCAGAGGGCCAGCCCTGGAGGGCCTGTGCTCTGGGCTGAAGTTGGGGGACAGGCCGAAGGCACATCCTGAGAAACCATGGCCCACCACTGGGAAGTGCTTCCATGACCTCCTCCAGGCAGCCTTCCTGCCTGGCATAGCCTGGCCCACCCCCTCCGTTCCTTGAGTGCCACCCCCGTGGCGGGGTCTGCTCCAGGCCCTGCGCCCGCATGGCCACTCTGTGCCCAGCCGAGCTGCCGAGGACGCACCTAAGCCGGGTCTCTTGTCCCCGCAGTCCTGGATCAGTGAGAGTGTGGAGGCCGACGCACGCCTCCGCCTGGCCAATGTGTCCGAGCGTGATGGGGGCGAGTACCTCTGTCGAGCCTCCAATTTCATAGGCGTGGCTGAGAAGGCCTTTTGGCTGCGTGTTCACGGGCCCCAAGCAGGTAACAACTCTGTCCCACGCTGTCTGGCACGCCGAGCTCCAGCTCCGACGCCCTGGCCATGCGCCCACCTGCACGCCCCCATCCTGCTCACTCCCTGCCCCGTGGCTCACGCTGTGCTCCTGACATAGCCACGTCTGCGATGTGGGTGCCACTGGCCTCCATGTGACCATGTGCTTCAAGCCCCTGTGGCCTGTGCTGACCCCGCCTGTGCTCCCACTGCACTCCCAGGAGGCCATCAGCCCCTGTAGAGGCTGTGCCCCTCTGTGAGCTTCTGCCCCGTCCCCGCCCTGCGTGTGTGCGTACGTGCACACGTGTGTGTGTGCACGTGCATGTGTGTGTCTCTCTTGCCCACGCTCTCTCGCCTGCTCTCGTGACCTCTGCCCCTGGCTCTCCCACCTGCGTCCTTCCTGTCGGTCTGTTGGTCAGTCCATCCACTCAGCTGCCCACCCATGCTCCTCAATCGCACCCCCTGTGTGCTCGCTAACCTTGCATGCTGCGTGGGTGCAGCTTGCTGCTGGCCGCACGCCTGGCGCTCACCTGGGACAGAGGACTCGCCGGTGGAGGGACTGGCTTCGGGCTCTGTGTGGACGCACGAGGCAGAAGACCCCTGGCGCCGTGGCCGTGGTCGTGGTGGTGGTGGCAGCGGCGTTTTCCTTGCAGCCTGGCTGGATCGTCACCGCGTGGACTCTGGCCGTGGTGCCCATGGGAGGTGCTGGCGCTCGCCTATCGCGCTCTGTTCTCTCTTTGTAGACGGCGGGCGCTAACACCACCGACAAGGAGCTAGAGGTTCTGTCCTTGCGCAATGTCACCTTTGAGGACGCTGGGGAGTACACGTGTCTGGCGGGCAATTCTATCGGGTTTTCCCATCACTCTGCGTGGCTGGTGGTGCTGCCAGGTACTGGCTCCTGCTGCTGCTTGCTCTGTCCCTGTCCTCTTGGGCTCGCTGGCTTGGGACACTCCACGGCTGCCAGGGACAGGCAGGGGACCCCGTGGCCCGTGGCCAGCTTACTCCACGGAGTGCTCATGCAGGTCCAATGGCGGGCATGGGAACGGAGCTGACACACCGTGTCTTGGCTCAGGGTCCCTCCCCTGGAGCCCCCCGTTCTCAGCCAGGTCCCCAACAGCCTAGGTGGTAGCATTGGCGTCTTCCTGGGTGGTGGGTGTATGTGCTGCTGGCTCTGCTGGGCTCCTCCGCTCCTGGGCGTCCCTCTGCTGACCCAGCATCTCTGACCGCAGGGCCCTTGGTACACCCCCCCTGGGGTCTGAGCCCCTTTCCCCACTCCCACTGTGTCTCTGGCTCAGGCCCAGGGCGGCTCGTGGGGGCTCCCGTGCAGCTGGGCCAGGCCTGCAACGCCCATGTCTTTGCAGCTGAGGAGGAGCTGGTGGAGGCTGGTGAGGCTGGCAGCGTGTATGCGGGCATCCTCAGCTACGGGGTGGGCTTCCTCCTCTTCATCCTGGTGGTGGCGGCCGTCACTCTCTGCCGCCTGCGCGCGCCCCCGAAGAAGGGCCTGGGCTCGCCCGCCGTGCACAAGGTCTCCCGCTTCCCACTCAAGCGACAGGTAACAGAAAGTAGATACCAGGTTCCGAGCTGCCTGGCCTCCCAGACCCTCCATGGCCACGTCTCCTGGGCTGCTGAGCTCAGGGACACCCTGCAGTGTCTGGGGACTGGGGCCCACGTGGGGACGCGGGTGTGTGTGGCGGCTGAGGCAACCCCACCCTTGTCTTTGCCATCCCCTGGGTCACTTTGTCTTCACATAGCACTATGTGGAGCTTGGACAGCCCCCCCTAAGCCCTGGCCAGCCCTGCCCATGCAGAGAGAGCCGCAGCCTCACCGTCCCCAGCCCCCCCACCAACCCTGCCATGGTTTGGCCCTGTGGCACCAACCTGTCCCTGCCGACCCAAGCAGGTGTCCTTGGAGTCCAACTCGTCCATGAACTCCAACACACCCCTGGTACGCATCGCCAGGCTGTCCTCAGGGGAAGGCCCCGCGCTGGCCAATGTCTCCGAGCTGGAGTTGCCTGCTGACCCCAAGTGGGAGCTGTCCAGGGCCCGGTCAGTGGTGGCGATGGGACCTTGTGTGCCGGGGCCAGGGGCACATATAGGGTGCAGCCTTGCAGTGGGGGAGGAGGGATCCCTCAGAAGCCTGATTGGATTCTAGTCAGAGGCAGGTGGGAATCAGCTCCCTACATAGGGTGGCCACCACTGGACGTGGTGCTGGGGCCAGAGAAGGCTGGGCCAGGGACCCTGCAGGCGGGGGGCACCCCTGCACAGTGCTCCATCTGGAGGGCCCCACACAGTAAGAGGCTGGAGGGCCAGCGTTTTCCATCCTCATGAGCAAGGTTGTAGGGGCACATATAGAGGGCTTCCTGGAGGCAGTGGCACCGAGCCTCTGAAACGGCCTGGGACAGAGCCTGGAGCAGGCGGCGTGCTCATGGCTTCCCATCTCTGCTGCCAGGCTGACCCTAGGCAAGCCACTTGGGGAGGGATGCTTCGGCCAGGTGGTCATGGCGGAGGCCATTGGCATCGACAAGGACAGGGCTGCCCGGCCCGTCACTGTGGCAGTGAAGATGCTCAAAGGTGAGGGAGGGGTGGGCTGTGGTGGGAGGGTCCTGTTGGGGCTGGAGCAGCAGTCCCTAAGGCGGCCTCCCTGCTTTACAGATGATGCCACGGATAAGGACCTATCGGATCTGGTGTCTGAGATGGAGATGATGAAGATGATCGGCCGCCACAAGAACATCATCAACCTGCTGGGGGCCTGCACCCAGGGTGGTAGGTGCCGTGGCGGGGGCAGGGGGCTCGCGGCCCGTTGGGGGAACCTTCTCTGAGGCTCCTGTGCCCCCAGGACCCCTGTACGTGCTAGTGGAGTACGCGGCCAAGGGTAACCTGCGAGAGTACCTGCGGGCACGGCGGCCCCCGGGCCTGGACTACTCCTTTGACACCTGCGGGCCGCCCGGGGAGCAGCTCACCTGCAAGGACCTGGTGTCCTGCGCCTACCAGGTGGCCCGGGGCATGGAGTACCTGGCCTCCCAGAAGGTAAGCGGGGGTGGGAGGGCAGGCACAGGCCCCTCGGCCAGTGGGGGCCCCGTGGGAGCCTCAACCCCCCCCACCCTCCCCCAGTGCATCCACAGGGACCTGGCCGCCCGCAATGTGCTGGTGACCGAGGACAATGTAATGAAGATAGCGGACTTCGGCCTGGCCCGTGATGTGCACAACCTGGACTACTACAAGAAGACCACCAACGTGAGCCTGGCTAAAAGCAGGGGTCGGTCGGGTGGGGGGCTAGGGAGGGCTCCCCCTGCCCATAGGAGGGCCCCTGACCCAGCGTGCCCCCTTCCCCCGCCCAGGGCCGGCTGCCTGTGAAGTGGATGGCACCTGAGGCCTTGTTTGACCGGGTCTACACCCACCAGAGTGACGTGTATGTAGTCTCCTAGATCCCGAGGAGGGCCAGGGGTTGGGAGCTGCAGGGGACGTGGGATTGTGTCAAGGGGACGCAGGACACCGTTGGGAGCCTCCTGGGCCCTGGCCCGTCACCCCTGCGCTCCGCTGGGGGCCTGCTCAGGGAGGCAGGCTGACCGTCCTGTGCTCACCACCAGCTGGTCCTTTGGTGTCCTTCTCTGGGAGATCTTCACCCTGGGGGGCTCACCATACCCCGGCATCCCCGTGGAGGAACTCTTCAAGCTGTTGAAGGAGGGTCACCGCATGGACAAGCCGGCCAACTGCACACATGACCTGTGAGTGTCCCCGCTCGCTGTCTGCAGCTGGCAGAGTTCCCAGGGGGCGCAGGCAGGGCTGGGGGCAGGCTGGGAGCCTTTCCCAGCTGCCCACCCCCCCCCACCGCAGGTACATGATTATGCGGGAATGCTGGCATGCTGTGCCCTCCCAGAGGCCCACCTTCAAGCAGTTGGTGGAGGACCTGGACCGTATCCTTACTGTGACGTCCACAGATGTGAGTGCCGCCCCTTCCCCCTGCCCGTGCTGTGTGGGGGACGTGGCACTGACCTCCACCCTCCCACAGGAGTACTTGGACCTGTCTGTGCCTTTTGAGCAGTACTCGCCAGGCGGCCAGGACACCCCGAGCTCCAGCTCCTCGGGGGACGACTCTGTGTTTGCCCACGACCTGCTGCCTCCGGCCCCTACCAGCAGCGGGGGCCTGCGGACGTGAAGGGCCAGCGGCCTGCAGGCCGAGCCCCCACCACTGTTGAGAGTGGACACCAGCTCCCCCCCCATCCCGTGCTGCTGGTGGCATGCTGTCGACCACTGGGGCCCCTTTGCCTGGGCCCGAGCCTGGGACAGACAGACAATGGACAGACACTTGTGTGTGTGTGTGTGTGTGTGTGTGTGTGTGCGCGTGCACATGTGTGTGTGGGTGTGAGTCTTGAGGCCCCCGGCACAGGGATCCCTGGGGTGCCCACCCTGCTGTACAGTGACCTCCTGGCCACCAGCGCCAGCAGCACCAGGGGGACAAATGTAGAATGTAAAGGGGTTCCTCCAGGAGCTTCTCAGGACAGGGAACCGGGCCCCTTCCCCAGGCTCCCTTCCTCCCACATCCGTTGCCTCCCAAGGGCCGGGTTGGGGGGGTGCGGCCAGGCTCTGGCATGCAGTGTGGACCAAGGCCCCTAGGGCTGAGCCTGCGGGGTAGCCCCTATGCGGCAGGCCCCCGCCCTTCGCCACCTTGTGCCTGGGGATGCATGGGAGCAAACCCCCCCCCCCCCCCCCGCCGCCAGCCTGCCCCATGTCCCACCCTGGTTCCTTGGAGGCTAAATTACGGGTACCTGAAGGCAGGAGCCTTTACCTTCTCTCCGAGAGGTTCATTCCAGAAATGAGTGTACATTTATATAAATAGAATCCATGTGTCGGATACATACATGCCTATATATATGCATATCTATATGGAAGAAAGGCTGGTGTGGCCGGCACAGGACCCCGGGGGCCCAGGGAGCCTCCCCGAGGGATTTGCTGTGGAGACAAGCGCAGACACCAGCACACCACGGGGTGGCTTTTCTGACAGTTTTGTTTTAAAAATTGTACCTGGACCTGTATATTTGTAAAGCTATTTATCGATTGCCCAGAACCCCTGACCCCCACCCCACACTCATAGTGTTGAGATAGCCGCATGGCACAGAGGTTTCAGTTTTAACTTATTAACCGCGGAGAAGGGACCACAGGGTTGTGATCGTGCCGGGCGTGGCTTGCCGCCCCCCGAAACCCAGCCAGTTCCTTTGTGCCCTCAAGGGTTGTTCATAGTTTGAGGTGATTCTAGTGAGGTGTTTTGTTTCCTTTGGCCTTCTTTTGCAAGGGAATTAGATTTCTATAGGGTTTTTCTTTAGGAGATTTATTTTTGGGGACTTCAAAGCAAGCTGGTATTTTCCTCCAACTTCTAATTGCCATGTGCTCCGGGTGGGGAGGTGGCTTCCGGTGGGGGCCAACCCTGCACACAGGCTTCAATGTTATTAGATGTTACAAGTTTATATATATCTATATATATAATTTATTGAGTTTTTACAAGATGTATTTGCTGTAGACTTAACACTTCTTGCGCAATGCTTCTAGACTTTATAGCCCGGACTGCCACCTTTCAAAGCTTGCAAGAGAAAGCAGTGAATTCAGTTTTGTTACTTTTTGTACTGTCAATGGCCCAAATTTGGGGGCCTTTTTTTTGCTCATGAGCTGGCCAACCGGGCAGTGGTTCAGGGTGGTCTTTGTTCTCAGGGGCCCCCCCTCCTCTGCCTTATGGGAGCCAAAGGTGTTGGCCCAAACTGGCAGATGTGCTTTCCAGAAAATAAACGGAGTCAACTGGTTCCTGTCCTGGTTCTGTGCCTTGTTGTTTCCGGCCCTCTGGAACCCTAGGCAGTTCAGCGTCCCTAATGTCCACCTGGGACAGGTCCTGTCATCTGCCCTCCCCACCCCAAGGAGGTAGGGGTCCCCAGCTGCTGGCAGAGACTGGGACTGGCTGCCTGGGGTCACAAGCCCAGGTTCTGGCTAGGACAGGATGATCCTGGGCAAAGCCAGGGTGCGGATGAGGATGGTCCGCTGTGTGCAGCTGCATGGGGGTCCAACCTCAGGGCCATGTGTGGTCTTCACTGTCTGAGGTCCCCAAGGGCAGGGAATGGTGACAAGGGGGTGTCTAGGGAATTGGCAGTGAGAGCATCCTGGGGTGTGGCTGAGCAAGGAGGAAGGCAGGTCCTGCCAAGCCCCATGGCTGCCCCCAGCTCCTGGAATCTAGGTAGGCTCTGGGGGTCCTGTGCAGACACCTGCAGCGGCTTCTGAGGCTTCCCTCCCCCCTGCACACCCCACTTGCTGGCATCTGCGGTTACCTGGGGAGAAGAAGCTGGTTTCTAGCTGAGTTCCCCTCATGGAGCCACATGTCAGCAAAGCTTTCACCTGGCCCCTGATTCAGCCAGACCCAGGGAGAGTGCTGTCTGCCCTGGGGGCCACACTCTAGCTCCTGGATGCTTACCCCATCCCAGGCCTGGTACCCCACCCTTGGGCTTCACCTGCACCCCTGCATTCCACCATTCCTGCAACTTTGGGCAGAGGCTGCATGCTGACCCTTAGCTAGTTGGGGCACTGAGGACCCAGTGACAGGGTCTGGTCCCCTCTGCTCTGAGTTCTCAGTCTGAGGGAGTGGGGACACCGATCAGGGCACCCACCCATGCCAAACCAGTGGGGATAAGTCTGGGAAGCCTTTCAAAAGGAGGTGGCAGTGTCTAGGCTAGATGGTGAGGCTAGAGAGGATTCAGGGACGGGCAGCCAAGCACAAATTTGGCCCAGGTCCTCTCTGGCGCCCAGTGCTGTGTAGGGCCCCTCTCCCTCCTTCCTCTGCTGACCCCTGGTCTGGTCCCACTGGAGAGGACCGCTCTGGGTTAACCAGCCACCTGGCTGTGTCAACTTTTAACTCTGGCTTCTCAGAAATTCGCTCCAGCTGTAGCTGTGTCCAACTCACTTTCCGACTCTGGGGCTTCCCTGGAAGGGAGGATCTGAACCCGGTGGGTGACCCCCTCCCCCCATACCGCGACCCCACTCGGAAGCTCTCCCTGCCTCCGGTCCAGCCTGCCAGAGACCCAGTGTTCTTGGAGTTGCCAGCACTCTGGGGAGATGGGGGCCGATGGGGGTGCAAGTGTGCGCTGCTGGCCCCAGGCTGGCAGGGAGGTGGGGAGAGCCCAGAAGAGACCCGGCTGAGGGGGGCCCGGCAAAGGGTGATGGCGGGGGTAGGGGAAGCTGGTGGGGGGCGGCAAGGGGCAGGAACTGGGGAGGCGGGCGAAGCGCGGGCCGGGAGCGCCCTCTAGTGCCGCCCGCAAGCATCCCCGCCAAGTCCCCAGCCCCTCGTCCCCGCGGTCCCGCGGGGCTCCGGGGACGCGCTCGGGAACGGGGGCTAGGCCTCCCGGGGAGCTTCGAGTCTTGCGGACGCTGGACCGAGACCCCGGGCGGGACGCGGGCGGGCAGACGAACGGGCCAGGACTGCAGGTTGGGGCACTGGACAGGCAGGCAAGGGCAGCCCTGCACCCCCGCGCGGCCGGCGGTGCCTCCCCGCCCCTCACCTGCCGGTCCCACCCACTCCAGGCCCCGCCCCTCGCCTGCCGGTCCCACCCACTCCAGGGCCCCGCCCCTGTCCGGCTACACCTGTGCTGCGGCACCTGCGACCCCGCCCCTCCCCGGCCGGGCTCGCCTCCTCCTGCAAGCCCCGATGCCAGTCCCCGAGTGTCTTCTGAATCCCCGGGCGGATGGGGTCCGACCCAGACCCAGGCAGGCCTCCATGGCGGCTCAGGGAGAGAGGCGTCCACAAGCCACCCGCCCTCGAAGGGTGTAGAGCTAGCTCCCCAGTTCTCGGAGCTCCAGGCCCCGCCCTTCACCTTTCCCCCTCGCTGCCGGGTTTGGCTCCTTTCCTGGATCCCGCAATCTTACCTGTCAGCTGCCGCCCACCAGCCGTACACCCAGCATCCTCCTCCCGGGCGGGTGGACGCACACACTCAGCCGCAGCTGCCAAGGTCTTCGGGGTCGCAGCCCTACATGGAGCACACTTGCAGCCTGCCCGCGTGGGCCGGCTCCAGTCGCCCCCACCACAATGCAATGAGAGGTGTTTTAAATCCGGAACTCATCTGGTTGTCCTCAGCCCAGAAGAGCCCCTGGCCTTTCTCCCCTTTCCTGAGCTTTTGGGGGGCACAACGGTGTCGTATTGGAAGGCCCTGCTTTCTGGATATGCTGGTGCTCCTGTGGGGTCGTCAGACTTTACTGGCACAGCAAGGGGCTGTGGGAGGGTTGGGGGGTGGGGCACAGCAAGGGGCACATGGCTAGCAGCCCTCGCCCCCAGTTGTTCCAGGGAATGGTTCCCCGGGCTGGGAAGCTGCAATGCTAAATTCCAGCGTTTCTTCAGGCCCACCAGCTGGAATTCTCCCTCAACACCTTGTGGGGATGGAACCTCCTCCTGAGAAGACCGGGGAGTGGCTTTCTCCTTCCTGGTGGGAGAGTTGGCACCGGCACTGGCACCAGCACCAGCTGGCTGGCCAGAGGACCACTGCAGGGGCGGGCTCTTTGTTTACAACCCATTCTCCATGTTTCACACGTTTCTGGTCAGGAGTACCCTGTCCCCAGGACTCTAGAGCCACCTCCTTAAGCAACCCCCCAGCACCCCTCATCATCCCCAGAACCCTGGTGTCTTTCCGTGGCCTTCTGAACTGTGGAGATGAGAAACACGCTCCCGACCAGGCCCCTGACTCCCCTGAGGGCACCTAGGCGCCTGCCAGGGGCATTTTAAAGAACCTGGATGGAGCTGTTGGCCCAGGGCCCAGGCCAGGGGGCAGGCACGAGAGGAGACCTACCAGTCCTCCACTCACACCTGCACCCACAGAAATAAACCCTCCCACGTGGTTCTAGAGCGGCGTCTGAGCTCCCAAGACCTACATGGCAGAGGAAACACAGCCAAGGCCGGTCTCAGGGACAAATGGGAGACTAGTGAGGGTGGCCCTTGGGCAGGGTGCAGGCAGGGTGTCAGGACTCAGCAAAGGTGGAGGGATCCCACACAGCGCCCCATGCAGCCTGGTGCCCGTGGTGAGGCCACTGGAGACGGTGGAAGTCCGCAGCTCAGAGTGAGGCGGCCTGTCTACTGAAGGGACCTGGGAGGCGGGGGTCATCCTTGTGTCTGTCCTGTCTGCCTGGCAGCCCTCTCAGCTCTCTACTGGGGGGTAGAGTGCAGGCAGCCCTAAGCCAGCTCTCTGGGCCCTGTCCAGGCTTGGGGAGCGGGCTGTAGTGGAGGGATGGCCCCTGCATCATCAAGGACCCCCTCAGCGGAGTGCACACCTTTGGGCATCACCGTCCCCACTCTCAGGAGTCCTCAGAGTCTTTCCCAATGGAATTGGGCCGTCCTGGGTGATCCTTCAGCTGGGATCCCAGTCCTGTCTCCCCAGGTCCCATAGCATCTGCTGAGAGCTGGGGTCGGGGGAAAGCCTGGTCAGGCAGTGGCCTCCTTCCCAGTCTGGACAAAGCAAGCAGTGCACAGTGGACAGGTGATCGCGACAGTGCTTTATTAACCCTCCTCCGGACATCACACTGAGCGCCTACCCGCCGCACGGGGGCACAGTCAGACAGGACGTGAAGCCAGTGTGCAGCGGAGGCTACCCGCGCATGGTTCCACCAGGCGGACATCCATCTGGAACCTGGCCTCCCAGCAGCACAGCCACACCCACGGGCCACGGACCAACCCCTTCCGCCGCAAAGATAGAAATGGACCCCCAAGTGGTCACAAAGGCAGACATTCCAACGATTCAGATGGCTTCCACCTTGACTTCTGATGTGTCACACAGTTCAAAAATCCTACTTGGAGCTATTATAGGAACATTAACTTAACATTTTAATAAAAACACTATTTCTAAAAAAAGACATTTATACACAGCCCAGGGGGTGGGGTGGTGGTGGCTCTCAGGTGCAGCCGGCCCAGGGCCGCACTGTGAGAACCACCGCCTGGAGGTTATTCTTTAGAAATTACAAAGTGCCCTTCATTTTTTAAAAAGTCTGGATTTCGATATTCCAAAAGGGATCTAGAAGCCACACACTATCTTCCCGAATCCCAACTACAAGAGCGGGTGTTTAAAACGTGGAGGATGAAGCCCGTGCTAAGAACTCCTGCTTCCTTCTCAAGGGGTGTGGACACCGCAGGCCCCTCTGGAGGTGACACAGGAAGGCCGAGGGAGCCACCCCTGCAAGCCGCACTGTGCAGAATGGCTTTCGAGACTTACTGCTGCTGTGCCTGCACCGGGACCCAACTCTCTGCTGCAGCTAACAGCTCAGGACAGGAAGATCCCCCGCATCGAGGGGGGCCTACTGCAGGACCGTTGCCACAGGGGCCAACACCGGAGGGGCCCCGGGCCCTCGGCAAGCCTGTCAGCATGGGGGCGGGGTTTGGAGCGGTGAGCGTCTCCCCTGGAAGACGCAGACAGCAGGGGGCGCAGCGAAGGGGCTGGCCGTGGTGGTGACCACACGGTGGGGCTGCTCAGGATGCCAGGCCAGGGCGGCGAGGGTGTAAACAGGATTTGGGCACAGCTGAATGGGTGCCGAAGAACTGCTCACTAGAAAGCCGCCGTTCGCAGGGCCCACGAGCGGCCCCGAGCTCGTGCACCCACTTCCTACAGCTCAATATCATACCACTAAAGGAAGTGTAAGGTAATTCATAAATATTTTAATTAAGCATCTAGAATATATATACTTCTTTCTCAAATAATCGAAATAAAACCCCTTTAGAACCCAACTGTTACTTTACAAAGGTTTACATTTGAGAATACAGAATTTTATTCCTATTTTGTCAAGTTTCCTTTTTAATGGCTGAGTAAAACATTTCAAGTAATTTAGAAGCCATCCTTCCTGGGCCCTCATGCTCCTGTCCTGGGTCACCTGGCCACTCTGTTCCTAGGTCTTCCAAGCCTATGCCTGCATTCCCTCAAGAAAACGTTCTTGCCCATAACAGACCTGGTATCTGAAGGACAGGTCTGACGGAGCAGAGACCACAGCCCTAGCCCCCATAGAGCACCCCTACCTGAGCTGCCGGGGGTGCTGAGATGGCCAGACGCCAAGCCCATGGATGCTGCCCCACTCCAGCTGCGGGGTGCGCCAGGCAAGCCCGACATCCCGAAGCCCGAGTGCTGGGCCGGCCCCCCTCCAGGGGTGCCGCCTTTCTGAAAGCCCTTCAGGATGCCCCACCCCGGGAGCAGGAACACAGCCACCGGCCAATGGGTCCAGAAAGTCTGAGAGCAATGCTACGGCAGGCGTGTATGCCTGGAACGCCCCTCACCATCCCTGGACGCTCAGCACGATCCACTCAGTCACCCACGGGGGCAATGGCATGCAGACCACCCAAAGGGAGACACTTTCTGAAAGCCACAACACCATGATCAGTCGAGTGGAAAGCCTTACTTTCTAAGGGCTTCATGAGCATCTCTCCCAGCATAACTCTCACGTGCTGTTACAGGGCAGATGCACAGTGGTGTGCAAACATCCGGTACTAGTCAGCTGGTTAAAGGGTTAGGGCCACGCCAGAGATTAAACCAAGCAAGAGCTGGCGTCACAGGAGGCCTGCACAAGGTATCACGTCCCTGTCGTAGATCTGTGCTTGTCCAGAGGCCAAAGCATCCCACTTGTGCCATAGACGACTCTGGAAATGTGCAGGAATCACTGCTACGTAGGCTGCCGGTCAGGACTCCAGGTCCGCAGGTAACAGGCATGTCTTCTCTTGAGCCACGGTGGGCTGCGCTTCTGTCCTCCCCATCTGTATGCCTCAAGCTCCACAGGCACGGGGCGTCCACACAGCAGACCCTTTCTCCTTCTGGGATAGGCACCAGCAGGGTACGGCGCACGCTGGAAGGGAGGCACCTTCCTACCCTGGACCCACCTCCGGAGCCAGGAAGCCTGTGTATAGCCATGACTCCCCGGCCATCGGCGGGCTATACATGTGGCCACCATGGCTGGGGCTACCACAGCTGGGGCCACGGCAGCATCGTGCCACTCTGTGAATCCAGACATGATTCCCTGGAAGGGTTTGGGATTCCAGATTGAATGAATCTTCATGGAATGATGAAAATTAAAAATTACTTGATTATGGAAGTTTCTGATTTATTCCAGACAAAATATTAGGTTTGTCACTAAGAATCACCTCAAAGCCTTCACTAGCACAGCAGGGCCCGGCAACCGGCGCTGCGGGACGGAGGCCAATGCGGGAGGGGCCCCAAGGTGCCCAGGACGGGGGCAGGCCCTAATTCTTCACTTCGGCGGCCTCCTTCTCAGCCTTCTCCTTGGCCTTCTCCTTCTCCTCCACCTTCTCCTCCTTTTCCAACATGGCCACGATCTCGGCCACCTGGCTGGTGGAGATGTGGATGTCCTCTTTATCCACCAGCTCGATCACCTACGCACACGAGAAAGGGACAAGGGGCTCAGGGGTGACCCTGCCCCGACGCAGCACCTTCCCAGCAGAGTATGCAGGGGAGGTGGAGCCCAGCTCCTCCATCCCAGCAAGAGGACCACTGGGGTCCTTACGCTGCCTTGGTACTGCAGTACCAGACCTCCAAAGCCCGAGGCCAGATTAAAGCTATGAGGCAGGAGCGCCTGGGTGGCTCAGGGATTAAGCATCTGCCTTCAAATCAGGATCTGATCCTGGGGTCCTGGGATCAAGCCCCATGCCGGGCTCCTGGCTCAGTGGGGACCCTGCTTCTCTCTCTGCCCCTCCCCATTTGTGCATTGTCAAATGAATAATAAAATCTTTTTTTTTTTCTTTAAATAATAAAATCTTTAAAAAAAGCTATGAGAGAGGGGCTCATAGAGCAGGAGACACAGGCTCTGTGAGTATACAGGGGTGGGGGAGGGAGTGCGGGGGCGGCACCATGAGGCCGCAGGGTCAGGGCATGCCCTAGACAGAGACTCCTCAGGAATCTCTCACCCCCGTGGCTCTGGGTGTGCAGGGCGAGAGCATCTGAGCTGCCATCCACAGCATGGAAGGGGCCCCAAGGAAGGGGCAGCTGGCGTGGGCGCAGGCCTCCCAGCCTCTGCTGCTGCCAAAGTGAAGCCATCAGCATGTGCTCCTGGTCCTTCAACAGGACCCCAGTCAATTAGCAGCTATGCTCAGTAAACCTGGGGATAACCACTAACCAGCTAGAGACCAGAAGCCGTGCGAACAGCCAGAAGAGTGCGCCCTCCGCAGAGTTCCTCTCATCAAGGTGGAATCCCATTCCCAGTCTCCTGAGCTGCCCAACCCCTGGCCCCAGGGACCCCAGTGCTTCGCTCAGCCCTCCTCAGGGTTCAGGCAGCACCTGCTGAAGTCTGGCCTGGAGGACAGCCTGACACATCCCCTCCCTCTGAGTCTGCCCTAGACACCCCACAGCTACTGCACTCCCCTGACTGTGCCAAAGCCCCACCAGCGGACGCAAGAGGCTTAGTGTCCAGTCAAAATGCAGACGGGCTGCTCTAGGTTCACATCCTGACTAAGCCAAGGATTTAGAGGACAGAGACGGGGTACATGTGGAAAATATCCCCCCAAGACACAGCCATTGGCTGGGCCAGGCAGCCCTGACTTGGTCCCAATTCACCTTGACAAGGTCATCGATGTTGATCTTGCCGTCCTTGTTTTCATCCAGCGCGGAGGCCAAGCTGATGAGCTTGTTTTCTGGAATGTGCTTGATCTGCTTCATGGCACTGATGAGCTCAGCGATGCTGATGACAGTCTCCCTGGGGGTTGGGGGGGACAGAGCCTGCCTGTGGCACAGCCACACCCACAGCCCCACCAGGCCTCCTAAGGGTCAGCCTTAACCCAGGCAACCCTCCCTCCAGAGCTCCCCAGCCCCTGCCTTTGGGAATTCCCACCCAACTTGGACACAAACCTAGAATTCTTCCTTTGGTCCCAGGTCTCCCTGGGCACTGCCCCCCAGGAAGCCTTTCCACTGCTGAGGACAAAGCCTCATGGTTCCTGGGTAGTGGTCCTCAGGCCTGTGTGTGTAGTGGCCTGGGGGGCAGGGGCCGAGTATGGCTGTGCTGCCCTCTGACCGAGGAGGGCAGGTGGGCTGAAATAATGACACAGCCCAGCAGGTCAACTCAGGAAGAGCACGGACCTCGTCTGGAGGTGAAGGCCCCCCAACTTGGGGACAGCAGGAAGTCTGCAGCCAGCCCTCCTTCCCTCTTAGAGATGCAGGCACTCAGAGCACAATGCCCGGCCCATAGGAACACTGGTAGCAGCCCGACAGCTCCTCACTCACACGATGACCTCCAGAGTGGTGGCAACACTGAGCGCCTATGTGTAGGGGCTTCAGGAAGAGAGGTGGCAGGGGATGGTCCAAGGGAGCTATATCCTAGGCACATTCTGGAAGGACCAGCTTGATGGCAGTCTGGGGACAGATGTGGCCTATAGTGCCTGGAGAGTAAGGGTTGGGGGCGGGGAATAGTGGTCCTGACATTGGCCAAAGTGCGCATGTGTGTGCCTGTGTGTATGCGTGCGTGTGCATGTGTACATGTGTGCATGTGTGCGTGTGTGAGCAGAAGAGAGGACCCCAAGAGCTCCTTCAGTAAAACAGTTAGCGACAAGTGGAGACGGAGATGGGGCTAGGCTTCTGGCTGGAACCATGGGGTAAAAGCTCAGGGCTTGGACACTAGGGCCAACAAGTGCAACTTCATCTCCCAGTGCCCAGCATCGGGGCCACGCTCACCCTGCAGGTGGCTGCTCGGCGGTGGGACCCAGCCTGCCAGCCTCTTGGCCCGCCTCCAGCTGTGAAAGCAGGCTATCGATCTGCCCGATCATCTGCTGCACCCTCTTTGTCAGCCTCTTGCTGGCTTTCGACTCCTCTACATAGATTTCTTCGCCGGTCTTCGAAAGCTCCTTCTGGATCTCTTGCAAATCCTAACGAAATTATGGAGTCGTAAAAGATTGTCTTTAAAACAATAAAATAAAAAGGACCCATACAACTGCTTACCTCGTAGAAGTAGTTAAATTAACCCAAAGGTAATAAATTCCAGGTTGCAAATTGAGCTGCACAATCGTGTCTGCACCTTTCGTACAAATCACTTGTTTTTGCAAACTCAAATATGGTCTGTGTTGCAAAGGAAATAGTATCTATGTGAAGCTCAACTTTCTTTATATTTGTTAAAAGAATAAATAGATGGATGAAAAAATTGGGGAATAGAAGATGCCTTCTTAAATCCCAAGTCATGACCGTCCTCATAAGCAGGCACTACAGGGAAGGATGGAAGGTGGGGCTGGGAATGAGGAGAAGGGCTCAGCATTTCTGGTGAACCCCAGATTTCCAACAGAGAACCACTGTGTCAACAGGCCTGCCATGAACATGGCTGATTATTTTCACCAATCTCAAAACTAGTCATCTTTTCCCAATGGATCTACGAAAACATAGTTCTTTCATAAAGTAGGCTCCACAGCTCCTATGGGGCTGAAGCTCATGACCCTGAGATCGAATCACACACCCAACTGAGCCAGCCGGGCGCCCTGAAACAGCGCTTTCAAATCAGATTTGGAAGTAACATTTATAAAACAGACAGGTTTTCCTTTAAAAAACGAACAGGGCACCTGGGTAGCTCAGTGGATTAAGCCTCTGCCTTTGGCTCAGGTCATGATCTCAGGGTCCTGGGATTGAGCCCCACATCGGGCTCTCTGCTCAGCAGGGAGCCTGCTCCCCCACTCACCCCTCTCTGCCTGCCTCTCTGCCTGCTTGTGATCTCTGTCCAATAAATATATAAAAAATCTTAAAACAACAACAACAACAACAAATAAATCAATAAATGAAAAAAGTTAGTGTGTAAGAAAGAAATGTCTTCCGGGGAAACATGACTGCAACGAGGATTTCATTTATCAAGCGACTAGACTGCTGGTCTGGTCCCTTCATGGGCCTATGGACTGCCAGGGTAAGCAGCCCATGCCAGGAGCAAAGAGCCCGGGCACTCAGCTGCACAGAGACCCCTGGCTGGCCCAGAAGGGGGCAGAGGACATCCCCAGGACACTGCCGCCCACCTCGCTGTAGTCCTGCACATCCTCCTTGAGCAGCTCCAGCTCTTCCTTCTCCTTGGTCAGGGACGACTTCTGCTCTTTCAGCTTCGAGCAGGCATTGCTGAGTATGTCGATCTCCTCTTTCGTTATTTCCTCTTCCTGCAAAGAGGACACACAAGCGCCCTAACAGAAACCCGGC
Organism: Lontra canadensis; assembly: GCF_010015895.1. Classification (NCBI taxonomy): domain Eukaryota; kingdom Metazoa; phylum Chordata; class Mammalia; order Carnivora; family Mustelidae; genus Lontra; species Lontra canadensis. The sequence continues at coordinate 66,634,750 of NW_022630995.1, read as the reverse complement.
TAGAGGAAAATCATTACTGACCCCCCACCTCCAGAGTACTCAGCAGCTCTTCTGTCCACACCATCTGCTCCTGCTGTGCACACAGAGGCCAGCAGACACACGCACAGTCCCCATCCTTGCCCCCACGTGCCCAGGTGTGCCTGTGCCACCACGCATGCAAGCCCGGGACACCATCACCAACTGACAGAGACCTGTTGGCCACCCAAAACCTTTCTGTGCCCAGGCTAGCTCAGAGCTGCTCTCCCGCAGCTCAGACAAATACATCCCAGACGGTGAGCTCATGCATGTAGGACGTCGTCCCCTGCCTCACTGGGAGCCCCCCGCCCCCCACCTCTGTGTTGTCCTGGGCCTCCAGGGGCCGGACAGCTTCCCAGCCAGAGCACAGACCAAATCTGCTCCTCCACCACAGGCCATCCTAGCTCCTCTCAGTCTGCACGCATGTTCTAGAACAAGCCTGCCCACTTCCACACCAAGCCTGCTGGGATGCTGATGGGTCCAGACATGGGCATCAGCGGCAGAATGGACACCTCACGAGGACCCCAGCACACACAAACGCAGAACACCCGTTGGAGGTAAGGAACCTCAGCGACCCCTCAGCATTTGGCGGTACAGCGCAGCTGCGATACTGTCAGACTCAGCCCAGGGGCTCCCTGCAGGGACCGTCCGCCATACTGAGACTGCCGTTCGCTTGCTCATCAACGGCCCAAAGAAGCGGCGATCATTTTCGGCTGCTCACACCCTCTGCAGACAGGCAGTTTCGCTCCCCCCTTCCGACTGTGTGCTCTCATTCCCCTCCTCTAACTGTGCTGGCCAGAACCTCGGCACATTGCTGAACGGGGCAGCGAGTGCGGACGCCAGGGACCGAGCGAGCTACAGCTATTTCCACAGATGCTCCCCGTCGGGTGAGAGTGTTCTCCTCGACTCGCTCACTGGGAAATTTTTTTTTTTTTTTTTTTAATCAGAACAGATACTGGATTCTGTGAAGTGCTTTTTCTGCATTTATCGAGATGCTCATACGTGGTTTTTCTCTTCATTCTGTCAATACGCTCGTTATACTGACTGTTGTTTTGTATTCCCTGGACAAGCCCCAGGAGATCACGATGTATTAGCCTTTTCATAGAATAGCTGCGTCTGATTTGCTAAGAGTTGGTTCAGAACTTGTACATCTGCGTCCCAAAAGATACGGCTGTGCAGTGCTCTCCCAGCAATCTGGTACTGGCATCAGCTAACGCCCATCTCAGGAGGAGCTGGAAACGGCTCCCCTCTTCGGCTTTCTGTGAACACTCTGTGCACTGAAGGATCTCCCTAGAAACTTGGGGCCTGTGAAGCCACATGGGTCTGGCTTTCCCTAGGCTTTCAGCCACAAGCTCAATGTCCTTACCCGAGGGAGAGCCTATCAGGCTCTCTGTGCAGCCCCAGCAGATGGCCAGGACAGGTAAAACCTACGACGTCGCACTGCAAATGGGGACGGAGGCACTTGCTTTTCTCACTCCTTACAGTAACTTTCCAGGGAACAAAGGCTTGTAGCTGGTCAGTTTTGTAAAGGTTTGTGTTTCTTGCTAAGAAATCCTCACCAAACCTCAGTTCTTCTGACCGGTCTAATTGCCCTTTCACATTATCCATTGGAAAAGGAATGCATCTGTTTCCATGAAGACAGTCACTGTCCCAGCTCTATTTAATGACAAGTGCCCCTTCTTCCCGAGCTGCATTCTATGGGCCCAGCAGGGCTCCATCTCTGCTCAGCTGTCCATTTCCCAGCCTTCCACCCCCTTAAAAATGACCCTGACCCCTCCCTGAGTCACCCTTTGAGCCCAGCTTGGTCCCAGATTCCTGGGACCCTATTCCTCCCAACCTCCTCGATGTGTCCTTACCAGCACATCTGTTTCCAGAACGGCCCTGGCCTCCCACCTCGCAAGCCTGTCCCACCCACCTTCCTCCACCCAAACACATGGCCTCTGAGGACCACAGACCGTCTTAGGCAGCCGCACCAGCTCGGATCTGCTACCCCGAGTCTTCTTACAACAGCGGTCTAGATCCTCCCTGAGACCAGCTCTTCCTGCTGCCTGCCGCAGTGGGGCCTTCCTTCCCCACGGGCCTGGAGAAGGCTGGCGTTCCCCCTCCACCCGGCAGCTCCACCCTGAGACACCCACAGGGGAGCTTTTCCTTCCAGCTCTGCCCCACAACTGCTCCTACTGAGCCACGGACGACCTCACCCTCCCCATTAGGGGTCTGTCTTCAGGCCTCCCCCACCCAGCCCTCAATGCTCCTGATGAGGCCCACCCTCCCCTGGAAACAACTCCCCCCACTAGGTATAGACATGCTGAGAGCCCAGTGGTTCCTCTACAGCCTCGTCTCTCCTCCAGCCTTCGAACGTGGAGGCCACCGTGTCCCGGCCCCTCTGGGACCTCACTTGAATTCCCCCCGCCCCCCACCAACACGAATCCCCGGCCCTGGTCTCTCTCCTACTCCAGCTGCCAAACCGACATTGCCGTCTGTCTGTAGAGACTTCCCATACCCGACACCTGGCAGTTCCAGACAGAAGGGGTCCCACGAAGGAAGTGGCTACCACCTGGACAGTCAGACCCCAGTATCCTGCTAGGTGCCCAGCACATCAGGCTGGGTGGGGATCACACCAGCTCCCCTTCCTTCCCACTGTGCAGCCACTGGGAGGACAGAGGGTCCAGGGGGCCAAGCACCCGGCACCTCCACCTTCCAGCCACTCAGGCCCAGAGTTGGGAGCATAGCTTGCTGTTCGCACAGCAACCTGGGCCTCCTGAGAACACCTCCAAGCTGCGGCCTCACCCCTTACCGCCCCCACGACCATCTGCTGTCACCCTGAGCCAGGCTACGGTGCCTCTGGAGCCCCCGCCCCACAAGCCAGCCCCCTCTTCACCCTCCTGTTGGGTTCCAACATGGCCTGCCTTCCGGGCCTGCGTGCACGGTTACCTTCAAGCCTTCTAGGACAGGGGCCATGTCCTTCAGGGCCTCTGACGGTAGGGTCACCTCAGGCACTCCGGGCTGCAGCTCGGCCGCAGGCCTCCCAGGGGCAGCCTCTGCCGCCACTTCTGGCTCCACTTCCTTCTGAAATGCAAGGCCACTGCCGGCTCAGCACCAAATGGCACCCCAGCTGCTGTCCTGGAGCGTCAGCGCCAGCACAGACCAAGGGCGCATTGTCAACAGGCCGGCCGCGCGCCAGTGGAGGTTTTCATGAAAGCCCGGCAGCCAGCGTTGGGGGGTGGGGGTGTCTCCCACAAGGTGTCCCCGCCAGGCTCTGATGGGCATGTTCCACGACTCACGCAGCTGTGCACTGGCACTCGCCAGGTCCATGGAGGCTCCCGTCAACACTACCAGCACCTACGTCCATCCTCAGTCCTTCCCTGACAAGTGCACGAAGTTGCCCCATGGCCTCCAGAGCAAATACACCCATTGCCCGGGCCGGGGGGGCCCAAAGAGAACATGGGCACTGTGCTGCCCCTCTGCCCATTGGTGGAGCCAGCCACACTGGGCGCTGGCACCCGGGCCACTGGAGAGGCAGCCAATCCCGTCCCCTGGGCACTCCAGGCAGAAGACAGGAGACGGGCCACAGGGACCCTCTCGACGTGGTTCCACAAACAGCTTCTAGAAAAGCTGGAGCAGACAGCCTTAGCCTGTCCCAATGCTCCGTGTGGCTCCCGCACTGCCCAGGCAGGCAAAGGGACCTGGCGGTCGCTTACCGCCGCATCGGGGCGCCGCTGCAGCTCCTTCTCCAAGTGTTCACGCCGGATGGCTGCCTCCTCCTGCAGCGTGGCCTCCAGCTTGGCCTTGTTGTCCACCTGCTCGCCTTCCACTTCAGCCACCTTCACCTGGGCCTCCTTAGCCTGCACAAAAGGGAGACTATGAGAGGATGTCTGTGGCCTGAGGTACCCCCACGGCACCCCCAGACCACCTGCACCTGGACTCCCACTTGGGAACTCCGTCTGCTGGACATGCTGCGAGGCGGCTGAGGGGCACCTTCTGTGCGACTGTCACAGGAACCCTCAGCATCAGAGTGGACTGACGAGACAGTGTGGGGAGCATCCCCAGAAGTGAGAGGGCCCCCCACCTTCCAGAGCAAGCCACAGATGCAGTCTCCTGGCACACATACCACGATCTCTGGGAGCGTCTGCAGTGTGGACTTGAGCTGGTCGGCGGGCGAGAGGGTGTCCGGGAGGTACATGGCCCGGGACAGGATGAGCAGGGACGTCGGGATCTCCTGGTGCAGGTGCAGCTCCAGCCACTGCAGTTGGGGGAAAAGATAGGCTCACCTGCTGGCCGCCTCCCACCGGCCTCTCCTGGGACCTGGACCCTGGGATCTTTTCTCTTCCGGTTTCATGGCGGAGGGGGGCTGGAGTAGATGGACGCACTAGCTCACTCAAGGAAGGGCTCCCCAAAAACAAGACTCCTCGGTTTCTACAAAGCCCACCTATTCCTGCCTCTTACAACCTGATGCCCTCCTCAGCCAACCAAGCCTGAGATGCCCCCAGGGTCGTGAATGAGCGGAGCACTAGCAGCCTGGCCACTAGGCTCAGAAAGCATAGAGTGTGGCGACCACACACTCTGTTAATGAACTGCTTCATTTACTAATTTTTTAATTTTTATTTTCCTTTTTTTTATGAGGTGGGGCAAAGTCCCAAATGGGACTCCATCTCGACCCTGAGATCACGAGCTGAGGTGTTGGCCGCTCTGCCAGCTGCGCCACTAGCCGCCCTAAAGCTCTTCACGTCCAAGCGCCACAGATGCTGCGGGGTCAGCAGCTGTGGTCTCAGAAGGCTCTCAGGGCTCTGCTGGCCCCGTGAGGGCTAGGCACTGTTGGGAGGGGTGTTAGTGACAGAAGGACAGCGTTCAAACTGACCAGACCAACACAGGGTTTGTACACAAACTGTACACAGGACAGAAGCTTAGACAAAACGGAGGACCCATGACCAGGGAAACCCACAGACTTGGACTTGCAACAGCGGCCCGCAAGCACACGTGGCCAGCTGTGCTCAAGGAAGGCTGCCCGGGGAAGACACAGGGGGACTCAGCCTGTGGAGAAGCTTCCACTAGGGGACCCACATGCTCAAAAGTGCATGTGCTGAAAGAGGAGAAAAAGGTGTGGACACGTCTCTGTCTACACGTGGAGGACAACCCCAGGGAGTCAAGTTGGGGGTGGAGAGGGGACGCAGCTGGCACTGGCCATGCCATGCGTTAGGTCTTCTGATGTGACAGCTCAAGGGCCGTGGATGTCCCCTTCCAACCTCTAACCTACGCAAACTGATGCCAGCTGCAGACCTGGGCTCTGGATGCGGACCAAGGGCCCTCTGAGCTGCAGGAGAAAGCACAGCAGAGCCAAAAGAGACGCTCAGGCTGGGCTGGCCTGGGTCCTAGTTACGCAGAAGGCCCTGGCCTCATAAGTTATAAGGCAGACTGGGATTTTAAGGGAGGTTAACCGAGTCCTCATCTGTCCACACAGGACCAGAGTGGGACAGTCAGGATGGGAATATCAGCCAGGAGTGAACACACCGGTACGTGAGCACACGACAGAGCCAGGCCACTGTGCACCCTCGTCCAAGTCCAGCTGCCCCTGGAGTTTGGGGGTGTCTTTCCACCACAAGCCCATCTACACTGGCCGGACACAGGCAAGCCCTTTAGCCACATACCTGCTTCAGTTGGTCTCTCAGACGGTCCTCTGTGACCCCGAGGGCCCGCATGCCTCGTGCCCGACATGCCGACTGCAACTCCTTGACATTCAGGCTGTCCACCCCTTCCTCGGCGATCAGCTGTAATGGAAAGTCAACTGAGCCCATGCGGAAAGGTCACTCCAGGGTTATGTGTCCCGTCAGACGCGCTCCTGATATGCCTCGCCGAGCACAAGACGCACCAGAACCACCAGGGCCTCAGCTGGGGGTCTGCAGGGACCAGAACTATCTGACAGAAGGTGGGGATTCAGGAGGCACACAGTGGCCAGGACCCCACCTCTGCCCAGGCCCTGCTCGCCACGTTTGACGGCCTCTTCCTCCTCTTCCTCAGGGTCGCCCCAGCTTTCCTCCCCATCCCCCATGGTCCTCCAGCCACAGGGGAGAAAGGATGGAGAGCAAAGTGATGCCAAACTTTTTTTTTTTTAATTTATTTATTCAACAGACAGAGATCACAAGTAGGCAGAGAGGCAGGCAGAGAGAGAGAGGGGGAAGCAGGCTCCCTGCTGAGCAGAGAGCCCGATGTGGGGCTCGATCCCAGGACCCTGAGACCATGACCGGAGCCAAAGGCAGAGGCTTAACCCACTGAGCCACCCAGGTGCCCCTGATGCCAACCTTCTGAAGAGGTCTCCTGGCCTCAGCCCAACATCAAGGGGACCCAAGTGAGAAGAGCGAACCGGAGTCCTCGTCCCAGAGGCCCCCTCGGCTGGCCCCTCTCGAGTCTCCCAATGACCGTGAGGCGGACAACACCGTGACTCCCCTTCTCTGAGGTAAGCTTTCCATTCTGAGAGGACTGGAGACCAACATGCAAATGTGACAGCAGCGTTTCTGCCAACACTAAGGAAGCACAATGCTGACAGTCGTAGCTGGCATGGTGACACCACACCAAGCAGGAAAGCCTCCTGCCCCCAGGGGGACTGTGTGCTTTCACACACTCCCACCTCCTGAACCCCTGGCAACCTCTCCCCTGCTCCTTGTTTCCAGCACACGTGCAGCTTGCCACAACTTCCAGGACATCCAGGAGGACACGGAACCTGCTCATCTGTAAGCAGACAGCCCTGTGCCAGAGACCGTCCTGCTTTAACCACTCTCCCACTCACATGTAGCTGGATCTCTTCAGTTTGGGGTTATTAGGAAAAAGTGGAGTCTCTGTTTTCATTTTCCCCATCTTCCCGTGGGTTCCACAGTTCCATGTGGACTTGTGTCCCATGCCTCTGAGTCCCACCTCCTTACGGGGCACACACAGAGGTCACTCACTGTCCACATCCTCGTCCTAGTCCCGGCGACATGTAGGAACCTCAGCCCCCAGATGACCCTTGACCTCTCCCACTCACGATGCACTCATCTCAACAACTCCTCCTTCCATGGAGAGCCACCTTGCACAGCCCCGTCGTTTCTGCTGTGACCATTAGCACTTCACGTAGAAGGTAGACGAGAAGGGAAGTCTACTGGGTTTACCTGTGTTTGCTTGCCATGTTCTTTCTTCCTCATGGGCCAGGCCTTCTCCCGTCACAGCTGACCCGTGACCAACATGGGCTTAAATTGTGCAGGTCCACTCACACTCGGGTTTTCTCGACAAAGGACAGCACGGGAAATGTCCTTTCTCGTCCTTACAATTTTAGTAACATTTTCTTTTGTCTAGCTTACTCTATTATAATATAGCACACAATACATATTACACACAAAAGAGGTCTTTGCCAACTGTTTATGACATCACTAAGATTTCTGGTCCACAGGAGGCTCTTAGGTAAGTTTTTGGGGGTCAGATGTCACACACTGTGGCTTGGCTGTGCCACTTGCCTGCCTACCACCAAGGGACACAGAGGCAGGAGCTCCCTCCAGCTGTGTTTTTAATGGAGTCAAATCCCATCTTGAGCATTTTGTTTTCCTTCTCTGAGAACACAGCCTGAAACACTACAGAGCTGAGGATCATATAAAAGATGCGTTTGTAAACATCACACAGTTTTATATACATTCACTGTGTGTTTCTGCTGCCTTCTACGTAATTTACTTCGTAACACATTACCACCACTCGTAAATAACTTCTGTACGGTAACACCACTGCAGTTATGGATAAAGAGACTAATCAAAAAGAAAAGTTACATGCGGATTTTCACCTGTGTTGGGGGGATGCAGGGTCCAGAGTCCCTAACTCCCACATCATTCAAGGTCTATGTCCCTTCCGATTACAGCTCCTCCTCCAGGCTGAGGGCAGAGGTGCTGGTGGTGAAGTTCTCTTAGTTTTCCTTCTTCTGAGAATGTCAATCCCCACCACCCCCTTACAGAATATTTTCACTGGGAACAGGCTTCTGAATTGGCAGGGTTTTTTCCAGCAAGTGAACAATATTGCTCCACTTCCTTCCAACCCCTAGTTTCCACAGAGCACCTTCCCTGTGGGCCAGACACCATTCTAATGCTGCTGTTGAAATCAGCGATCTTCAGTGTTGTTCCGTTTGACAATGACTATCCTCCTGTGGATTTCTTTTTTTGTTTTGTTTTGTTTTTTAAATTTATTTATTTTTTATTTTTTATAAACATATATTTTTATCCCCAGGGGCACAGGTCTGTGAATCGCCAGGTTTTCACACTTCACAGCACTCACCTCAGCACCTCCTGTGGATTTCTTTGGGTTGATCCCACCTCAGGTTCACTCAGCTTCTAAAATTTGTTGATTCAGGTATTTTACTGAATCTGAAAAGAGTTCAGCTGTTATATCTTCCAGCACTTTCCTGGCTCTGCCCTTCCTCCTCTCTTTCCAGAACTCTGACAAGTATGTGAGATGCTTTCCTTTAGTCCCCACAGGCGGCTGAAGCCCTGCTCATTTCTTTTTTTTAAGATTATATTTATTCATTTGTGAGAGAGAGAGAAAGCACACAAGCAGGGGAAACAGCAGGGGCAGAGGGAGGAGACTTCCCACCCAACAGGGAGCCTGACATGGAACTCAATCCCAGGACCCTGATATCATGACCTGAGCCAAAGTCAGTTGCTTAACCGAGTGAGCCACTCTAACGCCCCCCAATGCTCATTTTTTTCAACTGTTTTCTCAGATGTTCAGATGGGTGATTTCTATTGTCTGATCTTAAAAGTTCACTGGCCCTGTCTTCTGTCCTTTCCCTTTTGCTATATAAGGGACCTATTTTGGATTTTACCTTTCACTTCTAAATTTCCATTTAGTGGGATGCATGGGTGGCTCAGTCGGTTGAGCATCTGACTCACAGTTTCGTCTCAGGTCATAATTTCGTGGTCATGGGACTGAGCCCCACACTGGGCTCCATGCTCAGGGCACAATCTGCTTCAGGTTCTTTTTCCTTCCCCTTCTGCTCCTCCCTGCTCATGCTTGCACTCTAAAATAAAATCTTTATATGAAAAAAGAATTCCATTTGGTTTTTCTCCATTTTCTTTGCTAAGACTCGTCTTGAACGTGGCTACGGGACAGCAGCTGCTTCACAATTCTCATCTGGTGTCTCACGTCTCTGCTGTCTCCATGGCTGCCTTTTCTCATTCACTCTGAGAGCCTTCAGTTCTTCTTCTTTTCTCTCTCTTTTTTTTTTTAAGATTTTATTTATTTATTTGACAGAGAGATCACAAGTAGGCAGAGAGAGAGGGGGAAAGCAGGCTCCCTGCTGAGCAGAGAGCCTGATGTGGGGCTCAATCCCAGGACCCCGAGATCATGACCTGAGCTGAAGGCAGAGGCTTAACCCACTGAGCCACCCAGGCCCCCCCTTCCTTTTATGGAAAGATTTTAATCTCTCTCTCTTTTTTAAAGCTCCCCATGGATCCCAGTGTAGGGCTTGAACTCACAACCCTGACATCAAGACCTGAGCTGAGATCAGGAGTTGGACGACAGGTGCCCCACGAGGAGTGGTTTTCACGAAGAGTGGCTTTCACTTTAAACCCAGACATTTTAGGTATCGGACAGGAGACCCTGGATCTTGTCTCGGTATTCAATCTTCGCTGGCCCCCTCGGACACCACTCCAGCATAGGAGTGGCATGTGACATTATAACCAACTTTGACAGATTTTGCAGTTTGTCTGGCCATCTACTGACCAAACCAACAAGCCTACGTGGCTTCAGTCTCCCCCGTGGCCTGGCTTTCATGGGAATGCAAGAATCCTGTTTCAAACCCTCCAACCACAAAGCCCTAGCCACTCCTCCCATGCGAGGACTAAAGGCCAAGCCCCAGGTCCTCCCTCGCTCCCGTTTCCTAGTTCCCAGGTGTGGCAAGGTCTCATCTGGCCCTCAGTGGGGGCTCTGCCTCCATTTCTAGGCCAAATGTGAGTCATAAGCTCCCTTGACGGCTGACCTCTCTGGGTTAGCTCTCGGTTATATATATATATATTCCAGCCTGGAACAGGCTGGGTGCCAGCTCATTATTGCCAGGCCCCCATTCAGCCTCCACTGAGTCCCAGGGGAAGCACCTCTGTTTCTGCTGGGTAATGGGGATTCGAGATCCGGTCTTCCACCAGGGCTCTCCATGCCTCCTGGGCTAGGAGGAGCAGGTGGCCCAGCTGGCTCTGGACACCATCCCAGCGGGATGCAGGAGGAGCCTTGGGAATGGTCAGGTGGAGGTGGAGGAGGAGGTCCTGGCCCCTGCTGGCCTGCTAACACTACGCCCGGGTGAGCAGGGTGGCTCAGCACCATCAGCCGGCCTTCCTGGACATCATCCTGGCTGTGACATCCTCACAAAGGCGGAGGTCTCAGCCCTCAGCCAGCAGTACACATGGTGGGGGTGACAGCATCTCCCTTGGGGTCTGGCTGAAGTACAGAAGTTACTGCCCCAAGTCCCCTGTCCTTTGAAACAGCTCCTTTCCTGTCCTCTGGCCAGACAGAGCATGCTTCTGTTAGGGGTTTTTTTGTTTACTTTTTTTTTCAAAAGATTTTAATTTTAAGTCATCTCTACGCCCCACATGGGGCTCCAACCTAAAGCCCTGAGATCAAGTGTGACACGCTCCAGCGACAGAGCCAGCTGGTGCCCCCGTCAGAACTCTGAGGTCTGCACGCATGAGCACCTCTTTATCTCTTCAGCCCTGAGGTACAAAGACCGACCTGGTTGGTCCTGAGGTCCCACGGTCTTCTCAAACTTCTTGTGTGTTCGTCACTGAACATCAACACCCAGGGGAAAGGAACCCCATTCCACCTTCCTGACGGTGGAGGTCCAGCCGCTGTCCTACGTTACAGGACTCTGAGGCACTGAGCAGTGGGATGACTTGTCCAAGGTCACAGAGCAAGCAAGTGGGCAGGACTCAACCCCAGGCCACCTACCCTTGAGTTGCCTCTCCCCAGGTGGGGTGGCAGAGACTGAGGGCAGCCACACCGCAGGCTGTCCTACGGCCACACTGTGGGCTCCTCCACAGCCACACAGCAGCCACACCCTGCAGGCTCCCCCATGACCACACAGCAGGCTCCCCCGCAGACACACAGCAGCCACAGCACAGGCCCCCCCAGTCACACGGCAGCCACAGTGCAGCCCCCGCCAAGTCACGGGGCAGCCACAGCGCGCTCTGCCAGAGTGGACGTCCAGAGCACCCTCCCAGACAATCTGCACCGTACTAAAGAAAGGGTTTCTTTTCAGTCTCACAAAAATGCAGATACTTTGCTACTTCTAGCTACAAGGAGGAGCCAACTATCACCGGACCCACACCCCTGCTGAGAGCTCCTAGAAAAGCCAGATGAAACACATAAATGCACACCCGGTGGCATCAGAAAGCTAACACGATAAGGGCTCAGGGACAGCGAGATGATATGCCTGGAAAGGCCAGGCAACCACAGAGGTGTGGGCCCTCCATCTGTGAACCCCTGGGGACGCGGCAGCATCTGCTGACTCTTAGTGCAGACTGAGAGGCCAGTCCCAGGGCCACAGCTAAGAAGCACAGACATCTCACCAAGCTAAGATGACAGCTGGAAGCGAAAGGTTGCTTGGTAGACAGGCCTTGAGGGCCGCTGCCCAGGGAGGAGGAAGGGTGGGAAAGAACCCTGGTATCAGGCTCTCTAGCTGAGCAGCATAAAGGCGAGGAGCTGGGCAGAAACTCTTCACAAAGCAGAGGGGCCTCCAGGGCCCTGCTGTGCAGGCAGCACTATAGGTAAGGGCCGCGGTGGGGCTGTAGGACGACCAGCCCTGATCGCGCCCCAGGTGACCAGACCCTCAAGACACCTGGGTGGGCCCCTCCGGGAGGATGACGGCAACAGCTGGAAGCTCGGAAACTTCGCACAGACATGTCTGCGTTCAGGAACTAGACACTGCAAATGCACAAGCCCAAGAAGATAAAACAAAACAAACAAAGACCTACAGTCCAGTTATCAGAATAATCAGACAGGAACTACGACGAGCTATTCAAGAAAGTGGAGCACAAGCGTTCTGGAGCAAAGACTGAACACCTCCGAGATGTGCCTAGAAAGCTAGGAGGACATCAGACGCCAGACACTGTACAGCAAGCACTGCTGGAGAAAAAGAAGGGTGTTTCAGGAGCTCGCGCCAAAAAAAGTGCACTGGAACCACAGGCAGGGCAGCCACTGGGATGCGGGCAGGCCAACCAGGAGGACACAGTGGTCAGCATAGCCCTGGGAGCAAGCTGGTTGTAGGCCACTCTTTTTATGAAAACTATCAAAGATCTGGAACAAAAATCCATGTTAAAAGATGTTTATTATAGTGCTGTCTTGGGTAGCAAAATATTAGCGAAAGTGATGGTTAATAAATTCTGATGCGTCCACGTAACGAAACATTAGGCAATCGCTGCCACTCATCCTTCTAGCAAACACTCAGCGACACGGGCAGGTCTCCTAACATCCTGCCAAGTGACTAGCTGCTGGCGGGATGGTTCCAGCGTGATTCCAGCAGACATGCACATGCTTTCAGTGTGCATGCACAGAGCACGGCAGGGGGCAAATAGCCACAACTGGGGAATGACAGGGCCACCAGAGCTTTAGAGTGAGGACATGGAAGGCGCCGGAAGAGGCAGAGCCGCGACCTCAGGCCACTCACCTTGTCGTCAGCCTTGATGGACCGCAGCCTCATGGTGAGCTGGAAACGCAGAAAGTTGTTGGTGCCAATGGACTGGAGCTCCAGCAGCTTGCACAGGGCCACCAGCTGCGGCCGAGTCAGGTTATCCAGGGTCAGCTCATCCTCAAACAGCTTGGAGAAACGCAGGATCTCCTCATTGCTGGGTCTCTCGCCAGTCTCTCGGATCTGCAGGAGCAATCATGTGGGTGAGCCCTGTGGGGGGGTGGTGCTCCCCAGTGCCACCCACGGACTTGGGTCACAAGCCTCAAGTGAAGAAACAAAGGAGGATAAGGTGAAGAGCCCCAGACCATGCACGCCCTCCCTTGGGTCCACCCTGTCATCACACTCCTACTGGGGAGGAGCCCCTGGAGGGCTCCAGGCCCTGAGCACAGCCAGTGCTAGCTCCCTGCAGACGAGGTCTCCAGGCAGCACATGGCTGCCGACCACCCTGCTCCTGCCCAGGCCAGCCAAACCAAGGCTGCTAACTGGCAAGAGGCTCCCACTGTGGATGTAGCTGGCCACCCCCAGCCTGGCCCTCCAGCGCGTCACTGCTGCAGGGTCTTAGTTCCTCATCTGCCAAACCCTACGTCCCCTGGGGCTGCTGCAAAGTCTGGAGACACCATGGCGAATGTCAGTGAGGTTCAAGTTCTCAAGACAGCAGGCTTGACCTCCCTGAGTACGGGGTCGGGGTGGGGCTCCCGGTCAAACCCCCTATGGCACCAGCCCACACCTGTCTGGGAGACCCACTCTTGCCGTGGGTGGTAGAGCAGAGGGAAGAAAGGAAGTGAGGTGTGCCCCCACGTAGGACGGGAGCGGCCCTGAGGCTCTAACCAGCATTCGGGACCGGTGGGCTGAGGCCACCAGGGCCCCGAAGCATCACGGCACCTTCTGGAAAAACACGGAGAAATCTTTGGTGGCGTTCCCCTTGGCTGCCTTATTCTTCAAGGCCATCTCCTCAATGGTGTCCTGGAGGAACTTGGCCAGCTCCAGCTTGACCCGCAGCTCCTTCTTCAGCCTCTCCTCCTGAGGGTCAAAGAGGGGGTGCTTCACTCCTCTGGCCTGCACCCCGGCACCTCCACGGCTTCCCTGGATAGCACCAGTCAGACCAGTTGCTTCCATTCCTCCAATGGAAACCCCCGCACGGAGTTCATGTTACTCCTCAACCCAGGGCCGCCCACATTTCCCTGAACAGCACTCACTCCCACCCAGGCGCTATGCATTCTGAGACTTTCTTTTCTAGTTCACAGTTTTAGAAAATATTTGTGTGGCCTCTTACAGCAGGGGTCGGCCAGTGATGCTTTGAAGCTTCATGGGCGGTGTGGCACAAAACCAGTCCCTGGCTGTGGGGGCAGCCGCCGCCAGCCCGGCCTACAGCAGGTTGGCCTTGCCCTCCACGGGGTCTCACCCGCACCAACAGCCTCAACCCGTGCCCTGAAGAGGTGGGCTAGAGAAACTGTATGTAAAATAGGTTTAAAGAGAAGCATCTCTGAAACCCATCCTTGACCCCTCACAACGCAGCCTGGCTGAGTGAAGGAGACACACAACACCTGAGCATCAGCCACGAACAGTGCAGACGTCGTAACTGCGTCCGTAGCCGCCCTGCCCTGAGTTCACCGCCCCTGTGGCCCCTCACCTTGATGGACTGGGTCTCAAACGTAGACGGCAACATGTTGGGGAAGAGCTTCACAGCGACAGGAAGCAGGAACTCCATGAATGGCACCACCACAAAGACCAGGAAGGGGACCAGGCGAAAGAGGTCAGCACATATCCGGAGAAACTGAGTAAAGGCGGAAGGGATCAGAGGGTGAGGCAATGTCATTGCTCACACGGCCGTCAGAGGCGCGACCACAGGCACCGCCTACCAGGGATCAGCGAGAGCGTGAAATTCCAAATAGCTCTACCGACTGCTCCTAAAGCCGGCTCTTCCTCCCGTGTCCAAACCATGGGAAGACAGCCTTCAGAAAGGAGGGCTGGAAGCTTGCCGTAGGAGCTGCCCCATCCCTTTGTGCCCTGCCCACTGGGGGCGGGGGGGTCCTGCTCAGCACAGATGGCCTGGCACAGCCATGGTACTGCCCACGGGCTTGAACGCCATGGGACAGGAGCGGCAGGCTGACGACCTGCCACTGCTGACACCAGCAAGGGCCACCAGGGAAGGCTGTGGCCACGCTACCCACCCCACATGGGCGGCAGAAAGGAAGAGTGCAGGTTGTATGTTTCTCCAGATAGCCTGACTTGAGCCTGCACTACACAGCAATGATCAGACAAACACCCAAGGGCTTCAACGACAGAAATCAACTACCACTGAAGCCATTAAAGAAATGCACAAGCTGAAATCCCCCGAAACCTGAGACGACACTCCCTACCAGGGCCCCAGGCAGCTCAGCCTTCTCTTCAGTCATGACCAGCCAACGACGGTCTACACTCACAACTCTCCAGCCTCCCAGGAAACAAAGGCACCCTGTGCACATATGTGCGCACTTCCACTGTCACGACCTGCTCTGTGCTCGTGAAGAGCAACATCGTTCCTAGAAATGGCTTTGTTTTGGCCTCATCTGACACTTCCGACTGGGCTCCAGGGGTACATCCCCAATGGAGCACGGCTCCCCGAGGGCTACAACCCCTCCCGGCCGTCAGGAGCCACCTGCCTCTTGATTGTCCTGCGTATAAGGAGGACACAGCAGGGGCTCTTCTCCCCAGACCAGTCTCTACTCTGAGGGTCACAGAACAGGGACCCCCAACCTAAACCTATCTCACTTACAAACCTCGCACATTCACTTTCCTATTTATTTTCAAAACCAACTGATGGATTCCTCTATTTTTTCATTTGTTTACAATTCATTACTGTTTTTTTGTTGTTTTTTTTTTAAAGATTTTATTTATTCATTTGACAGACAGAGATCACAAGTAGGCAGAGAGAGGCAGGCAGAGAGAGAGAGGAGGAAGCAGGCTCCCCGCAGAGCAGAGAGCCCGACGTGGGGCTCCATCCCAAGACACTGGGATCATGACCTGAGCCGAAGGCAGAGGCTTTAACCCACTGAGCCACCCAGGCGCCCCTCATTACTGTTTTTATTCTTATACTCAAATGGTCCAAAATTAGACCACAGAAAGACCCTTTCAGTTAAGGTGTTTTTTGACTTCATCCATTAATTTTTTTGTTAGTAGTTCTACTGAGGTTTAATTTGCATTCCACGACATTTACCACTGAGTGTGTCATTCAATGATTTTTGGGTAAATTTACAGATTTGGAACATGTTTGTTGTGCCGTAAAGCTCCCCATGTCCGTCTGCAGTCAAGCTCTGTTTCTACCCTTAGCCCGAGGCAAATAGTAAATTGACTCATTTCTATAAATTTGCTTTATTTGGACATTTCCCATTCGCGGAACAGTACAATATATTCTTTGGCGTCTGACTTCTGTCATTAAGTACATGAACATTTAGGAATGTTCTGTCCTTCTGGTGACTTCACCCCTTCAGCATTGTGAATGCAGGACACCAGGAATACTGTCCATCCCTGGTCATCTCTGCTTTGCAATTACCGCAGAACGGTGCTCACATGCCTGTGCCGGTTCTCTTCTGCCGTCAGCACCACTTCCCTTCCCCACTGTGTCACCTGGAATTTATCTGTGTCCTTACACTTAAGGGGTGTGTCTTGTAGACTGCACAGAGTTGGGTCTTGTTTTTTTATCCAACCTCATTATCTCAACCACCCAATTAATAAAACTGGGGAAAAAAAAAAAAAAAGGAAAACTGTAGGATCATCTAAACAGGTGTAGAGGGGCCTGGGTGGCGCAGTCAGTTAAGCAGTTGACTCATGATGTCGGCTCAGGTCATGATCTCAGGGCCGTGAGATCAAGCCCCATGTTGGGCTTTACAGTGTGCAAGGAGCCTGCTTGAGATTCTCTCTCCCTCTGCCCATCCCACCTCTCCTTAAAACAAAACACTCCATCACAACAAAAGATACCAGAACAGCGGACTTTGGTAAATCTGCAAGACACAAGATCAATACATAAAAATCGGTTGTAGCCCTGGGGGTGCCTGGATGGCACAGTCGGTTGAGAGTCCAA
Source organism: Lontra canadensis (assembly GCF_010015895.1). Lineage (NCBI taxonomy): Eukaryota > Metazoa > Chordata > Mammalia > Carnivora > Mustelidae > Lontra > Lontra canadensis. The sequence continues at coordinate 66,617,996 of NW_022630995.1, read as the reverse complement.
CTCTTGGTTTCGGCTCAGGTCCTGGTCTCAGGGTGGTGAGATGGAGCCCCTCATCGGGCTCTGCACGGGGTGTGGAGTCAGCTTGGGTTTCTCTCTGTGTCCCCCCCACACTCGAGCACATGCATGCTCTTTCTCTCTCAAATAAATAAATCTTTAAAAACTCAGTTTTACTTCAATATATAGTAGACCCTGGAACAACACAGAGGCTAGGGGCAGCAAATCTCCCACCCAGTCAAAAATCCATGTATACATTTTGACTCCCCAAAAACGTAACTGCTAGGAGCCTCCTGTTGACAGAAAGTCTCAGTGAGGACAGAGCAGTTGATGAACACGCATTTTCTATGCTGTAGATTTCATCTGTTGTATTCTTACAATAAAGCCAGACAAAAGAAAATACTAAGAGAATGACGAAAGAACATTTGCAGGAGTACATATATATATATTTTTAAAGATTTTATTTATTTATTTGACAGAGATCACAAGCAGGCAGAGAGGCAGGCAGAGAGAGAGGAAAGGAAGCAGAGAGCCCGATGTGGGGCTCGATCCCAGGACCTGGAGATCATGACCTGAGCCGAAGGCAGAGGCTTTAACCCACTGAGCCACCCAGGCGCCCGTTCAAATATTTTTTAATATGTTTATACATTTATTTTAAAAATCCACATAAGTGGATCTGCACAGTTCAAACTTCTGTTGTCCAAGGGTCAACTGTACTAGCAATCGACAACTAGAAACTGAAATTTCAAAAAGTCTTTTTACCTACAAGAGCCAAAAGATGGAAGCACCAAGTGTCCGTGGACAGACAGATGGACGAATGGATGGAGAGACAGATGGATAAACAAAACGGACACACAATCCACACAATGGAATGTTATCCAGCCTTAAACAGGAAGGACACTCTGACACCTGCCCCCACTGGGATGGACCCCGAGGACACGGTACTGAGTGAAGTGAGCCGGTCGCCAAGGGATGACACTGTGTGACCCACTTACCCGAGGCCCTCAGAGGAGCCAGATTACAGGGCCAGGAAGTAGTGGGTGGGTGTCGGGGGTGGGGAGATAGTGTTTCATGAGGGGCAGAATTTCAGTTTGGTGAGATGGAAGAGCTCTGGAGACAAGGGTGGCCCCGCTGAACAGAGAGCCCGATGCGGGGCTTGATCCTAGGACCCTGGGATCATGACCTGAGCCGAAGGCAGAGGCTTTAACCCACTGAGCCACCCAGGCACCCCATTAAAATGGTAATTTTTGATTGTATATTTTGCCACAATAAAAAATTCCATTTATAATAGCACCAAAAAATATGACATAGTACAATATTGCTAAGAGAACTGTTTTACTCCACACTGGCCACCCCAAAAAAGTGCCCCCCCTTTGCTTATTTTCGAGTCTTTCCTTACTCTCTTTTTTAAAAAAAATATTTAATTTATTTATTAGACAGAGAAGAGAGACCGAGAGAGAGAGAGGGGGAACACAAGCAGGGGGAGTGGGAGGGGGGAGAAGCAGGCTTCCCGCTGAGCAGGGAGCCCCTAGCTCAATCCTAGGACCCTGAGATCATGACCTGAGCCGAAGGCAGAGGCTTAACGACTGAGCCACCCAGGTGTCCCTTCTCCTTACTTTCTGACACAGGCTCATCCCGTAGCACCGTTGGTGAGCTCTGTCTCCAAGAAGCCCCAGTTCCCCCTTGTGGGCCTGTTAGAAGCCAAGGGCTGGGTGCCGAGTGTGCTCACTGCTACTAGGCTGTCATGCCTGCCACACCTGGTCACCAGCTGAAGGGAGCAGGCGACTGGAACCGGTAAGAGTCTAACAAAGCTGAGAAACTGCGGTAATTCTCGATCATGTGTCTGCCATCAATGGCTAGACCAGCAATTTTGTTAGCCTAAGAGCATTGCGGCATGGTAAACATCAGGGCTCCAACATGCTCCATCTGAAGCCAGCACTTGGCGAGAAGGCTCTGGGAGGAAGAGCCATGAACACACTGGAGAGGCAGAGAACCAAGCCTGCCCGACAGCCCCCAGCTCCCCAGAGCCCCCGGGAGCCCACCAGCCAGGCCCTAGCTGCACTTCTCCACAGAGAGCTCTGCCAGATATCAGCCGCACGTGGTCCCGGCTGGAAAACCAGGACCCCGGGGCACCTAGACAGCACGGAGCTACATCGCCGAGCAAGAACGGAGGCCGAAGACAGCACCATCTCTGCCCGCACAGCTGCTCAACACATGGTCAACAGACACACGCTGCAACTCTGGACACACAACGCTACCTCGTGGTCCCTCCTGCTGACACTGCCACTCGGAGTCATTTCCGCAGGTAAGCCAGAGCTCCTGTGACAGGGCCAGAAGCGCTCCTTCCGCCAAACACGCAGGCCCACAGGACCCAGAGTCAGAACACAAAACAACTCTCCAGATACTTGTGTCACACAGGAACCCCAGACAGGTCTGTCACTCTCTGTTTAACAAGATAGGCAAGCATTCAACAGCTGCATGACCTAAATTCACAATTCAAATGTACCTCCTGCTTACACAACACTTACACAAATTATTCTACAATCTCTTTGCTTTTGTAAACATAATTTAAGTCACTTTTCTTTAATTATCAGAACTGCCAACGTTCTGTTCAAATTCAAAGTACCTATAGGACCCTAACCGAGGGAAAATAGCATTGCTCCACAGACCCTCTCCTTAATGCTGGCAATGGACAGACACGCCACCTCGGCCAAGCCCATGTCCACACAGGGACCTCACCCTGGGATGTGCTCATCTGCTCCAACTCTGTTTTTTCTTTTCTTTTTTTAAAATATTTTATTTATTTATTTGACAGACAGAGATCGCAAGTAGGCAGAGGGGCAGGCAAGGGGTAGGAGGAAGCAGGCTCCCCGCTGAGCAGAGAGCCTGTTGTGGGGCTCAATCCCAGGACCCTGGGATCATGACCTGAGCTGAAGGCAGAGGCTTTAACCCAATGAGCCACCCAGGCACCCCAACTCTGTTTTTTCTTAAAGTTTCACTGTCTTCAATGAAATAGCAAACACATGCACCTTTCAAGGCAGAATGGGATAGGGGCGGAGCAGAAGGGAATCCGAGAAAGCATTAACGTGTGCACTGTACTTGACATCCAGCGAGCACTAACAGTATGATTCTGGAATACCAGTGCCACTGCTCCTTCTTCCAGTCCTCAACCTGCCCCCTCCTAGAACAGCGTCCCAAGGGACACTCTAGCCAGTTAAAATGACCCACGTTCTCCATGAAGCTCCTGAGAACGAGTATAAAATCTGAAGCCAAAGTAACTCTCACACATGACAGCCAGTTCCTAAGATCCTCTGAAGGTCAACTTCAAGGGATCACCCGTCGCTGAACCTCTCCTTGGAGAATCTAAGGGTATGGAGAACATAAAGCTGCCCTTGCCCCCTGGGGACTCACCAAAAAAAAAAAAAAAAAAAAACAAGAGAGGAAGAAAGAAAAATCAACACTATAACCATCAGTTATTTCAGATAAGAGATCTAGAAAGTCTGGGCTCCTGGAAAAATAGGAAGAATCTTGTTTTAAGAGCCAGGGGATGGCATGGGGCACCTAGGGGGCTCAGTCAGCAAAGGATCTTCCTTCCAGCTCAGGTAGGATCCCAGGCCTGGGATGGAGTCCCGTGTTATTCCCACGCATCTGCTTCTCCCCTGCCCTCTGCACCTCCCCCTGCTCATACTCTGTCTAGTTCTCTAGTAAAATATTTTTAAGATTATATTTAGTTGGTTTTTTTTTAAAAAGATTTTATTTATTTATTGATAGAGATCACAAGCAGGCAGAGAGGCAGAGAGAGAGGAAGAGAAGTAGGCTCCCTGCTGAGCAGAGACCCTGATGTGGGGCTTGATCCCAGGACCCTGGAATCATGACCTGAGCCGAAGGCAGAGGCTTTAACCCCCTGCGCCAGTCAGGTGCCCCTAAGATTTTACTTATTTATTTGGCAGAGAGTGATCACAAGTAGGCAGAGAGGCAGGCAGAGAGCCTGATGCAGGGCTTGATCCCAGGACCCTGAGATCATGACCTGAGCCAAAGGCAGAGCCTTAACCCACTGAGCCACCCAGGTGCCCCTCTAATAAATAAAATCTTAACAAAGAAAGAGCTGGTGGATGGCAGAGAAAGCCAGTGCACTGAATGCCAACCCAGACGGCCAGGGAGCAGGAAAGCGGGCAGGTTCTGGAGCGGATGATAGAGGCACAAAAGCCTCTGGCAGAGGAGAAGTGCTGCCGTCAGCAGCATCTTACGGAGAAGTTTGCAGGTTATTTTTCCTGTGCTTTTTTTTTTTTTTTTTTCACACCAGAAGTGGCAGAAAAAAGCCTGGAATGTACGTTGAAGCACCAAGAAGGGGAAGCTGCCGGGAGCACTGGTTCCCCTTACCTGCCCGCACCTCTTACCTGCCTGTGTGCCCCTTACCTGTCTGCGCTCCCGGCGGGTCAGGCTGTGGCCGTGCAGGATTCGCCAAAGCATACGCGCCGCGATCTTGGTGTCGATCCACAGCAGGCGGAAGCCGTGGTAATAGTGCTTTAGCTCATCCACAACCCTCTGCCCCAGGGACTTCTGCACGGCCACCTCTGGTGGGGGGCTGTACACGGGGCCACCCTCCTCCAGCTTCTTGTTCTTGTCCTTTAGGGACTTGAGGGACTTCTCCACCACAGAGTCATCGCCCAGCGGGGCCGATGAGTGCCAGCAGCGCAACGGAAGGAACAGTGGCCCTGGGACAACCAGACTGGTAGAGGTGAGAGCCCATGGTGCTCTGGCTGCTGAGCACGTGCGCTCAGGCCTCAGAGTCCAGTAGCCACGGGGATCGGCTTTGAAGCAAAGGTGCACGGGGTGGACAGGAGTGCGGCAGTGAAATGGCACGATCCTTGTAAAGGAAGAAAGAAAAACAGTGATGAGGAGCCAGCCACAGTCCACAACCTCCCAGCACCACATGCCAATGGGAGCAACACAGACAAGAGCCCTATCACAACCACTCACACACTCAGCCTTGCCGGCTCATAAAACAGACTCCCCACTGCTTCCCAATGCCTGGAAACCACAGCAGGAAGAGGAGGAGCTACCTGCCAGGGGGCTTGTGTGAGAGACCAAAGGCAGCCAGTCCCCATGGACTCATGGAAGACACCAGGACACCAAGGAGTCTGGGCATGGGCTAGGGTCTGGGGTGAAGGGACAGGCTGGACACCCACAGTACAAGCCAGACCCTTGGCTTAGACAGACCCAACCTCAGGGAAGATCTCCCAGATGGGTTCCCAGAATTGGGGAGTCCAGGGTGGGACAGGGGTGGAGAGGGGGTGTCCTTTCCCCTAGCAGATGACTTTCTACAAAGACCTGCATTTCTTGAGCGAGTCCTGGAAGTCAGTGAGGACACCTGAATCAACGGGGCCCCAACCCTGTGTGCAGCCCAACAAAGATGTTTGTGCCAAATGCCAAAAACTTAACAAGTCACGTCCAGAGCCCACTCTTACCCTCTCTTCCCCATGCTGCTCCCGCTGCTCAGCCCAGAGCCTCAATTATAGTCCAGTGCTGGAGCAACTTACCTGCACGATTCTCAGAGCCCTACAATTGTCTATGTACCCCACCCATCTCACTAGAGACCTCCTCCCTTCCTGGTGCACAGACCCACTTCTGGGAGGCCACAGGCTCCAACTTAACCTCAGAGGCATGTGCGTACAACCAACACGCCCCAGCCTCTTCCCAGCTGCCGGATCATCTCACTGCACCTGGCCCAACGCCAGCAGTGAGGACCTGAGTTCTACAGCTGCCTGTCCCAGTCCAAATTCCAATCCACTGCTCATTGCTGTGAGACCTTGGGCAACATAATGAACCCCTCCGTGTTTCGGGAGCTTCCTCTGCGAACAGGTGTGGTAACACACACACAAAGTCTCCAGAGCCGTGCCTGGAACACAGCAACACCTACCAGAAGGGTGGCAGTGATGACTACCCTCCCATCAAAGCAGCTGAGCAGCAGCCGGTCAGGGCTGGAAGGAAGCTCTGTGAATGTCTAGACTAGATGCACCTTTTACAGACAGGGAACACCAAAGGAAAAACAGAGACGTGTCCATCTCAGTTCGCAGCCTGCATTAAGTGGGCACAGCTGGCACAGGGCACCACCAGCCACACACTGATCAAGCCCGCGCTGGTCTCCTGCCCGCCTGGAGGCCCCGTTCCCGTGTGCAGAGGGCAGGGTCAGTCCTGTGCCATGACCCCCAGATCCCCACAGTCAACGCTTGAGCAGGGAGGTTGGTGGCCTTGAGCCCACCCCGGTGCATCACAGCTCGCAAGAGAGAGGCTGCATGGAGCACAGCGGAGCTGCTCAGCCACATGGGGCTGTGGGACTGCAGCCACAGCCTGGGCCCTCTTGCCTCACCCTCACCTCCTAATGTAGGCGATGACAGTGCCCACACACAGTAATGAACCTTACCTCCCATCTCCGTCAAACTTAATTATCCAATTTTCCAACCCTCGATTAGCAAGGAAGCAAGCAAGTGGCTGCCACAAGAAGGCATGATGTCAGCAGCTGCAGGGGCAGCCAATAGGCAGAGACAGACTCGTGAAAACAGAGCATGCAGAAAAGCACCTGGCTTATCCAACTGGAGCCAGTGACCTCCAAGATCTGGCTATCTTCATGCACACTAGAGACTACTATTACTAACAATCTAGCCAGAAAGGTTTAGCTATTTTCCAAAAGCATAAAATTGCATAATCTGTTATTTTAAAAATATTTCTTAGAGTAACACTAATCTGGGCACTGCTGCCTTCCCAAGGGTAGCTGGTGCCCTGCTCTGTCCCAGCTCACGAGAGCCCACGGCTTGGCCTCGCTCTTGAAAAGTGCACGCCTTCCTCACCCACACAGGGTCCGTGGGGCCCAGCTTCCCACCAGCCAGACCCCAGTCCTGCTTTTCCTTTTCTTTCCTTTCAAAGTGGGGAAAACCCACTCCAGGCAAAAGCAACGTGTCAACAAGAAATTCACAGTCACTAGAGAACAGACTGTGGGCAATAAAAAACTTGGGGGCTCCTACTGAAGCTGCCCATTTTACTTTAGGGTGCTGATGCCCACATCCACCTCAACACATGCTCCCTGCTGCCACCTTCAAGAAGAGAAAAACTATGAATACCTTGGCTGGTTCAGTCAGGAGAACAGTTTGACTCTTGATCTCGGGCTTGTGAGTTTGAGACCACGTTGGGTGGAGAGAGGACTTAAAAATCTTTTAAAAATGAAGAGAAAAATTAAGTGGTGCCTGACAGTAGAACATATTCACAGGGGGGCGCCTGGGTGGCTCAGTGGGTTAAGCCTCTGCCTTCAGCTCAGGTCATGGTCTCGGGGTCCTGGGATCGAGCCCCGCATCGGGCTCTCTGCTCGGCGGGGAGCCTGCTTCCTCCTCTCTCTCTGCCTGCCTGTTTGCCTACTTGCGATCTCTATCTGTCAAATAAATAAATAAAATATTAAAAAAAAAAAAAAAGAACATATTCACAGGGTCAGCATTTCCTGTGCCTCATGGCACCAGCCACACAACTGCAGCATGGCAGGCAAAGGGACCCACACCTGCTCTCCCCGAGGCTCTTCCCTAACTCTTGTCAACGGCATGACTCCTGTGGCCACACGATTCCTATCATGTCCTGTTCCTGAGGGGACAGCTCACCCAGACAATGGCTTGAGCTGGAACAGGGAGAATCACAAACCTCCACGTGCCCCTTTCCATTCTTCAGGGACATGATGCCGGCAAGGGCAAAGTGATACCAGCAGCAAGAAGGGAAGCAAAGACGAACAACAGAGCAACAGGTGCCAGGACCCAGAGGAGTGATTCCCGAAGTGCAGGACATCTCTCTGCCCAAAGACAAGAGGTGAAACCACGGTTGCCTGCAGGACAAGGGGCCCCTCCACCAGGGAGCCGGAGACCACTGCCAACATCTCAGTACCTATCAGAGCCCTGGAGGCCCCGTGACACCTAGCATCCCCCATGGGAGGATACTCCAGGGGCCAGGGAAGCAGCTTTTAGTGTTTTAGCATTTCTGCAGCCCATCTCAGGAGAACTCAAACCACATGAGACTCTGGGAAGAGACTCCTGGCAGCCCCAGTCTTCCCACCAAATAAGCTCCAGGATTAATGAGTTAGTTTGCTTATTCCCAATTTTAGGGGCTCCCTCGCTGCCTTTATTTTTATGATAAAGGAGGTCAAGAGCAGCTAGACAATGGCCATGACATTGTCTTGGATCAGAAACTCCCCACCTGTTCACCCTTTGGGGTCTGGACGATTTTAGCTGAAGACTGAGATCGCAAAAGAACCACCAGAGAGAGCACAGTGGCCACCACACTGGCCTCAGGACCGCGTGGACTTCTGTGGCTGGGCTTATACACAGAGCTCTTCCCACAAATGCGGGATGGCCCTGTTAAGTGCACTTTCCTTACAATTTCTTTTGTCTAGCCTGCTTTATTTTAAGAATGCAGCATGTGTTACACAGACGAGACAAGTGAGAATCGACTGTTTGAATTCAGCAAGGCTTCCAGTCAACAGCTGGCTAGCCGTTGTTCAGCTGGGGGAAGTCAAGTCGTATGTGTGTTTTCGAATGCACAGGGCTTGGTGCCCCTGACACCTCCCTGCCTTGCTCAAGGGTCACCTGTCCTTAACCGTGTGGCTCAGTATTTCTTATACTGAACCAGCAAAAGGAAATGCAACATGGCCGGGATGCTGAGACTGATAAAGACTTCAATTCTCACCTGTAACCTCTCATTTGAAGTGTAGCTGTTCATCTGAACAGCTTTTTGGTTCCCACTGCTCAACAGTTTTTTTTCTTTTCCCTATAATCTTCTTTTATTTATTTTTAAGTAGGCTCTACACACAACATGGGGCTCAAACTCACGACCTTGAAAGGAAGAGTCACCCACTCCACCAAATGAGCCAGCAGGTGCCCCACACTGCTTAACTTTCTAAAGAAAGCACTTAACTTTCTACAAATTGTTAACTTGTAAAAAAATTTGTATTAATAAAGCAGTTTTTATGTTTGTTTATTTGGTTTTATTTCACAGAAAGAGAGAGACCACAAGTAGGCAGAGAGGCAGGCAGAGAGAGAGGGGGAAGAAGGTTCCCTGCCGAGCAAAGAGCCCAACGCGGGGCTCGATCCTGCGACCCCAAGACCATGACCCGAGCCAAAGGCAGAGGCTTAACCCACTGAGCCATCCAGGTGCCCCAGTTTTTATGTTTTATTTATTTTTATTTTTGTTTTTTTAGATTTTTAAATTTATTTATTTGACAAGACGGAGATCACAAGTGGGCAGAAAGGCAGGCGGGGGGGGGGGAGCAGACTCCCCGCTGAGCAGAGAGCCCAATGTGGGGCTGGATCCCAGGACCCTGGGATCATGACCTGAGCCAAAGGCAGAGGCTTTAACCCACTAAGCCATCCAGGTGCCCCAGTTTTTATGTTTTAATATGAATCTTAAATGCAGGTACATTTGACTCTTAAAAGGTGGTTGAAAAATTCAACATCCATCCCTAACAAAAACAGGAATAAAAATACAGGGCAGAGAGTACTAAAAACAAAATCTAACATGACATAGGCCAAACACTAGACACTCCACTGTTTGCTGGAGTGACAACGCAGCTGCTCAGACGCCAGGCCCGGCGGCTGAGGAAGTGGGAAATCAGAAGCACGGGCACCAGAAGGAGAGATGCACAGGGCGCTGGGCCCCAACATACCATGCCTCCAAGGACAGGTGGTACCGTGTGAGCTAGAACACGATAAACAAGCTGTGAGAAGTGGCTGGACACAAGAAAACTGGTGACTTACATGCCAGCAATGATCACGTAGAAAAATAATGAAAAAGATGACCCAGGAACACCACACCCAACATGTCTGGGCATCCTCTTAGAGGCACCAGGTGTGGCCCAGATAAAGAAAATGACAGACCTCTTCCTGAAACAAGCGAAAAGCTCTTACTAAAGAAAACAGCTAACCCCCTAGGAAACTGTGGGCACCTTTAATATTCCCAAACAATTTTATGGGTTTTTAAAAAGATTTTATTTATTCATTTGAGAAAGAGAGAGAGAGACAGTACATGCACTAGCAGGGGGAGCAGCAGAGGGAGAGGGAGAAGCAGACTCCCCGCTGAGGGGCTCAATCCCCAGGACCCTAGGACGATGACCTGAGCTGAGGGCAGACACTTAAATGACTGAGCCCCCCAGGAGCCCTGATTTTATGGTTTTGAGGACACTCCAGTTACAATCCCAAAAAGACCACCTTAGAACTGAAATAATTCAGAAGTAAACCCAGAAAGGACTGTCCAGAAAGGAAGTGTTCCAGGCCTGGTCCCCTGCAGATAAAAGCCAGCAGGAGGCCTCACTGGGGGAAACGTCAGGTGGAGACCAGTCAGACACAAGTGTCCCACGCGAGAGAAAAGGGCACAGAAGGCTCTGCAGGCCGCTGGGGTCACTGATTGGCAGCACCACCCCCCCAACGCCCCACCGCCGAGTGGTTCATGCAGGTGAACCAGCCCCCACCGCAGTCCTCTAACCTCCCTTAGAGGTCTGGTACCTAGAAACCAGACACTTCACACAAAAACCCAGACTTCTAGGTTGTCTTGAAAGAAAAACAAGAGCTGGCCTTACGAGGCTTTATGGTAAGCAGGAGTTGCACCCCAGGATCAGCAGCCCCTGCTTCCAGCCTCGCGCTGGGCCCCATGCCCCCGAGAGGGTTACCCGTGGATTACAGAGTTTGCTTTAGAATTAAATCTAGAAATGCTCACTTAGGCAAGAGTAAAGATGTTCCATGAACATTCATCAATGGCTCCGTATCATAAAAAGAAAGAGCTCATGACAACAACATCTTACATTGGTCAAAAGAGAAATCTAATTAAAATCAAACCCAGGGGTACCTGGGTGGCTCTGTCGGTTGAGTGGCTGACTCTTGATTTCAGCTCAGGCCGTGATCCTGGGGATGTTGTTGTTGTGCTCTGAACTCAGTGGGGAGTCTGCTCGGGATTGCCTCTCCCCCAACACCCACTCTAAAATAATAAATAAAATCTTTGAAATCAAACCCAAGATCAGGGTGCCTGGGTGGCTCAGGCAGTTAAGCATCTGCCTTTGGCTCAGGTCATGATCCTGGGGTCCTGGGATCAAGCCCCACATCTGGCTCCCTGCTCAGCAGGGAGTCTGCCTCTCCCTCTCCCTACAGCTCCCCCTGCTTGTGAACACACTCTTTCTCTCTCTAATAAATAAAATCCTGTTTAAAAAAAAAAAAAAAATCAAATCCAAGAGCCAGGTGGGGAGTACTCTTGCCACATGCAGGGGCCAGCAAGGATTGCTGCTGGGAGGGGCTCTGAATCAGACTCTTCTGTGTCCCCACCATACACCGCATGTGTGCCAACCTCATTCCACAAAGATGCTCACACATGCAAGAAAAGCCTCTCAAGCCCCCTGTGTTTAAACACAATTTTGCTTCACCATCAACCAAGTTTTTGTGTATGACTTACATAGTTTTTATTTTAGGAAACTAAATCTGTTCCAGGAAGCATTCTCCAGAAAAGTGTTATAGACAAGATGAAGTGATAAATGAACAAGCTCAAATTATAAGAAAACTCAGAAGACCCTATAGCTCTGTGGTTGTGAGGGGCCAGCTGGACAGCAATTGGGAAAGATGTCTGTATTCCCAGATTGGAAGAATCTGGGCTGTCCAAAGGGAGAGACAGGCTCTACTCTGGGTATCTCGGGCAAGTGGACAAGGGCCTGGGAGTCAAGAGACAGGTCTGGGAATCCAACCACGTAGGTGGGGAAGCTGATCAGAAGGAAACTATGCTCGGGGATGCCGGGCAGAGGGAATGGTGGGTGGGAGAGCACAGGAACCCTGAGGGACGTTCGAGTCCACGTATGACAGTGGACAGGGAAGTATGGATGCCACTCCCCCCAGGAAGTCCTCCAGCCTCACAAAGTACCACCACAGGGAAGGGCTAAGTCCACCACATCCCACACATCCCCCACCAGGTGGGGGCAAGCCTTGCGGCCAACAGTCACTCAACACAATGCTCTACAAAGGACCAAATGGGGTTTGAGGGAGGGTCTTGGTGCAGCCTATGTCTCCTTGCACAAGTACATGAAAACCCACAGACAAACAGCTGTGGGAATGTGGAAAAGCACATGGTGCACAGTAAGTACACACTTTTCAAAAAACAGACACATGAAGAAAAGACCAGAATAAAATTCACCAAAATGTAATAATATTTACAACAGGTACTAGGATCATGAATGTTTATTTTCCCAAGTTCCAATAACATATGAGGTTAAAGAACAGGAGGGTAGACTATACCATCCCCTCCAAATCAGGAGTCACACAGCACTCAAGCATTTTCAAGCTCCCACTTTAAAGGGACGCACAGTGACGTTGTTGACTTACAGGTGGCTTATCAGCCCCACGGTGTTGGCACAGCTGAGACAGGCACGATCTCTCAGAGTACCTACGACAAAGACAAGGAGAAAACAAGAATATAAGTCTCAAACCAGGGGCTGCAGACTGATTTCACCTTTTAGAGTCTCTTTTGCAGAGTAAGTCTCTGGAATTCTGTTCTGAATGTTGGAAGGTTTCAGAGTGCTGCTAAGTGAAGGGTCTGTTCAGTTAGGAACACAGGGTCTTGGGGTAGCCCTAGAAAGAAGGGGAATCTTAAACAGCCCCGGGCTTCAAACACCCCAACCAGGGATACCGAGTTTCACCAGCACAGGGTCCACAGAGCCCAGGCATGGGGGTCTTCCCAGGCAGGACCACTCCCTCACTCCAGCTGATGCCAGGCTGCATGGGACCCCCAACGCCCAGACACCCCACAGAGCAACAAGGACCCCATGCAAACAGCCCAACACCTTCTCTGCCCACAGGAAGGGGCGAGGGCTATGAGAATTACTGGTAAAACAGACACTAAGAGCAAGCTATTTCTTGGATAAACAGTACTGGTGAGTGTACAGCATACTTTAATGATTTTGGTGTATTTTTAACACTTTTTCTAAATCAGTATGGTTTCTGTAAGCATAAATTCAGAGTTCGTTCTCAAGACCAATGCCCTGGCTTACCTGGGATCAAGCCCTGTGCTGTGGAGACCTCCTGCGGAGGGAACGTAACAAATATGGGGGCCACGGGGCCAGAGGCACCATGCTGACAGGGTGCCAGGCCACAAGGCTGGAAAGGCAGGCTGGCACCCTAAGACCCTGAGGCAGCAGGAGTACACAGAGCTGGTGCGGGGTGCTGAGGGTTCAGTCTGGGAACCAGAGTGAGAAGGGAGGAGAGAAGATGGGTATGACAGGGGACAGGTGCCAGCCCAAAACACCCTTCGAGCAGGCCAGGCAGGGGAGACCCAAGCAGCTCCGGCGGACCCTCTGGAGACAAAGACTTCTACTTGTCACTTTATGTATCCCAAGAGAAACCTAGTGTCATCACAGGCAACTTCAGTGTAGAAGGCTATTCCCATCAAATTCGGGACCTTGTAGTATAGGTGACAGTCTTGTTTAAGCTGGGCTCTGGGCTCCCAAGTGGTTACCATGATTCATAATCTTTTATACTTCAAACACTACATTTTAAGTAACATGAAGCCCTTCTTACTCCAGCTGAGGACCAAACAGAAGTGTGCCAGACCTGAACTAGCCCCGCACCTCAAGAACATGGCTCCCAGCCCCGCACCCGCCTCCCCCCAGCAAAAAGACAAGCTGTCACAGCTCCCAGAGCTCCTTGGCCTGCCCTCCCATCACTATATTATGTGAACTGCACATCCCCTGTCCTACCTGGCCCCTTCCCACAATCTCTGCACTCTGAAGGTTTCCCCAGCCCTCCAAGGAGCCTGCTCCTAAGGGATCCAGGGGGAGGACTCGGGGATACGGGCTATAGATGGGCCATTTCCTCCTTCTATAAATCCCTTTAATCCCCATCCCCACAACCAATTCTCCAACTCTCTGGCCCTAGCTGGACAGCCTACTAGTTGGTTCTGTCTGACCCTACCTGGAGTTAGTGCACCCCCACAGTTATTAAGGCTTCAGTCCCACAACACTGCTCAGCTTCAGACCCCAGTTGCAAATAGGGTCCTCAGGTCACCCACATCTCTGCCAATTACAAATAGGAGGGTTCCCACCACCACTTTGAGTTTTATTAATTCTCTCCAACAACATAGAACTCAGGAAAATTATCTACTATTATAGTTTATTATAAAGGACATGAGGACCAGCCAGATGGGGAGGCACATAGTGCATGGTTTAGAAGACTTCTGAGTGCAGGAGTCTGTGTCCCTGTGGGCTTGGCATCTACAGATGCCACTAAGTCCAATGCTCCCCAAGACCCCTTAGTCAAGAGTTCTTTTCTTCATTACCTAGACATGACTGATCACACCCTAGGCCACTGGCAATCAATGTCAATTCCCAGACCCTCTCCCCTCCCTGAAGGTTGGGATTCTACAACAGAGCTGAACAGTCCTCAAAACTGTCAAGAAAACCCTGAGAAACATGTCACAGCCGAGACTAAAGAGAAATAACTACAACCTGTAATGTGGTGTCCTGGGTAAGGTCCTGGGGTGCAGCAAGACATCAGAAATAAAATATGTGCACAATAAAGGAAAGGTACTAATAAAAAACAAAGGTGAATAGAAAGTATGTAAATAACAAAGTAAAAAAATCAGAATAAAGTGTGGGACAGAGGGCACCTGAGTGGCTCAGCTAGTTAAGCAATTGCCTTCAGCTCAGGTCATGATCCCGGAGTCCAGGGATCGAGTCCCGCATCCGGCTCCCAGCTCCACGGGGAGTCTGCTTCTCCCTCTGACCTTCTCCTCACTAATGCTCTCTCTCACTGTCTCTCCCTCAAATAAATAAATAAATAAAATCTTTAAAATAAAATAAATAAAATTTTAAAAAGTGTGAGACAGAATAAAAGAAATCTGAATACAGTATGGAGCTCAGTTAGTAACAATGTACCAATGTTGGTTCACTAATTGTGACAATGAGCCACACTGACAGAAAAAGTTAATACTGGGGAAACTTGCTGCAGAAAAGGGCCACTGCGCCCAGCCAGGAATGTTCTGGAAGGTTCAAGAATGGATTCGGAGTCCAGCCGTGGGTCTCCCAGGCTCTGGATTCCCTGTTGGTCCTACAGCAAACCTAATGTCCAAGCCACTCTCAGCCCCTTCCTGTATAATAAAGAACAGTGCTAACTACAAGAAACATCTGTATTCCCAGAATGACACAACCATAAAAACAAATTCTGCTCACTTTTAAACTGTGAACGTGCTACAGAAACCTGAAGTGGCCAAAGTATTTTTATTACCATGCTTAACAGGGAAGAGATACACGGAGAACTCTAACAGCAGAGGGACCTGGACACCCAGACCATTCACACCGTCAACTCCCACTGCTCAGTGCCCTTCCCATGGCTCCAAAGTTCTAAGCAGCCAACAGTCATTACTGTTAAAAATTACAAGAATCATGTTTCTTGGGTGTGCTTTTGTGAATCCTAAAGTACTTTGAAATATATTTCACTTGAGCCTCTAATACTTGTAAGGGAAGTACTAATCTTAACAGATAAGGAACAAACTCAGGTTAATGTAAAAAGAATCAGAAAGGGAGTCTGGACTACTGACATATGGACCCCTAAGAACCCCGAGTTAGGTGTGATCTCTGTGTGGACAGCAGAATCACAGAGGCTGGGGATACCAGGGGACCTGCCTGGGGCCATCCCGAGCAAGGCCAGGGGTCCCCTCTACAAACACGTAACTGTACTAGAATACCGGCGCTGTGGATGTCCTACAAGCCCGCAGACCCTGGCCATCTCATCTCAAGGAGTCCTAAACGTGTCCCAAGGGCACGACTTTCCCCGAGAGTGAACACGGCGTTCCACCAAGCTTAACCACGACAGGAGCGCCCAGACCGTCCCAGGGCTGGCCGTTAGCGCGCTCCCTTCAAAAAACTTTCCGAACCCCGCTCAGGACGCCGCCGCCAGCAGCCGGGCGGCTAAGGTCACGGTGCGAGTGAGTCACAGGCCGCCGCCCCGCGCGCGGCTCCCACACCCCGACACCGGGCTGGCCAGGGCGGGCAGAGGGGCGAGGCGGCGCAAGGTCCCAGCCCCGCGTGACCCCAGCCCCAGCCCAAGGTCCGAGCGCCACTACCCAGCGACCCACCAGGGCGCCCGCCGGCGCTGTGCTGCCGCGGGGCAGCCGAGGCCCGAGGCTCGAGGCCCGAGACCGTCCCACCCGGACTCCCGGCCCTCTGCTCTCGTCCTCCCGACGCCGCCAGCCCCGGCCCCAGGCCTCGGCCCCGCCCGGCCCACCCGACCCCGCCGGCCCCGGCTCCAGGCCCCGCGCTGTCGGCAGAGCGCCGGCTTCTTACCCCTCGGGGCGGCGGTGCGGGGCGGCGGGAGGCGAGAGGGCGCCCAGCTGCAGCAGCTCCTCAATAAGATGGACGCCATGTGCCCAGCCGCGGCGGCCGCTCGGGCCTCCTGCTGCTGCCTCCTCCTCCTGCGCGGCGGCTGCGGCTGCTCGCCCGCCCGCCCGCCGGCGCCTCGGCCCGCCCGCGCGGACGGTTGAAGGCGACGGTTGGCTCCCGGCGGCGGGCGCTCAGCTCAAGGACCCGGCACCGGCGGCAGCCATGTCCCGGCACAGCGTCCGGCAGCGCGGGGCGGGGCAGCCAGGCCGCCGCTCCCATTGGGCCCCTCGGGCGCCCGCCGCCCGCCAGGTGCAGGGCGGGCTCGGGCCGCCGCGGACTGCGGGTCCCGGCGTGCCCCGCGACGGCCGGACCCCGAGACCGCGCGGAATTCTGGGGCCCGCCGCGCCGGCCGCGCTTGCGCGCTGGGCCCTTCCGGGTCGGGGCAGGCGGAGAGCGGCGGCGCGCGCTGCTGGGGGCGCTCGGAGGAGGGCCCTATGGAGGAACGCAGTCCGCCGGGTTTGGGTGGCGGAGCAGGTGCTCGCTGTAGGTTTCGTCCCCTTCCCGCGCGTAGCCCCGAGGGGCCCTCCCTGGGGCCGGGCCTAGGGCTGCGCCCCCAGCTCACGGGCTGACCCTCCCAGCTGAGCTCAGACGCCTGCTCCAGAAGATCTTCCACCCAGAGCGGACCTTTTAGCCCACGCTCTCCTTTCCTAAGATGGGGTTCTTTCGTCATGGTCGTACGGGGACGGAGGAGGTGATGCAGGAAAAGCAGGCAGGGAGAGATGGGGTGGGCGGCTCCTGGGGTTCAGTGGACGTGGTCCCCCCCCGCCCCCCACCCCCAGCAGGCAACTCCTGCCAGCCTGCACTCCAGCCCGGCGGCAACAGGCTCCTCCTCGGGACACGCTCCCGTCCTTGCCCCATCCCACGCTTAGCCTGGAAGGCCTTTTACCTCCCTCTGGCCTTACGTGCCTGTTTCTTGTTCGCGGATGTAAATCCCAAGGTACCGCTTAGGGGAGGTCCGGCAGTACTTACTCGGTGCAGAACTGTTCTCTGGGCTGCAGGAGTGTGGAAGCCCTAATCTTAGCAGGCTCCCCGCTCTTGAGAGACTGAACTTGGTTGAATTGCATGTCTCTTTGGGGGGCTCGGCCCTCACCATCAGGAAGAAGATGCCTCCCTGCAGTGGTTTTCTTTTCCGGGACTGTCAGATGCTGGGCGGAGATGGGCCTGGCGTCCCCATCTCAGGTGGGAGAAAATGGAGCTAGTTAGTGCAGAGCATTTGGGAGACCAGATGAAGTGCTTATGTTGTCACTGGGCAGTGAGCGCTACGGACATCATAACACAGAGTTAATCTAAGCACGTTGATGCCTGAAACAGGCCTCCCAGGTCAAAAGCCCATAAAGCCAGGACCCTATCCTATACATCCCTCAGGAGGCAATGGTGGGATAACGAAGGATAGTTCTTGTCCGTGGACCCCAGGGTCAGGTCTGAATCAGGGCAAACAGGTGCTCAGGATCAGATAGGACTGGCCTTCCAATGTCCAAAGTGTAGGAGAAGGCTTGTGCTGATACTAGTAACTGACATTGGCCCTCAGCTCCTGAAGGCTGGGTTCCAAAGCCATCAAGGGGCAGGTAGGGAGCCCCACAGAGTGGGTGAGAATCAAAGCTGGTCCCTAACAATGCTGTGTCTGCAGGACTTTGAAGGACAGAGGATGGGGGGAAGGCCCCATCTGCCTCTGTACTGCCCAAGGGGTCAAGTGTAAGGAAATACGGCAACAATGTTCACTTGTCCTTGGCATGATTCTCCTGTGGCCCACCTAAGTTGCATGAGAGAGAGAAGCAAAAATAGAGGGGGCGCTTGTGAACACCCACCTGGGATGCTTTCTGCAGCTCCAATGCTAGGGTGGAGTTTTAGGGAAAGTCCTTTTTAACAATACCTTTATTGGACTTTCTTTCTTTTTGCAAAGATTTTATTTATTTGAGAGAGTCAAGCCAGGCGAGAGGCAGAGGGAGAGGGAGACGCAGGCTCCCTGATGAGCAGGGAGCCCAATGCAGGCCTCCATTCCAGGACCCTGAGATTAGGACCTGAGCCTAGAAGGCAGAGGCTCAACCGACTGAACTCCCCAGGCAATCCCCATTATTGGTTTTTCTTATTAGCTAAAGAACATGTGCTTATTATAAGCATTTTAAGTTTATAAAAATAAATATAAAGGGGCACCTGGGTGGCTCAGTCGGTTAAGCGGCTGCCTTCAGCTGAGGTCATGGTCCCAGGGTCATGGGATGGAGCCTCTCATCAGGCTCCCTGCTTGGCGGGGAATCTGCTTCTCCCTTTGCCTCTCGCCCCTGTTTGTGCACTCGCTCACTCTCTCTCAAATAAATAAAATCTTTAAAAATAAAAGGCATATAAAGAAACAAGTAGAGGGGTACCTGACTGGCTCAATCCATAAAGCATGCAGGGCTTGATGTTGGGGTCAGAAGTTCAAGTCCTACATTGGGCATAGAGCTTACTTAATAATAAAAATAATAATTAAAAAAACAAGTAGAAACCTGGCATCCTGCCAGCTTGCCATCCATACCCTTAATGCCACGTCAGTGGCTGCCTTCTTGCTCCCCGCCTACTCATGCAGCAGTCCAAGTGTACAGAATCCTGGCAGTGGGTCTGTTTTTGTATCACAGACTCTGCTGTTTTTCTTTCTTTTTTCTCTCTTTTTTTAAAGTCCTTTTTCTTTTCTCTATGCTCCCTACAAATTGAACATAATCTTCCATAGTCGCTCCATGTTTACACAAGTGACAAGAGTCCCAAGAAACAAGGTGGGATACACAGCACAAATGCCCCAGCTAGGGAGTTTAGAGAATCGGTTGAGGATGAGGTCAGGAGTCAGGTTAGGGATCTGGTTGGGGGGAGGTCATGTTAGACATTGGGTTAGAGGATCAGGTTAGGAATCAGGATAGCGGAGGAAGACCCAGCTGTTTGCCCTCCTGTGGCCAGGATCAGGCTCAGAGCAGGCTCAGATCAGGCTCAGAAACTGGATTGTACAGGGTTGGAGTTTTGCCCAGAAGGGTGATGAAGGAAGAGAGGGACTGTAGAGTTTAAGATGTGTGCAAAAGAGTGGCTGTAAGGTTTGACTGGGAAATTTAAACGGGGGATGAGGGGAAGTGAGGAAAAGGTGGGAGCCGCTTGGGATAGTGGAAAGTGGCAGGACCACTGGCCTGTGGGGCTGCGGGTCCTGAAGGGCCTTGGGAGTCAGGTACCATGGGAGTCAGGTACCACAGCAAGTGAGCTAGCAAAAGAGGGATGTTCACAGTGGGTGGTGGGTGGCTTGCATTTATTGGCTATGGCAAGTGCGAGGATGTGAGCCCAGGAGAAGGGCCTGAAGTGAAGCTGAAGGGCAAGGCCCTTGGGGTGGAAGAGCCAGGACACCTTTGAGCACCATGGGGAAAGGCATGCCTTCCTCCAACTGAAAGCAGCCTCAGCCAGGCATACACAGCAGAAGGAGCAGGTAACTAGCCTCCAGCCCTATCTTGTTGTTGGAACAACATACACAACCAGGGTGATGGCCCGGACTAGAGTATGGAAGAGACTTTTATTTGGGTCCTTGAGTACACAGGAATGGTGTCTATTGGGCTGAGTCTAAGCCTACTCACTCCCCACAGCGTCACCCATTCTTAGGTTTCTGGGTTTCCTGGAAAATGCTCCATTCAGCAGCTTTCCTTGACCCTTCTGCTTCCTTCTGCCTGCCAAGCACTGTGGGTGATGGGATGGAAAGGACGGACCCTGGACTTCTGATCTTGGACTTGTTCTACCTAATCGAGGAAACATCCATCTTTTCTCAGCCACTGTTATTTGAAGGGGTTTCTGTATATAAAACTGAACTTTATTGTAACAAACTCAAGGACAGATCCCTAGAAGCTGGATTGCTGAGTCAGTGTGACTGCCAAGGTATATTTTTGTAAACCTTTAAAATTAAAGTTTTTATTATTTTTTAAGATTTTATTTATTAGAGAGAGAGCAAGCGGGGGGAAAAGCAGGGGGAGCCTGGCATAGGACTCTATCCCAGAACCCTGGAATCATGACCTGAGCTGAAGTTAGACGCTTAGCCAACTGAGCCACCCAGGTGCCCCTCATTTGTTGATTTTTTTTTAATTTTTTATAAGATTTTTTATTTATTTATTTGACAGAGATCACAAGTAGGCAGAGAGGCAGGCAGAGAGAGAGGAAGGGAAGCAGGCTCCCCGCTGAGCAGAGAGCCCGATGCGGGGCTCGATCCCAGGACCCTGGGATCATGACCCGAGCTGAAGGCAGAGGCTTTAACCCACTGAGCCACCCAGGTGCCCCTCATTTGTTGATTTTTAACAGCTTCTATTTTTTCTATAGAGGTTTCTCTTCATTCATTAGATCATATTTTCCTTTATTGAACATCTTCAAACACCTGCCTTAAAGTTTTTCTCCGCCATATCTAAAACTGGGCTTATGGTTGGTTCTTTCTTTTCTTTTTTTTTTAAGATTTTATTTATTTATTTGACAGAAATCACAAGTAGACAGAGAGGCAGACAGAGAGAGAGGAGGAAGCAGGCTTCCTGCTGAGCAGAGAGCCCCATGCGGGTCTCGATCCCAGGACCCTGAGATCATGACCTGAGCTGAAGGCAGACGCTTTAACCCACTGAGCCACCCAGGCGCCCCTTTTCTAAGATTTTATTTATTTATTTGACAGACAGAGATCACAGGCATACAGAGAGAAGAAGCAGGCTCCCCACTGAGCAGAGAGCCCCATGCGGGGCTTGATCCCAGGACCCTGGGATCATGACCTGAGCTGAAGGCAGAGGCTTTAACCCACTGAGCCACCTAGGCATCCCAATGGTTGGTTTCTATTAATTGTTTTTTTACCTTGATAATGGCCACATCTCCTTTTTTCTTTGCATGCTCAGTGACTTTGTTGCTCACTGATTGTTGTGGATGATATGCTATAGTCTCTAGATTCTGTTATCTTCCTTTGACAATGACATGTGTGCTTTCAGATCACTAAACACTCTGTGGCTTCTGCCTTCTGCCCTCCAGATTCCCATTCTGGGAAAGTCAGCCCCTGTGTTGGGAGGATACTCAAGCAGCCTGAGAGAAGGCCCACGTGGGGAGGACCTGAAGCCTCCTGCCAATGGCCAGCAACATCCGAGTAAAGCTATCCCCATAGCCTATCTGCAGCCCCAGCCAAGGTTTTGGATGATGGCAGCTCTGGGCATCATCTTGTCTGCAAGGACAGAACTAGCGGTCTCACTCTTTCCCAATTCCTGACCAAAGCAACCGCATGTGATGATCCTAGGGTCCTGGGATCGAGCCCATTATCAGGCTCCCTGCTCAGCAGGGAGTCTGCATCTCCCTTTACTATTTGTTTTGAACCACTTAGTTTTTGGGTAACATGATACACAGCAGTAAATAACAAGATGTGTCCAGAGAATGTTTTGCTGTAGGATGAAGCCCCAATTCCAAGGGGATGTATCCTAGTGTCTCAGCTTCATGTCAGGGGGATTCATGGACTTGAGCAAGGTGTCCACTCTAGCTAGCCCAGAGCTCCCACAACAGTTGTCTGGGAAGTCTGGGGGCCTCACCCCAAGTATGTGCAGTCCCGTTCTCAGCCAAGGACAGTGGAACATCTTAGACTCCCCTTGACACACTTGCCTGTCCTCCACTGCCCTCTCCACAGATTCCAACAGCAGCACTGGCCCCTGAGATCAGTCATACGGTGTGCCCTGGCTGGACCACATCTCCCTGTGCCATGGTAGGGGACTGCCACAAGTACAGAGCTGGGTGGGCAAGGTGTACCTTGTGAATTTCCCTTCACTGGAGACTGCAGTCCTGCCTTTCCTGTTTTGTCACACCTGAAAACAGCTGCCTCATCTGTTTTGCCCATGTTAATTGTTGACAGTGGGAGGGCCCATCTACTACAGGATTCTCTGTTCTGGCTTCAATCTAATTTGCTTTTTTTTTTTTTTAAGATTTTATTTATTTATTTGACAGATAGAGATCACAAGTAGGCAGAGAGGCAGGCAGAGAGAGAGAGGGGGGGAAGCAGGCTCCCTGCGGAGCAGAGAGCCCGATGTGGGGCTCGATCCCAGGACTCTGGGATCATGACCTGAGCTGAAGGCAGAGGCTTTAACCCGCTAAGCCACCCAGGTGCCCCTCCAATTTGCTTTTTTAAAAAGACAAATGTTTCTACATTTGTGGGAAAACTGGTGAGCTCTGAATCAAGCCTAGAATTTAGTTAGTGGTAATGGACTGATGCTGGTTTCTTAGTTTTGACAAAGCTACCATGGAAATGTGAGCTGTTGAGACTAGGGGAAACAGGTGGGCAACTGTTATCTGTGCATCTTTTCTGTAAATATAAACTTATTACAGAGGCGCCTGGGTTGCTCAGTCTGAGAAGTGTCTGCCTTCAGCTCAGGTCATGATCCCAGGGTCCTGAGACTGAGTCCTGCATCCGGCTCCCTGCTCAGCGGGGAGCCTGCTTCTCCCTCTGCCTGCTGCTCCACCTGCTTGTGCGCGCTCTCTCTCTGTCTCTCTCTCTCTCTGACAAATAAACAAAATCTTTAAAAAAGCAAACTTATTACAGTAAAAAAATAAAAGTCCATCTAGCTGGGGGCAGGAGTGAGGGAAAGAGAGGCAAAGTTCTGTGTCTGTGTGGCTGCCCACTAGGCTGGCTGTGAGCAGCCGCTTCCGCTGTCTCTAGTCAGTTCCCAACTCAGGCTGGGGAACCTGGTCACTAGTACAGAACAGAAGTGCCCCCAAAGAGTTCCCCAAGATTTTACCAGTTCTTACACCTAGTGGCAGGCCCAGAGCCTGCAAAGAACTTTCATTTTCTTCTCTTTGATGTTTTGGGTGTTTTTTTTTTTTTTTAAGATTTTATTTATTTGACACACAAAGACAGCGAGAGAGGGAAGACAAGCTGGGGGAGTGGGAAAGGGAGAAGCAGGCTCCCTGCTGAGCAGGGAGCCTGATGTGGGGCTCGATTCCACGACCTTGGGATCATGACCTGAGCGGAAGGCAGACGCTTATCGATTGAGCCACCCAGGCGCCCTAAGATGTTTTGGGTTTTTAATTTTCTGCAGTTCTCATAATTAAAAAAAGAAGCGCAACTTTAGCACAAAACAATGTTTCTTCAGCGAAAACCTGAGTGGGTGGGCAGCGCTGGTCAGGGCGCCCTGACTGGTGGTCCTCCACCTGGGGCAGTTCCCGCGGAGGAGGGCGGTGCAGGGCTGGGCGCGGCACGGCGAACGTTGCCCGTCTTCTCATCGCTGCCCTCGGTTCTCTCGGCGGAAGCCGCGAGACTCACTGAGCCAGCGGCATCCCGGCGGCGGAAGGTCAGAGGCAGGAAGAGGAGCTGGGTAGCGGTCCGGGGCCCGGCCGGGCCGGGTGGGGGGGCGGGGCCTCGCGGCGCGTGGCCAATGGGGCGGGCGAGATTTGTGGGGCGGGGCCAGGACGGCGGGAGCTCTGCGTACCCCGCTGGGTCAGGTTCCTAACCTCCGCAGCCCGGGCGCCGCCTCCTTATCCCTCGGCCGGAACGTGCGAGCGAGCTTTCGTGCTCCGCTGCACCCGCGCCTCTCGGGTTCCGCCGCCCACGCGGCGACTGCCCGGGCCATCACCCGGGCCAGGCGAGTCCCGCGCTTTCTCGAGGGAGGGCAGCGGGGCAAATGGGACCACGTGCCCTTAGGGACGCGGCCATTCCTAACTCCCAGCCACTCCTGCAGCGGGTACGGCACTACTGCCACACTGTGCACACGGAAGCCTCACACCCTGCCCAAGGTCGTGCAGCTAGTAAGGGAGATGTGGGTTGGACTGTGTCCCCCAAAAGATACGTTCAAGCCCTAACTCCCCTAACTCTGAATGCGACCTTATTTGGAAACAGGGTCTTTGCAGATATAATCAAATTAAGAAGTCCTTAAGCGGTCTTAGGACTGGCGTCCTTAGGAGAAGGGAAAATAGGGGCCCCCGGCTGGCTCGGTTGGTGGAACAAGCGACGCTTGATCTCAAAATTGTAAAATCGAGCCCCACTTCAGGTGTAGAGATTACTTAAAAATAAAGTTTTTTAAGAAAGAAAGAAGACAATATAGGTGGACACAAAGGAAATGAAACCATGTGAGACAGAGCCTGGGAGTGCAGTGTTGCTGATAGGAACCCAGGAACACCAAGGCTTGCCCACCATCACCAGAAGCTGGGAAGAGCCTGGGAAGATGCTCCCTGAGAGCCTCAGAGGAAGCATGGCCTTACATAGGCCTCAGCTTCAGGCTTCCAGCCTTCAAAACTGTGAAACGATAGCTTTGTGTTGTTCTGTGGTATTTTAGTGGGGCCCTAAGGAACCTGTTCAAGGGGGACCAGGTCTAGAAGACTGGCTGTCCAGCCCCAGGCAGCAGTGCCTCCTGGAGATAAACACAGGGCTGTGCATACCCTCCAAGAGGACGCAGCCAGCCTGGGAGGAGTCAGAGGTGGCTTCTAGAGAAAGTGCTATCACAGGTAAGATCTGGCATGGGGACACAGGGAGAAGTTCAATTTGATACCTGCACAGGGTGGATGTGCGTGGCTGTCCAAGGGCTGCCATCCAGAGGGGAGTCAGCTCCAGACTAGGAGCCTCTGGAGGGAGGGCTGGGTTGGAGAGGCAAAGCTGGACGTCCAACATAAGGCTGGCTGAGGAGTGGGTTTTGTGTAAGGGGCACTGGGGAGCCTTAGCATTATTTTAAATAGTTGGGTGACACGGTCAGTTTTGTGGTTTAGAAAAATTCTGGTTGATGTAAAGAATGGACTGGAGGGGGAGAAAGTTGCCTCCTACTGGAGAGAGGCTGGATTAGAGGGGATTTAGGAAGTGGAATTCCTGGGAGGTTGGGAGGCTTGTAGGCTAGCTCAGGTGAGATCTCCAGGAAGCGGCTTTTGGGGGCAAGTGGGTTGGAGTCTCCTCAGCCAGGTTTCAGTCTGCATGCCCATCTTCCCTGCCTGACAGGGACTCCCACTTCATGGAGAGTTGGCCCATGTGACCCTAAGGATCCTTGCAGTGCTGCCTGCTGGCTCCTGGTGGCTGCAGCTCCTGCTCCTGTGGTTGTCCCAGTGGACTGAGGTGGCCTGGGAGATGAGGCAGAGCCAGACCTTGGAAAAGGCAAGTTTCCAGTCTGGAAAGCAAAGTGGGCCGGCTGGGAAGAGGCTTCTGGGAAGGAGCGTTGGGGGAGGCCCTCCACCCCTACTGCTCTGCCTGGGCTGGGGGAAGGGCCTTTATTCCTTCCCCTCCTTGAAGGCAGGGGCCACCTGGGGCATGGGAGGAGGGGTGGCTTAAGACTGCCAGTTTCCACTTGGAAGCCCTCTTTATTTGGCCAGGGATGGAGAAAGGCAGGGGTCAGAGTGCATGCATCCCCATGGAAACAGCAATGAGCCTGGCCCCTCAGGGACCCTGGCCCTGGCAGGGGATGGGGCTCCTTCGGCTAAGGGGTCTGGGCCTTGCCTTTGGCAGGAGCTCTTACAGGGAGGTCAAGCCATGAGCTGCAGTACCTGTGGCAAGGAGGAGCAGGGAGGCAGAGCGTCCTTGGGCCAAAGCCGCCCTGGGGACAAGGAGGGGAGCTTGTATTGTGCCTTCCAGAGCTGTATGCCCAGAGTGGGTGGTTAATGCGACCCACTGTAAGACCTTGCGACCAGGGGACTCCCCATGAATCTTGATCTTTTGTTCTGTTGTTGTGGGGCTTGGCCCAGGTCCAGCAACCAGGCCTGGAGTCCTCTGGTCCTAAAGGCTTTGCCCAGCTTGGCCTTGGTCTGAGAGCTGGGGGAGGGGTGTGCTGCTGTGGGAGCTGAGACGGAGGGCATCTGAACCCCTCAAAAGGCCAGAGCAGGGTAGCCATCCATCATCTGTAATCACCTGCCTTTGAGTCCAGAATTTTCTTTTCTTTTTTTTTTTTTTAAGATTTTATTTATTTATTTGACAGACAGAGATCACAAGTAGGCAGAGAGGCAGGCAGAGAGAGAGGAGGAAGCAGGCTCCCTGCTGAGCTGAGAGCCCGATGCAGGGCTCTCGATCCCATCTGGGATCATGACCGGAGCCAAAGGCAGTGGCTTTAACCCACTGAGCCACCCAGGTGCCCCTGAGTCCAGAATTTTCATCCAGAGAAATGACAGGAGTCTCAAAGAAACCCAAGCAAGGTTCAGTCTTAGCTGCTGACATCCTTGGGTGGCCAGGATCCCTTTGAGCCCACCGGGCTTGGGGCTTTGCCTCTCAGGGCCGTCGCCCACCTGCCTGAGGCCTGTTTCTCAGAACATCCTTTCTCAGCCTGCAGTGCCAGGGAACTACCCAGACTCTACGAATTTCCAAGCTCTGTATGCACTGAAATCATTGCCACAAGGACAACAGCCCACCTTTGGGAGCCTCATATGTGAGAACTTGTGGGAGTCCCAGTCACTGGAAATACAGTCCCCACAGGGCAAGACCCCTGGAGTGTGCAGGGCTGGGGGCTGTCCTACTGGCCAGACTTAATGAAAAGGGCTCAGGACCTCTATGAGACAGCCAGGCAAAGCTTGCACTGGGCGGGAAAAGACCAGCCAGTCCCAAATAACTTTCTTCAGGAAAATCTAAACATACATTTGCATGTTTTGAATAAATTTGCATATCAATCACACTATTCTAAATGCATTTTTTTTTTTTCAGAAGAGGAGATTTAATTTCAAATCTGTGAAATTAGAGGAGATATGGTGGTATTTGTCCTGTACTGTAGGATTTAAAAAGTGCCGTTTTCAAGTTTGTGCCTCAGCAGGATCCAGGTCTGGGAGCCTCTTCCCTCAGCCAGAGGGATAATATGGCAAAATGCAATAACTTTCCAGGAGCTCCTGGTGAGTTCTGGCAGTGACTTCTGGGGGAAGGGTTTCTTCTGGTTTCTCAGGATCTCCAGCACCCTGCTAGGGCACCGCACGCATTAGGACCTCATGTAGTGTTCTCGGCTGAAAGTGAGCAGTTCCATAATTCCTTTCAGTTGAGACACTGTGGAGGATCTCATCCCTGTCCCAGCTTGCCCTATGCCAGTTCCTGGTCTGGTGGGAAGCAGCTCGTGGCTGGGTCAAGATGCAGAGTTTGAAGTGCCACCTTCTCTGTAGTGTCTCCTCCCAGAGTCCTATAGAGGAACTGAGCAGGCCTTTGTAGCTCCCTCCCCTCAGTCACTGGATGTGGCTGCCCTGGGAAGGGAGACCCATGGTGAGATGGCTCTTTGCAGCTGAGGCTGCTTATAGAAGGTGGTAGCTGGAGGTTTAGCAGGAAGACTGTTAGGGGATCTGAGTGGCCCATCTCTGTGTTACCCTACCACCCCACTATCCTCCTCACAATCAGAGATCTTCTGGAAAATGTTCTCTGACTACAGGCTGGCATTCCTGGAGGGGCTCCTGGTAGCCCTTTCTGCCCTGTCCCTTTGCCCCACGGCAGCCTCACTGGAATGTCACATCCCCTAGCTGACAACAGATCCCTCACTCCACCTAGCTCCAGGCCAGACTTGAGTCTGGGGGATGAGGGCGATAGCTGAATCCACACCCTGCAGATATTCTGCAGGAAGCCTCCAACACCATCGTGCTGGCCGGTTGTCCTCTGGCCTGTTTTCCACGCTCTGTCTCATTGTTCGGGACCCTCTAAGCCAAGTCTGTAATGCAGGTTCCAGGAGCGCAGGGGTGTGTGTGTGTGTGTGTGTGTGTGTGTGTGTGTGTGTAGGGGCTCCTCTGGGGCGTCCAGCTTGCTTTCCATGTGCAGGGGCAGTTGGAACTGGACCTCTGCCTTCCTCGCGCCACCGCGCTTCCTGTCCCGGGCGCCTTCTTACTGCCCTCCAGGTAGGGGCGTGGGTGACCCCCGCGTGCGGGGCTGGCGGCCCTCGTGCGCTGATCCCGCGCTACCGCACGCACCGGCCACTGGCCACTGAACTGCTGTCCGAAGGGCACGTGCGAGCGCAGGACTCGCAGGGGGCGGGGAGCGAGCGGCGCCGGGGTCCCACATCTCCGATCAGCCGCCGCGCGTCCCGGCTGGGGCCGCGATCGCGCGGGGCCGCCTCGCGGGCGCCGATTGGGCGCGCGGCCGTGACGTCACCTCGCTCCCGCCGGCTCCGGCCCCGAGCTCCCGGCTCCGGGCTTTGGGTTTAGCCGCCTCCAGGCGCGCGCCCGGCTGAGTAGCGGGAGCGGGACGCGCGCCTCACGCTGGTCTGAGGCGGTTCGCAGGGTCCCGCGGCCCCGGCCCCGCGCCACCGCCCCCCAACCCCGCCCGGTCGCACCCCCGCACCCCCCGCCCGGTCCCCGCCCGCCCCGCGCCCCGCCCGCCCGCGCGCCCCGCCCGGCGCGGATTTGAAAAGCCCGGCCGCAGCCCCGCGAGCGCGGCAGCCAATCAGCGGCGCGCACTTTCCCGCGGCTTCTGCGAGGCGGCGGCGGCCCGGCGGCGGCGGCGGCGGGCGGGAGGCGCGGGGGCGGGGTCGGCGCCGCGCGCGGAGAGCCTCGGCCTGGCCGCGCTGCGCCCGCCGCCGCCGCCGCCCCCTCCCCTCCCTCGGCCCTCCCTCCCCCGCGGCCCCGGCCCCCTCCCCGGCCCGCCGCCGCCGGAGCCGCCGCGCCGGGAGAGCCGCCGCCGGAGGATGCGACGCACAACAGGTCACTGGAGCCGCCGGCCCAACCGCCGCCGCGGGCCTGAGGGGCTGAGGGGCCCGGGGGGCCCGAGGGGCTGAGGCGCTGAAGGGCCGCCGGGCCGAGGGCTCGCGGGGCCGGGCGTGGGGGGTGGGCAGGAGAACCAGGGAGGCCGGCGGGGCGGGGGCGGCCGCGGCTAACGGGGCCGGGCGTCGGGCGGCCGCGGCCATGTTGGGCCCGGCCGCCGGCGGCTGCACCTGTGCCGGCCTGCGGGCCGGGCGGCCTTTGTTCGCGGCGGCGCCGAGCGAGCCGGGCCGGCCTTTGTGAGGCGCGGGCCCGGGCCGGGGCCGGCGGTGGGAGGGGCGCGCCGGGTCGGCGCGGAGGCGCTTTTTTTTGTCTGCGGTGGGTCCGCGGGTGACACTCAGGGACGCGGGCCGTTGGTCAGCGCGGGCGCCCGGGAGCCGGGCCGGGCCTTGGCAGGTGGAGGCGCGGGCCGGGCGTGGGGACCCCGCCCGGGGCTGTGGGCGCGCGCTGCCCAGGCCCCCGGCGCCGCCGCGGAGCCCCGAGGCCTCAGGACGCGCACAGACGCGTCCCCCCGGCCGCACGGCTGGCTCGGCCCCACTCACGAGAAGGGCGGTTGGGAACCTCGGCATTTCCAGAATGCGGGGCTTGAGTTTCGGCGGAACGGCTGTGGGCCCGCCGCGGGGTCGGCCGGCTCCCGCTCCGGACAGGAGTGGCCCCGGCTTTGACATTCGGGTGGAAACTTAGTATCACGGCCGCCCTTTCGCGGCCGGTCGGCCCCGGGGGGTGCGTGCTGGGCTAGCCGCACCTGGGGAGAGAGGCCGGCTCGCTAAGGCGTGGACTCGGGGCTCCGTTAGCGAACTTGTGCAGCGCTGACAGCCCACGCTTGGGTTTTCCGGGCCCGACTTTTAAATGAGTTACACACCGAGGCGCTTTCATCGCCCAACAGCTGAAATCCGTCCCGGAGGCACCGCGCACCCACAGCACCCACGCTCCTGACTGCGTTTTCTGTATTTTTAAATAAGGTTATGGAGATGTTAGGTAAGAAGCCGCCCCATTTATGCGGCTGGGACCTTCACTTTCCTTTCTTCAAATGTTTGAAATGTCCTAGTTCCATATTGAGGTGGGAAGAGAGCAACACTCCTGGAGAAGCTCGACTCCAGACAATAAGGCGCGGGGAGCGAGCCCTGCGCGCACCGCCCTCTCCTCGTGTGCCTGGCGTGTGCTCTTCTCCCCACAGCCGGCCATAGTTCAGATCTCAGCTATCCGCTGGAAGTGAGCAGGACTCATGCCTGAAACACGATTACTTTGAGTCATTTCCTTTCCTTTTCTTCCATTTTCTCAGACGCCCAGCAGCCTTCAGTTTGGGGCTAGTGGTTGGTGAAGTGAGGGCTTACTGCGTGGTTGTGAGTTTGTGAGAGCTTTTGTGTAGAGCTCTGATCTGTTCGGTACAAAATACGCCCCCCCCCACCCCCCTGCATTACCCCCAATTAGGCTGGCCCCGGACTGCAGCAGGGAGTGTTCAATTTATAACTGAATTTTGAAGAATGAGGGGCTGTGTATTCGTGTGTGTGCGCGCGCCATTCGTGGAAGCACTAGAGTGCAACAGTAAGGTGAGCAGGCCGCCTGCTGCAGCAGCTTACACTTTTTTGGCAAGTAATTTATGTGGAACTGTTAAGACTTCGAGTACCTGCTGAACTGTGAGGAACCCAATGAAGAGTAAGTCAGAACTGCAGGAGCTAGATGTCAGAAAGGAGAGGCTCTGTGGCTGTAGTGAAGGAAGAGTGGGTTGGGCCTCCCACCTACTCGGATGTCCTTTCCTTCCCAAGTAGTCCCAGCTTTTACAAGTTTACTCATATAGCGGAATGTAAACTAATTAGTTACTTCCTTTTTTATGGCTTGACGCTTCAGTGTAAAACATGTGAGAGTAGGTGGGATAGACTTCCTGAGGAGTGCTGGGAGAGGATGGACGCCAATAAAATGTGAGCCGCCTGAGATAGGGTTTTTTGCCACCAAGCTCATGTAAAAGAATGTGCTAAGATGATGCTGAAGTTTATCACTCTGCCCCTTTTCAATTGGGGCAAATAACCTTTCTAAGTTAACACTTTAACAAGCGGGAACTGAAAATACGAGCTTTACAATCCCATCTTCTGGTGTGCGCAGTTGTTGCTGTTGCTCCCGCTTGCCTGAGAATGTATGCAGTTTTGGGTAAGCATCTTAGTTTCCTGAGCCTCACTCTTCTCTTCTGATGGACTTTAGTAGCTGTGTCTTTGGTCCCCAAATATGTGGTGCCCTGTCCTGACTTCAGACCTTTTGCGTGGACTGTTGGTGGATGTGGAGCACTGCTTCTCCGTGTTTTGGAGTACAGAGTACCTAGCCTTTTAATGGCCATGTGTGACCTTTCTCTCTGTTGGATGAGCCATTGGGAGATAGGACTCCCCTAGCCTTGGGTAGCCCAGGCTCTGTTGGTACCTTCTCATGGCAGGCACTCAGTAAATGCTGAATAAATGGGCATATGACTTAGGATAAACAAACAACCCATTTTAATGTCAGCATCTTGCCTGTTTGCCTTTTTGTAAGTCATACTGGAGCAGAAAGGGATCCTCTGGAAGAAGCTGAGTATGAGAAATAAGGGGCTGGCCTAAGGTCACCCTGCTTTATTTTTATTTTTTATTTTTCTATTAAGATTTTATTTGTCAGAGGGAGCTCGCACACAAGCAGGGGGAGTGGAAGGCAGAGGGACAAGCAGGCTCCCTGCCAAGCAAGGAGCCCGATGCAGGACATGATCCCAGGACCCTGGGATCATGACCCCAGTTGAAGGCAGACGCTTAACTGACTGAGGCTACCCAGGCGTCCCAATCATCCTGCTTTTTTTTTTTTTTTTAAAGATTTTATTTATTTATTTGACAGAGATCACAAGCAGACAGGCAGGCAGAGAGAGAGAGAGGGAAGCAGGCTCCCTGCTGAGCAGAGAGCCCCATTCGGGACTCGATCCCAGGATCCCGAGATCATGACCCGAGCCAAAGGCAGCGGCTCAACCCACTGAGCCACTCATGCGCCCCCCAATCATCCTGCTTTAATTGGGGAGCCAAGACCATGTTTGCCAAGCAGGGCTGTTCCCTTTTCCTTTCCTCATCATAGCTAACTCAAATGTTAAATAAAAAGTTAATGATGAAACATTGCAAATGTGTAAGTATAATGAGTAATAGAACAGACCTCTCCCGACCACCAAAATGAAGTAAGCAGCGATGTTTTTACTGTGCCTCTCTGTATTGCTGGGCAAGGTAAAAAGAATATAAAGTGTATGAAATAAAAAAGCTAGAGGCGATGTGAAAGGAGGGTTAGGCTGGTACTTCACACACTGTCTTTATATGATTTGTTAATTTCTTTATCAGGAATGGTTGTTTACACGAAGCTCTTGGGAGAGAAAAAGACTTAACGTTGGTTACCCCAGGGACTTGTCAACATTTTGCATTTGTCTCTTGGTTGCAGTATAGCTTTTGAAGGAGCTGATTGATTTGATGAAATTTGGATTGCTAGGTCAAAGAATCAAGACAGACCACAAAGTAGTTTTGTCCTGGAGTCTGCCTTCCAAAAAGCAAATGGCTACATATAATTCTCAAACCATCTTATTTCTGTAATACTTAAATGGTTTCAACAAAACAGACAAGTATAGAGTTTGCAAAGTGTTGGTTAAGCTGAGTGCTGGCTTATAGCTCAAAAACCTCAGTAGTGAGACTTCCCTGGCAGGTATATAGAGAAACAATGTTTATTACTGGGAGGAGTTGGGACCTCCATTTTTTTTTTTTTCTTAAGATTTTATTTATTTATTTGTCAGAGAGAGAGAGCGAGAGCGAGCACAGGCAGACAGAGTGGCAGGCAGAGTCAGAGGGAGAAGCAGGCTCCCTGACGAGCAAGGAGCCCGATGTGGGACTCGATCCTGGGACGCTGGGATCATGACCTGAGCTGAAGGCAGCTGCTTAACCAGCTGAGCCACCCAGGCGTCCCGGGACCTCCATTTTTAAGCTGTCTTTGAAAGAGTTGATGATACGAATTAAGTCTATTATGCTGTTAAAGGATGTATTTATATCAGCAGTGTCTTCAGGTTTCGTTAATTTTTCACGTATGTTTTTGCTGCTGTATGCTGGCGGCCAACAGATTAGAAACTGTATTTCTGACTCCAGTTTTACTACCCTCAGTCAGATCTCTACATCCTGCCAGGACTTTCCAAAATGCATACATGATCATGTGAGGCCCCACTTTTCAGGGATCTCCATTGCACTTCGGGGTTCAAGACAAATGTCCCCCTGGCTTTCTAACTCTAACTGCACTTCCTGTTTCTCCCTTTAGCCCTTCTCTTGCTGCTGTACTTTTGGACGTTTGCATGATCAGTGTTTGCCACCCCTTTCCCCCAACTCATCACCCCCTCCATGTATATGTGGACCCAGTTGGCTTTTCCTGTTAACTACCTCTCAGTCAACTCTCAGCTTGGACCTCACTCCTAGAAAGCCACCCAAGTCCTTGTCTGTTTTGAGAGGCTCTCATAATTATGCCTTGAGCAATTTGTGGTTGCTTCACCCACCT
The DNA here is from genome assembly GCF_010015895.1 of Lontra canadensis. Taxonomy (NCBI): domain Eukaryota; kingdom Metazoa; phylum Chordata; class Mammalia; order Carnivora; family Mustelidae; genus Lontra; species Lontra canadensis. Next base: position 66,584,434 of record NW_022630995.1, on the reverse strand, counting down.
TTGCCCACTGTCCATTCTCACTCTGCTACAGGCACCCTGGCTTCTTGCCCATCTCAAGGACCGTAGCCATGCTTCAGGCCTCAGACTGCTACACTTGCTGTTTCTTCTGCCTGGAGTGTTCTTCCCTGGACACCTGTATTGCTTGCTCCTTGCCTGCTTTTAGGTCTTTGCTCAAACTTCTTCCCAGGCACTTTCCCTGACCACTGATTTAAAAGACCGTGTTGCCACCTGGCACTCCCCATCTGCTTTAGCTTTTCCTCCATAGCACTTATCCTTTGACGTTTAGTGTGTTTTACTTATTTTTTCATCTACCTGACTACATTGAGATGTCTGTACGGGTGAGGACTTTTCCTTCTGGTTTTGATTACTGTCGTAACCCCAAGTGCCTGAAACAGTGCCTCAGTGACTATCAGTGATTGTTTGAGTGAATGGACCCCCAGTTCTTTGATGTCGGGGATATAATATGTCTCAAGCGTGTGGGTGAAGGGGAGTGATGTGAGCATGTGCCTTGCTGTGAAGTTGGAAAGGCGGAGGGCCGTGGGCAGGTAACACATGTCAGAGAAGAAGCTCATGGCCCAGTGCTTGAGAATGGTGGCCCTCCAAGGCACAGGAGGTAGGAGTAGGAAGAGTGGGTAGATGCAAGAAGTGGGGCTGAAGTGGCATTGATGGGCTCTGGTAAGCATAGGGCTCAAAATAAGAGAACAGATCAGATTTAGCCCAGGTGATTCTGGTATTCATAATTTGAAAGATTGGGTGGATTAGGCACCATTTTTATCTCCCTGTGAACTAGTGAAAGAGAAGGTGGGCCTAGTTTCTCATCTATCTGTTCCTTCCAAACGGAAGTTCTGATCTTACCTATCAGTCAATAATGTGTCCTTGGTGCCTTACTGTTCCCTCCATAGAGGAAGTTCTAGCTCTTGAGTGTAGCATGTGGCCCCTGCATGTTTTTCTGGCATCTTTGTTGGTTATTCCTTTGTGGCTGTACTGAGATCTCATTGTTTGGCTGCTGCGGCTCTGGTGATGAGCTGGGCTCTGTCCCATGGGTCTTCGTGCTGTTGCTTCTTCCTCGCTTATCCCGTTTCGTGCTGCTGTGCTCCTCTCATGGCCCAGCCTTTCATTGCCACGGTGTTGCCCACCCTGCACCCAGAGCACTTGATATGGGGTTTTTGGTTTGTTTTGTTTGTTTTTTTCCTCCCAAGTTTGTCGTTTTTTTAGGAGTGTTGGACCCTGTCAAGACAGTACATCATGTGAGTTTTGCCCCTCCCTCTGCTCTGGGTTGTGAGTTGTTCAAGGAGAGGGCCTTCTGACTTGTCTTCTGGTCTTTGAATAGTGCACAGAAGTACTCTGTTAATAAGCAGAGATAGGTTTTGAGTCTTCTGTTTTCCTAAAGTGTTTTGTTCCATAAAAATTTGAATTCCTAGATTTAAAGAATTCAAATATATGTTAGAAATAAGAGGTTTCGGTTTTGCTTCCCCTGAAAGATTTGGAGTTGGTGCCATCTGGGTAAAGCTTTTCTCTGTATGGCTTTGAGCCTTGAATATTCTTTACCTCTTATTGAATCCTCACAGCAGGAAACTGAATCCCAAAGATATTAAGTAATGACCCAAAGTCAAGGCTGTAAGTGATTAGAACTCCTGCAAGGCCTGACCTTTGATTCTGTACTCTGGGAACTTACTTGTTCTGCCTCTCAGGGGACATTTTAACATAAGGCTATCTATACATGTTTAGGAAGGTGGGCTATTATGTTTTTGTTAGTCGGTATGGTGGTGTACTTCTTTCTAACATTTCTTCATTCACTGAGTGTCGGCTGGGTTCCAGTGATGAGCCAGAGTCTATGTCCTTTATCCCATGGAGTTTACAGACTGGTGAGGGGGATGAAACCAGGGAGACCGTGGACAAAGATCATGTCTTTGAAAATCCTGTGAAATAGTCTTGCCAAATAATTGGACCTCATTCTGATCAAGGTTCTATGTCCAACAACCAATTTACGGGAAGTAATAGGGGAAAGGAACACATTATACTATACCACAGGATCGTCATCAGCAGCAGAACTCAAAACTTGGGAAACCTACAAGTCCAGTAACCTGATCTCTTCAACAGGGAACAAAATTGTACTGTGGAGGGCTTAGTTGTGTCCCAGACAGGCCAGTTAGAGACATGGCTAAACATCACCTTTGATATTTGAGACACTTAGGAATTGGAACACTGACTAGATTTGTCATTAAGGAATTTTTTTTTTTAAAGATTTTATTTATTTATTTGTCAGAGAGAGCGCGAGAGTGAGAGCAAGCACAGGCAGACAGAGTGGCAGGCAGAGTCAGAGGGAGAAGCAGGCTCCCCGCTGAGCAAGGAGCCCGATGCGGGACTCTATCCCAGGACGCTGGGATCATGACCTGAGCTGAAGGCAGCCGCCCAACCAACTGAGCCACCCAGGCGTCCCTATTAAGGAATTTTTTTAAAGATTTTATTTATTTATTTGACAGAGAGAGAGAGACAGGGCATACAGGCAGGGGGAGTGGGAGAGGGAGAAGCAGGCTTCCCACTGGGTAGGGAGCCTGATGTGGGACTCAGTCTCAGGACCTGGGGATCATGACCTGAGCCGAAGGCAGATGTTTAACGACTGAGCCAATAGGCACCTCAAGGAATTTCTTTTTTTCTTAGCTGTCCTAATGTTCTGTTATGTTAAAAGAATTTGAGGAGTGCCTGGCTGTCTCAGGCGGTGGAGCGTGGGACTCTTGATCTCTGCGTCCTGAGTTCAAGCCCCATGTTGGGTGTAGTAGAGCTTACTTTAAAAAAAAAAAAAAAAAGAAAAAGAAAAGAAAAGAAAAGAATTTGTAACTTTTAGAGACACATACAGCTACTTACCTATGAAATGATACAACATCTGGGATTTGCTTCACCATTTTATGAAGAGGGGGTAGTGAGTGTGTGGTTGGATCAGGACTGGCCTAGGTTGATGGGTACACGGGACTATACCTATTCTGTCTACCTTTATGTATATTTGGAATGCTCCATAACAAAAAGGGAAAAAAAAAGTCACAAAGGAAAGGTTGAATGCATCTAGTAGCATCTGCAGGGAGATTGTATGTAACTGGGGACTCAGTACACTTGGTAGAGGTAGGCACGAGTATTCTGGAGGAGGGAGCAGTCCGTGCAAACAAAGACCCTGGGATAGAAGCGGAAAGGGGACCAGTTTGGCTAGAGCAGAAGGTGAAGGGAACTGTGTGCCAAACAAGGCTGTAGAGGGGAGGGTGCAGATGTTTTGGGGCTGTATTAAGGATTTTCACCGTAAGATGTGAAGCCCTTGAAGGGTTTTAAGGAAAGGTGGGCTGTGTGTGTGAGATAAGCATTGATTTGTTTTGGGAAGTGCATTTTTCAGAGTTTTCTGTAGAGTCGGTAATGAGAGTAAGCTTAGGGGAGAGTGAAGAGTTGGGTACAGGAGACCATGCTGCGGTTACTACTGTTTGTCTGCACTGGGAGTTTTCTGGTCACCCTTGTTTGGAGGCCTTGTAGGATTGAGCAGTTTTGCCCCCTGGATTGTAGTATGGCTATGTTATTTGCTTTGGACAATGACAAGTGACCTTTCACTTCGACTGGAAGATCTGAAAGATGTATGCTTTGTTGTATTTTCTTTTTCTTTTTCTTTTTTTTTTTTTTAGAAACTTTTAAAAAAGATTTTATTTATTTAACAGAGAAAGAGAGAGAGAGAGAGATCGATCACAAGTAGGCAGAGAGGCGGTGGGGGGGGGGGAAGCAGGCTCCCCGCCAAGCAGAGAGCCTGACTTGGGGCTGGATCCCGGGACCCTGAGATCATGACCCGAGCTGAAGGTAGAGGCCCAATCCACTGAGCCACCCAGGTGCCCCATGCTTTGTTGCATTTTCTTTTCCTGATTCGAACTGTAGAAGCAGACAGATACATGCTGTACACAAGAAAGAAACCTTTGGGCGGAGCCGAGAACAAGTGACTGCTTTGGGGCTTGTTATTGCTGCACAGCATAGTGCAGTGGGTCTCAACATCTGGTTCCCAGACTGGCAGCATCAATCACCTGGGAACTTGTTAGAAATGCAGATTTGCAGGCCTGCCCTTGACCTACTGAGTCATAAGCTCTGGAGTGGGGTCCAGCAGTCTGTGTGCAAATGAGCTTTTCATGTGATTCTGTCGCATTCTACTTTGAGAAGAACTGCCTCTGAGTTTGCTAATTGATAAGCCAGTTAGGAGTTTGTGGTGTTAGTCTGGTGAAGGATGGTGGTGGCGGGCTACCTCTGAGACTGTGGGTGTGGAGGGAAGTAGGTAGGTTTAGGTAGGAAGGATTCTGGCTGGAATAAAACTGGTAAGGCTTGTTGTTGGGGATGTGGGAGATGGTGAGGGGAGAGATGTTAGGGATGGCCCCTGTGTTTTTGTCTGACAACACTGGATGGCTGTACCGTTCACTGTCTAGACAAAATATTCTTTTGTAAGCATTTATATTTACTTCAGTTTCAGGGCTCAGAAACAGAAAAGTCTATTAAGGAATCTTTAAAATTTTTTTTTTTACTTCTTTGCTCAAATGTCAGTTTCTCAGTGAAGCCGGCATTGCTCCCCCATTTGAACTTGTTCCATGTGTGCTCCCCTGATCCCCTCTGTTTTTATCCACAATAGTCATTACCTTGTTTATTGTACCCCACCTGACCTCCCCTCTTGAGTGGAAGCTTCTTGAGGCAGGACACTGGTCTCTAGTTCCCTTCTGTAACCCTGGAATCATGTTGCACCTATAAGTGCCCAGTGTATTTGAGCTGAATGGACTATTGCCTGTTGAGGTATGGGCACTGACTGCTGTCCCCGTGGCCAGATCAGAGAGCTGCAGCACGCTTTGGGTACATGGGTGATAAGGAGAGCCTGCGGCTGACTTAGAAGTGCTCTGGTTTTGGTCTGTGTGACTGGGGTGTTTCTGAGCATGTCTGGGGTCTGGTGATGAGGCCCCTTTACTCTTATCTCTTCAGATTCTTTCATGTAATGGTCTGAGGTGGAGGCATGAGCTGGCTCGAGAACTCGGAGGAGCTGTCTGACTTCAGACAGCCTGGTCTTCCCCAGGTGGGAGGAAAAAGCGTGTTTTGTTGGCAGCAGCAGTACCCAGAATGAAAGCTGAATGTTAGGTCTTTCTCTCTTGTTCTGTATTTGAAATTGTATACTTTATCTGTGGAACATGAGTTGGGATTATGCATCATGCTAACAGTTTATTGGATTCTTTTAGTTCTGAAATTTGTATAAAAGGGTATTTGTTTTTTAAAATTCAACTGCTTATAACTTCTTTGAGAAAAAAAAATTATAGTGATTCTTGTTTGTCCTACCTTTGGAGGCTAAGCTCCTGTGCATTTCTCAGATACCAGAATGCTCCTGGCTGCTTTAGGAATCTGTGTGAATTAGCAGATTATATCGGTAACAGGCCGAAGCAGGGTGGCCCCCAGTGCCCCACTGTCAGGCCCCTGCCGTGGTTGAGTGCAGTGTCATTGCGGGTGACCTCCTGGTTCTGAAGAAAGAGTAACAGAAGACCTCATTGATCATTACCGTCTCTACTTCTTTTGGAGAGGGCCACTGATTATTTTTGTTGGTTGATAAACTTCTGAGATAGAGGATATCTGTGTCTTGATGGCCCATTAAAAGTGAACATATGTTTTAATAGGAATTTGCTCTTTACATTCTGCCTCTCCAGGACTCCCAAGGTGACTCCTTGGGGCCAAGCATAAAGAACACTGGTTTCACACACCAGGTGTGCCCCTGGTGTTGGAGTGGAGCTGGTGGTCTCTCAAACCTGGCTTCTGTTCTTGGTTGAGCCCTCTTTGTGGGCTGTCCTTCACCCGTAGAGGCCACTGCTGCTTCCCTTAGTCTTCACCAACTACTTTTCTTGTTCTCTGCTATCGGCCGAGATCTTGGAGCTGATTATTTGTAGCTGCCCAAATCCTGGCACCACCTCACCTCTCCCCTCCATTTGTGAGTTTTGGGCACAGGAGTGATGGGCAGAGTATGATGTACAGAAACTGAGTTGTGAGTCCCATCCTAGATTCTATAGAAATCTTTATTTTCAAGAATGTACAAATTATTGACATCGTTAAGGCAAAATGGAAAGCTTAATTATCAAAAAAATACATTCTGTGAAAAATTTGTATGATAACAGATAATGGAAACATAATCATAACCCCACCAACCAAAATGTTTATGGATATTTTTGATTTATCTTTTCCTTTATCAAACTGAACCATTTACCCTAAAAGCAGTATGTTCTGTGAGGGTCGTAACAAAAGATAACCGTCCTCTGCTTTGCTCACTCTGCTTCCCTATTCCACGAGGCAGCTGCCCTACTCTTTTAGCTATTTCTTGTATCTCTCTGTACTTTAGAAAAATGACTTTTTTTATTTTGCTGACTTGAGAACTTTCTTTTTTTTTTTTTTAAGATTTTATTTATTTATTTGACAGATATCACAAGTAGGCAGAGAGGCAGGCAGAGAGAGAGGAGGAAGCAGGCTCCCTGCTGAGCAGAGAGCCTGATGTGGGGCTCTATCCCAGAACCCTGAGATCATGACCTGAGCTGAAGGCAGAGGCTTTAACCCACTGAGCCCCCAGGTGCCCCGAGAACTTTCTGATTTATATATATTGTGTGTCATGTTCATCATTGGGAGATAAGGATTTAACTTTCTTATTCCCCTGTCCTCCTGCTTTACCTTCCCTGCTTCTTCTCAACATTGTGGTATTTTGGTCCTCTCTTTCTATGTAATAAGCTATTACAGAACTCAGTGGCTGAAAATATAGCATTTACAGGTTTTGCAGTCTGGACATAGTATGCCACAGTTATCTTGTTTCTGCCGTAGGGACTGTTTCATTCATTTCGCTGGCACGCTGGTATTGGCTGTTGGCTGACTGCAGGCCTCAGTTCTCGCCAGAAGCCATGAAGCTGCTTGGGCTTCCTCACAGCATGGTGGAAGGAGGTGAGCCCTGCCAGTCCTTTCAAGGGATCAGCTGGCCCTGGTGTGGCATCACTTTTGTCATGTTCTCTCAGGAAAAGCAGTCACAGGCCCAGGCCAGATGAAAGAGTGTGGAAACCTAAGACATTTCTTTGTTGGGGTGGAGTGAGAGAGAATTTTTGACTATCTTTAATCCACCACAGTTTTATAACAATTTCTGGTTTAAATGAATATTTACCAGCTATTATATTGTTCAGCTAAATCATACACTATGAGTGATATTTATTTTCTTATATGACTTGTTTTCCTAGTGGAAATAATTATGTTATTTTTCTGTTTGCTTAGTTTTCCATGCATCTATTGGTAATTCAGTCCCAGGTTTTCTACATGAACCATTTAAAAAGCCTTTTGTGATGGTCAGTTACACTCTGTCACTTGCATGTTTTTCTCTTGGTGACCTTGGAGCTGTTTGTCTTCCTGCTGCAGACTGGACTCCTCCATAGGCCTGTGGCACAGCTGCACATTCTTTTTTATTTTTTATTTTTTCCTTTTTTTAAAAGATTGGTTTATTTATTTTAGTGACAGAGAGAGGAGAGAGGGGCAGAGGAAGAAAAAGAAACTCAAGCAGACTCTGTGTTGAGCACTGAGTTTGATGCGGGGCTCGATCTCCTGACCCTGAGTTGAGACCTGAGCTGAAACCAAGAGTTGGATGCTTAAATGACTGCACCGTCTGTGTGCCCCACAGCTGCCCATTCTTTTTTTTTTTTTTTTTTTTAAGATTTTATTTATTTATTTGACGGACAGAGATCACAAGCAGGCAGAGAAGCAGGCAGAGAGAGAGATAGGAGGAAACAGACTCTCTGCTGAGCAGAGAGCCCGATGCGGGGCTCGATCCCAGGACCTGGGATCATGACCTGAGCTGAAGGCAGAGGCTTTAACCCACTGAGCCACCCAGGCGCCCCACAGCTGCCCATTCTTATCTTCTGAGGTCGACCCCCCCCATTTCCTGGGTGTCATGTTTTTTGTGATTTACTTTCATGTTTTGGTGATATACCTTCTGTTGGTTATCTTAGAATGTGTGGGAGGCAACATTTTTTGAGACTTAGCATGCCAAAACCATTTCTTACATTGGTTGATAGCTTGGCTAGGTATATAATTTGGATTCGAAATAATTTTCTCAATTTGAATGCATTGCTTCAGTATTTTGGGGTTTTCCATGTGAATTTTCTCTTTTAGGAAAGCTGGTGCTTTCTGGGTCTCTGATTCTTCACATGTGACCTGTTGTTTCCCCACCCCCACCCCAAACCAGGTGGGTCTCCTTTGCATTTGTTATGCTGACACTTGATGGGTCTTTTCGACTTTCTGATTCTGGGACATTGAGTTATTTCTTTCATAATTAAAAAAATCTTTTTCTTTAAGATTTTCTTCATTTGAGAGAGAGCACAAAGAGGAGCAGACTCCCCACTGAGCAGGGACATGGGCACCCTTATTGTCAAGATTAAAAAAAAATGGGGGTAGTGCCTGGGTGGCTCAGTCAGTTAAGTGTCTCACTCTTGATTTTGGCTGAGGTCATGATCTCAGGGTCCTGGGATCGATTGGCTGAGGTCATGATCTCAGGGTCCTGGGATTGAGCTCCCAGTCAGGCTCGGTGCTTGGCGTGGAGTCTGCTTGAGATTCTCTCTCTCCCCCTGACCCTCCCCCCCACTTTCATGCGTTCTCTCTCTCTCTGTCAATAAATAAATAAAATCTTTATTTTTATGTTTTTAAAATGTTTTATTTATTTGACAGAATGAGAGAGAGAGTGAACACAAGCAAGGAGAGTGGGAGAGGGAGAATCAGTCTCCCTGGGGAGCAGAGAGCCCAAGTCAGTCTCAATCCCAGAACCCTGGGATCATGACCTGAGTTGAAGGCAGATGGTTAACCAGCTTAGCCACCCAGGCACTCTCCCAGTAACCTTTTATTTATTTATTTTTATTTTTATTTTTTTTTAAAGATTTTGTTTATTTATTTGACAGAGATCACAAGTAGGCAGAGAGACAGTCAGAGAGAGAGGAAGGGAAGCAGGCTCCCCTCTGAGCAGAGCCCGATGCAGGGCTCGATCCCAGGACCCTGGGATCACGACTGGGCCGAAGGCAGAGGCTTTAACCCACCGAGCCACCCAGGCACCCCTATTTTTATTTTTTTTAAAGATATTTTATTTATTTGATAGAGAGCAAGAGAGGGAATACAAGCAGGGGGCGTGGGAGAGGGAGAAGCAGGCTTCCTGCTGAACTGGGAGCCCGATGCAGGGCCCAGTCCCAGGACTTCGGGATCATGACCTGAGCTGAAGACGGATACTTAACCACTGAGCCTCCCAGGCGCCCCAGTAACCTTTAAAAAAAAAAATTTAATTCTGGTATAGCTTACATACGGTGTTACATTAATTTCAAGTGTATAGTATAAACTCTGTGTGGTAAGTATGCTTAAGATTTGCTTTCTTAACGGGAGCCTGGGTGGCTCAGTGGGTTAAAGCCTTTGCCTTCGGCTCAGGTCATAATCCCAGGGTCCTGGGATAGAGTCCTGCATCAGGCTTTCTGCTCAGCAGGGAGCCTGCTTCTCCGTCTCTCTCTCTCTCTCTGCCTACTTGTGATCTCTGTCTGTCAAATAAATAAATAAAATCTTAAAAAAAAAAAAAAGATTTGCTTTCTTAGCAAATTTCAAGTATGATACAGTATTACTAACTCTAGTCACCATGCTGTGTATTTTATCTTTAGAACTTATGAATGAAAGTTCGTGTTCTTTGGCCATTGTCCTTGCATTTCCCCCAGCCCCTGGCATCTACTGTTCTACGTTTTTTGAGTAGAGTTTGACTTTGTCTTCTTTTATTCTTCTTTAGATTCCATATATAGGTGGGACTGTGCAGTGTTTGCCTTTGTCTGTCTAGCTTATTTCAGTTAGCATAATGTCTTCTGGGTTGCAAATGGCAGAATTTCCTTTTCTTTTCTTTTTTTTTTTCAATTGGTTGAGTAATATTCTATTGCATGTATCTGCTGTATTTTCTTCATCCACCCATTCACTGAAGGACACAGTGGTTGTCTTTTTTTTTTTTTTTTTTTAAGAATTTATTTATTTATTTGATGGATAGAGATCACAAGTAAGCAGAGAGGCAGGCAGAGAGAGAGGGGGGAAGCAGGCTCCCTGCTGAGCAGAGAGCCCTATGTGGGGCTCTATCTCAGGACCCTGAGATCATGACCTGAGCCAAAGGCCTAGGATTAACCCACTGAGCCACCCAGGCGCCCCACAGCGGGTGTCTTCATGCCTTGGCATAAATAATGCTGCAGAAAACGAAGGGATGCAGATATTTCTTTGAGATAGCAATTTTGTTTCTTTCAGATAAATGTTTTGAAGTGGGGTTGGTGGATCATATGGTATTTCTGTTTTTAATTTTTTTTTAAAATATTTTATTTATTTATTTGACAGACAGATCAGAAGTAGGCAGAGGCAGGCAGAGAGAGAGAGAGAGGAGGAAGCAGGCTCCCCGCTAAGCAGAGAGCCCGATGCGGGGCTCGATCCCAGGACTCCGGGATCATGACCTGAGCCGAAGGCAGAGGCTTTAACCCACTGAGCCACCCAGGCGCCCCTGTTTTTAATTTTTTAAAAAAGATTTACTTATTTGAGAGAGGTAGAACATGGGTGCATGAGCATATGAGTGGGGGGAGGGGCAGAGGAAGAGCATCCCCAGGCAGAGTCCCTGCTGAACATAGAGCCTGACATGGGGCTTGAACTCACAACCTATGAGATCATGACCTGAGCTGAAACCAAGAGTCAGATGCTCAACCCACTGAGCTGCCCAGTTTTTTGAGGAACCTCCGTACTGTTTCCATAGTGGCTGCACCCACTTACCTTCCCACCAACAGGGCACGAGTGTCCCTTTTCTCCAGGTCCTGGCCAACACCTGTTGTTTCTTGTCTCTTTGATGAGGGTCATCCTGACGGTGGTGGGGGGGGTGAGGTGACTGTGGATTTGATTTGCATTTCCCTGATGATGACGGATGTTGAGGATCTTTTTAAGTACCTATTGGCCATCTGCATGTCTTCTTTGGGAAACTGTTCAGAGGTCTTTCATAATTTTTAAAGTCTTCTGTTTCTTTTTGGAACTCTTATCACGTGGATGTATTGTCAGGATGATCTTCAGATTCTCTTTTTCTCTCTTATGTTTCTCCTTTCCTTTCTCTTCCTCTTTCCTCCTTACTCTTCCCTATGCCTGCTTTCCTCCCTCCCCTCTTCTACTCCCTCCCTGCTCCCTCTCCTTTCTTCTCCCTTCTCCCTCCTTCTGTCCTTCCTCTTCTCCTTTTGGCAAGACTGTAGGATGTTTTGTCTCTTTATGTCCCTTCAGCAGTTGTGGAATGCAACTATAGAGAGTGCTATAATTTTTAACTATTTTGGAAATATTTTTACATTTTCATAGTGTTCCTTTAAAATTTAAAGAAGAACTTAGATAATATATTCTCATGCTTCAGAATTAAAAAGTAGAGTGTGCAGATCTCTCTACCACTTCATTCCTGAGCTGTCTCACTCACCTCCTTAGAGGCGACAGTGTAGCTGGAGGTAGACAGAGCGTACTTAAGTGGGAAGGAGTGAGTCTGATTTAACTACCAAGGGAATGTACGCTGAGGTTTCTCTCCTTCCCAGCATTATGTGTTCCTCTGAGTTTCTGGTTTTCTTTTGCTTTTTAAAATTCTTGTTTCTCCAAAAAAAAAAAAAAAAAAAAAAATAATTAATTAATTAATTAAAAATAAATAAATAAAATTCTTGTTTCTCACTGTGAGGTTTCTCCAATGCCTGATTGCCCTCTTCAGCAAAGGCTCATTGTTAAGATGGAGGTCCAGAAGTTGACGGAAGGTCTGTGGGTGGGGGGCTTTATTGAAGGCTGATTGGTCAGGACCCCACTGTCAGTCTCAGTAGGGGTCTCACCCTGAATCATGGTAGGTCTGGCTGCCTCTTAGAATTCACTGCTGGACTTCCATGGAAACTTGCTGCTTTGAGCGCCCCTCCCCCGTGGGTTGTGACCCCCTGATGTGCCCTGTCCCTAATCTAAACTCCGGTCTTTGTCAGGCTGGGGCAGGGCTGGGACTGCATGTTATCTGTACTTAGGGTTTTTGTAGCAGATGCCACTGCTCTATTCAGTGAATTATCCTTATGCTTTAGGTATATTTTAGAAGGAAAAGAGGAAAATATTTTACAGGTAAGTGAGCAGTACAACTTAATGTTTAATATCTTTGCCGTTCAACAAAAATTTGATATTTAGAAAATTGAGATAAAATTCACATACCATAAAATTCAGCATTTAAAGCCGTTTTAAGGTTTATATTTCAGTGGGGCTTTTTTGCTTTTTTGTTTGCTCAGTATGTTCTCAGTGTTACACAACCATCACCACTGTCTAATTCTTGAATATTTTCATCATCCTACTATGAAGGTCCATACTCATTAGCAGTCCCTCCCTGTTCCCTCTCATCCCCTGGCTCCTCTACTTTTATTTCTCTGCAGATGTGCCTGTTCTGGACATTTTGTAGAAATAGAATCCTATGATATGTGGCCTTTTGTGACTGGCTTCTCTCACTCCACATTCAGGATTTCATTCCTTTTTGTGGCTAAGTATTAACAATGTATGGGCAGAGCATATTTCTTTTATTAGTTTTATCAGTTGCTGGATATTTGGGTTGTTTTTTGCTTTTATGAGTAGTGCTGCTGTGAAGATTTTTTTTTTTTTTTTGAGATTTTATTTATTAGAGCATGAGTCAGGAGGAGGGGCAGAGCGAGAGGGAGAAGTAGGCTCTCTGTTGAGCAGGGAGCCCAACACGGGGCTCGATCCCAGGACCCCAGGATCATGACCTGAGCTGAAGGCAGATGCTTCACCAACTGAGCCATCAGGCGCACCTGCTATGAAGATTCCTGTACAAGTTTTTATATGAATATATGTTTTCAATTCTCTCTTGGGTGGATACCTAGGATTGGAATTGCTGGGTCATGGGAACTGTTTGCTTAACTTTTTGAAGATCTGCTGGACTGTTTTCTACAGCAGCTATGCCATTTTTCATCCCCACTAGCAGTGTATGAGGGGCCCAAAGATTTGACCTATTACATTTAGAATATATAGAGTAAAAACCAGTAATGGGACCAAGGAAGATACCATAGGGAGAGAAGCAGCAGCGATGGGTAGGCCCAAGGCTAATACAGAGACCTGCCTCTGGCTCTAAGCTTTTTTGCAGCCAAAACAAAACAAGAAACAGGTCAGTTTCAGAAAGTCCTTACTGTCTTACATGCATTTCTGCAGGAAAAACAAAACTTTTCCTGTGTATTCTAGATTCTGAATTCTGTATAATCTCTTTCATAAGGGAATTCTTATGATGGAGTCATGGAGTGGCTGGTGCCCTCGACTGTTGCTTTATGGTAAACTGTTCTGATTTCATTGTTCTTCACATGGAGTTCTTTGATAGGAGGTTGGTTGGAGGTCTTGTCATCCAGTGAAGGCAGGACCAAAATACATTCCAGGTGGGTGAGTACGACATGTTAGAAGACAAGGGAACATTGAGGGAGGTGCATATGTCCATGCAAATCTTATTTATATACTTGGGTTTTCCAGTTAAGTCTCTCTTTTGCCCTTAGATGAGTGACTCAAGAGCTTGGTCCCTCTTCTGGCTTGGTTCTGGTGACTGTCCTGAGGCCTCACTGCTGCCCCAGCATTAAGACCTCTCCACTGTGGCTCTCTGCTCAGTTGGATTCGCAGAATGAACAGAGCCGGCTGCAGCGGCACATGCAAGCAATTGGGAGTGGGCGCGGTGGGGGGCGGGGCGGAAATGAACTTTGGTGATTGCTTAGCTCTGTGCTCTAGGAAGGACATTCTTCCTGCCATCTTCTGCCTTTCCCCCCCATCTTTCTCCTTCCTCTTTTCCGTAACTTGTATATCTGTATTGTAAGATCTCTCTCTCCTCTAGAATATTAGCTCCACAAGAATAAGGAATGTGCTTTATTTGTTGCTGCTGGTCTGGTATTCAGTAAATAGTTTTGAATGGTGATTGTTTTCTACGTAACCTTCCCCCTTTTTCTGAGAGCGGTGCCCCTTCATTCACACTGGCCACCCCTCCTCTATTCCATGTGTCCCTGAAGGGGTGCCCAGCCGTACCAGCTGTCCAGTCTGTCAGGTCATGTTAAATGTATTCTGCGAAATGTAAAGAGTTAATTACATAATTCTTTAGAGTTTATTACAAACGGCAGAGATATGACGCTTAAGCTCTCCACACTTGCTCCCCTTGGAAAGCCACGGGTAGCTCTCAGCTGCTAATTTTTTTTTTTTTTTTTAAAGATTTTATTTTTATTTATTTGACAGAGAGAGATCACAGTAGACAGAGGCAGGCAGAGAGAGAGAGAGAGGGAAGCAGGCTCCCCACTGAGCAGAGAGCCCGATGCGGGACTCGATCCCAGGATCCTGAGATCATGACCCGAGCCGAAGGCAGCAGCCTAACCCACTGAGCCACCCAGGCGTCCCTCAGCTGCTAATTTTTGTTTTAACCTCCATCTTTTTCATTTTTCACTGTTTTGGTGTTTTCTTTCCTTCTTACAGTGATCACATGCTACATAACGTTATTAAAAGACATTTTGACAGGGAGAATGTTTTTGACCAAGAGAGCTCCCTTTAAGCACAGCACGCCTCTGAGACCGCTTTGGTTCTTCCCGTGAGCTCCCCAACTCCAACTCGTGCTCCTCTGTTGCCTTTGTCCCTGTGGATTCACACTGGTTTTGTAATTCCTTTACTGTCATTTTAATTGAGATTTCTAGAAGGAGTACAGATAAATGTGAGAAAGGGAACCTCACATTCTTTTTAAATATAAAAATTGTTTTTAGAATGACCACTCTCCTTTTTGCATCTTGTTCTTCTGGGTTTATGTTCCTGCTACTGTGCTGCTTTCAGCATTTCTTTTGTGAAAGGGATCTGTATATTAAACCCCCTTTGTCTTGGTGTGTCTGAAAATATATTTGACTGCACATTTGAATGATAATTTCTTTTTTTAATTGTAAATTTTTTTTTAATTGTAAATTTTTTTTAAGGTTTTATTTATTTAGTTGACAGAAACACAGCTAGAGAGGGAACACAAGCAGGGGCAGAGGGAGAGGGAGAAGCAGGTTTCCTGCCGAACAGGGAGCCTGATGCGGGGCTCGATCCCAGGACCCTGGGATCATGACCTGAGCCAAAGGCAGACGCTTAATGACTGAGCCGTCCAGGCGTCCCTATAATTTCCTTTTTTTTTTTTTTTTAAGATTATTTATTTATTTATTTGAGCGAACGAGCGAGAGAGAGAGAGAGAGAGAGAGACAGGGATAGAGGAAACATGAGCAGGGGCAGAGGGAGAAGGAGAAGCAGGCTTCTCGCCAAGCAGGGGGCCCGATGCGGGGCTCGAACCTAGGACTCTGGGATTGTGACCTAGCTGAAGGCAGACAGCTGGGCCACCCAGGCACCCTTGAACGATAATTTCAATGGGAAATTATTTTCCCTTAACACTTAAAGACTCCACCATGTTTGCCTCTGTTGAGGCAAACAAGGGCCTGAGCTACTGTTTGTCATGCTGAAGTCTGGCAGTTAACTTATTTTTTATGGATTTTAATATTTTCTTTTTATCCTTCATGTTCTTTAGTTTCAATATGGTGTATCCAAATATTTTTTAATTTATCTTGCTCAGAGCCCTGGGTGCTCTTTGAATCTGAATACATGATTTCCTTTCATCTCTGGAAAAATTTCCAGCAGTACGCCTTTGAAATTGCCTTTCCCCCATCCTCCTTAGTCTTTCCTAGAACTCCATTGGAATGAAAGCTCCCTGGGGGCAGAGTATCATTTCTTTTATTGATGGCAACATATACATAACATAAAATTTACAGTTTTAACCATTTTTAGGTGTGCAGTTCAGTGGTATTAAGTACATTTACACTACTGTGTAAGCATTACCACCATCCATCTGCAGAACCTTTTCATCTTCCCAAACTGAAATTCTGTCCTCATTAAACACTAACTCCCTATTCCTTCTCCCGTTTTCTTACAACCAGCATTCTATTTTTTTGTCTCTATGAACTTGATTACTCTAGGTACTTCATATAGGTGGAATCATACAGTATTTGTCCTTTTGCAACTGGCTTCTTTCACCTGGCATAATGTTTTCAAGGTCCATCCATGTTGTAGCATGTAGGAATTTATTACTCTCTAAGGTTGTAATTTCTTTTGTATGTATATACTATATTTTGTTGGTCCATTCCTCTGTTGATGGACACTTGGATTGCTTCCATCTTTTAGGTATTATGAATAATACTGCTGTCTTTGTTGGAATACAAATATCTGTTTGAGTCTCTGCTTTAAATTCTTTTGGATGGGCAAGATTAACTTTTTTGGAGCAGTTTTAGATTCACAGCAAGATTGAGGGGAAGGTTCAGAGATTTCCTGTATATCCTCTGTCCCCACATAAGCTTAGTGTCCCTGTGTTCAACATTCTCTCCCAGAGTGGTACCTTTGTACAACTTATGAGATATGGCACAATCCCCAAAGTTCATAGTTTACATCAGGGTTCACTTGTTGTTGTACATTCTATGATTTTGGACAAATGTGTAATGACAGGTATCCACCATTGTAGTATCATACAGAGTAGTTCCTCTGCTGTAAAAATCCTCTTTGTTCTGCCTTTTCATCCCTCTCTACTAGCAGCTACTGATCTTTTTACTGTTTCTGTTGTTTTTTTTGCCTTTTTAGAAGGTCCTAGAGTTGGAATCATGCAATGTGTAGTCTTTTCTTAAATAATATGCTTTTAAAGTTCTTCCATGTCTTTTCGTGGCTTAATAGCTCCTTTCTTCCTTCTTTCTTTCTTTGCTTTTTTTCCTTTCTTTCTTTTTTTTAAAGATTTTATTTATTTATTTGAGAGAGGGAGAGAGAGAGAGAGAATAAACATGGGGAAAGGGTAGAGGGAGAAGCAGAGTCTCCACTGAGCAAGGAGCCCAATATGGGACTCAATCCCAGGACCCTGGGATTATGACCTGAGCCGAAGGCAGAGGCTTTAACCCACTGAGCCACCCAGGTGCCCCCCAGAAGATACTTTTTTAAAAAAAAGATGTTATTTATTTATTTATTTATTTATTTATTTTTTAAGATTTTATTTATTTATTTGACCGAGAGAGATCACAAGTAGGCAGAGAGGCAGGCAGAGAGAGAGGAGGAAGCAGGCTCCCCGCTGAGCAGAGAGCCCAATGTGGGGCTTGATCCCAGGACCCCGAGATCATGACCCGAGCTGAAGGCAGAGGCTTAACCCACTGAGCCACCCAGGCGCCCCAAGACGTTATTTATTTGACAGACAGAGATCACAAGTAGGCAGAGAGGCAGGCAGAGAGAGTGAGAGGAAGGGAAGCAGGCTCCCTGCTCAGCAGAGAGTCCGATGCGGGGCTCGATCCCAGGACCCTGAGACCATGACCTCAGCCGAAGGCAGAGGCTAACCCCACTGAGCCACCCAGGCGCCCCAGAAGATACTTTTTAAAATGAAGCACAGCTTATCAATTATTTCTTTCATGGATTGTGCCTTTAGTGTCATATATGAAAGGTCACTGCCAAACCATGGTCATCTAGGTTTTCTCTTGTGTTATCTTCTAGGAGTTTTGTAGTTTTTTAATTTCACATTTAGGTCTATGATCCATTTTGGGTTAATTTCTGTGAAGGTCATAAGGTCTGTGTCTAGGTTCATTTTTTAAAAAGATTTTATTTATTTGTCAGAAGGAGAGAGAGAGAGAGAGAAAGCACAAGCACGGGGAGCAGCAGGCAGAGGGAGAAGCCGGCTCCCCGCTGAGCAAGGAGCCTGATGCAGGACTTGATCCCAGGACCCTGGGGTCCTGACCTGAGCGTTAGGCAGGAGCTTAATCAACTGAGCCACCCAGGTGTCCCTAGATTCATTTTTTAAAACGATTTATTTATTTGAGAGAGTGAGAGAGAGAGGGCATTGGGGGAGGGAAGAGGGAGAGGGAGATAAGCAGACTCCTCCCAGAGCATGGAGCCTGACATGGGACTTGATCCCAGGACCCTGAGATCATGACCTAAGCAGAATCGGATGCCCAACAAACTGAGCCACGTAGGCACCCCTAGATTCACTTTTTTTTTTGGCATGTGGATGTCCTGTTGTTACAGCCCCATTTGTAGAAAGGCTGTCTTAGCTTCTTGTATTGTCTTTCCTCTTTTGTCAAAGATTGATTGACTATATTTATAAGGGTTTATTTCTGGTCTATCTATTCTGTTGAACATTTATCTTTTATTTTGCCAATGTGACACTACCTTTGTTAGCGTACCTTCTTAATAGTAAACCTAGAAGTCAGTTAGTGTCAGTTCTTAAACTTTGTTACTCTCTTTCAATACTCTGTTGGCTATTCTGAGTCTTTTGTTTCCCCATATAAACTTGAGAATCAGTTTGTCGATATCCACAAAAGAACTTACTGGGATTTTGAGTGGGATTTCATTTAACCTATAGATCAAGTTGGGAAGAACTGATATCTTGCTAATACTGAGTCCTCCTATCCATGAGCGTGGATTTATTTGGTTCTTTGATTTTATTTATCAGAGTTTTGTAGTTTTTCTTCTATAGGTCTTGTACATATAAAATTTTGTTAGATCTGTTTCTGAGTATGTAATTTTTTGGAGTGCTAATGTGAGTGGTGGTTTTAATTTCAAATTCTACTTGTTTATTGCTGGTGTGTAGGGAAGTGATTAGCTTTTGTATATTAGCATGGTATCCTATAACCTCGCTATGAATACTTATTAGTTCCAGGAACTTTTCTGATTCTTTCAGATTTTCTGCAGAGATGATCATGTCATCTGTGAACAAAAGTTTTTTATCTTTCTTCCCAATCTGTATATTTGTATTTCCTATTCTTGTCTTTTTGCACTAGCTACAATGGCAGAATGTTTTTAATCCTCTTTTGTTCAGTGATATAACCCCAGCACATAAGATTTCAGTGTTTGGCACATCATAGGCACTCTATAAATTTTAGAAAGAATGAAACATGCATGTTGTATCTCTTAATCCCTCTTAAATATTTTTCATCTCTTTATCAGCTGTATGCCTTGGTGATTTGTTCACATTTATCTTCTAATTTATTAACTTATGTGTAGCTGTGGTTATTCTGCTATATTCAACTCAGCTATTTTAATTTCATTGCCCATTTTTCTTTTCCAAACATGCAAATTATGAGAAAAATAATTTCATTTTCTTATTCTGTGGAAGGACACCCTTCCATATTACGCTATGCTTAGCTCCTCGGGTGTTCCTCCCTATTGGTGATAGCTTTGTGTGCTGTGTAATCTCGGTCGTATAGTTCACTTCAGCAGAGAGGTCTTCCATGCATGCTCTGGGCTGTAGAAGCTCCCCCTGAGTAGTTTCCAGCTTCCCTTTGCAGGGCCCTATCAGCATCATTCATTCTGGACCCATTTTTACATCAATTTCTTGGCTCAGGATTTGAGGCCTCACAGCCTCCGAGGCAGATTTCTCAAGAGTGATTCTGTCTCGCCGGTCTTCTCTGGTGGGTATTTGCTGAGGGCTCTGCCCTGCACTTGCCACTGGCTTAGATGGTGAAGGCACTGTGACAGTAGACATTCTGGTCTGCTCTGGGTGTTGCCTGCTCTTCCTCCTCCACGTTTAGAACTACCCTATGAAGTCAGTTGGTCCTCTGTCCACAGCATGTGGAGTGTGGATGAGAGGGTGTTGTCATCTGCACAGTTGGTAAGCATTGGAGCCCAGATTACGGCAGAGGCAGTGGTGTCTACGCTGTGCCCCAAGCCACTCTAGCTGGCTGCTCTCCATGCCCTTCTTACCCGCTGTAGGCTCCGTGTGGGGAGCCAGGAGGCCCAAGTCCTTGCTTTGCACCTTGGCTCTATATTCCACCTGCCAAGCCCAGCTTTGAAAGTGTGGGGTTCTGCCCCTGGCAGTCTCTGTCCTATGAGGCCAATTGCTGTTTCCTTTTCATTTCTGGGCCTGGAGAACTGCTTTGAATTAGGTGATAGAGCTAACTTTTTTTTTTTTTTTTAAGATTTTATTTATTTATTTGACAGAGATCACAAGTAGGCAGAGAAGCAGGCAGAGAGAGAGGAAGGGAAGCAGGCCCCCCACTGAGCAGAGAGCCCGATGTGGGACTCGATCCCAGGACCCTGAGATCATGACCTGAGCCAAAGGCAGCGGCTTAACCCACTGAGCCACCCAGGTGCCCGATAGAGCTAACTTTTAAAAGAATTTGACCACCTTCATCAGAAATCTCCTGTAATGTGTTAACATGGTGATGTAACATTAATAGAGGTCCTGATATTGAATCATAATTTTGGGGTAGATCCTCTTTGGTATCTTATTTTAGTGTAGTAATATCTGGGTTTGATTTACTTATGTTTTATAATATTTATAGTATTTTTTTTATAATTTTATTTTTTATAAACATATATATATATATATATATTTTTTTTTTCCCCCCCCAGGGGTACAGGTCTGTGAATCTCCACGTTTACAAACTTCACAGCACTCACCATAGCACATACCCTACGCAATGTCCATTTATAGTATTTTTTTAGTGCTCATGATCCATAGATCTTTTTTGGACTCATTTTTTCTGGTTTTGGTATAAGAGTTATGCTAGCCTTCTAAGTTTTCAGAAACTTTTCATTATTTTCTGTCTTAGAGTAATTTAAAGTTTTTTTTTTTTTCATTTGTTTATTTTTTAATTTAAGTAATCTATACCTAGTGTGGGAATTGATTGCAGGACCCCAGGTCAAGAGTCACATGCTTCTCCAGCTGAGCCAGCCAGGTGTCCCAGTATTCTTGGAGTAACAGGAATGATATATTTGTGTGATGCATAATACACGACAATTGAAAGGACAGCTCCACTCATATATATCAATGTGGGGAAGTAAAGATACATTGATTGATTAAGTTGCAGAGTAAAGGTGTAGTATGATAGCATTTATAGAAACACAAACCCCGTGAAACAATTCTGTCAGTGGATATATACCATAGACTGGAGGAATGCGTGGTGAATTTGAGATGGGAATTGTCTCTGAGGGAGACTGAATGGAACTTATGCTTCAAGAGCAGGCTGACATCATCTTTGTTTTATTTGTTCACTCCTCAAACCCAGACCTCTGGGAGGCAGTACCTGGGGCTAGACTGCTGCTGCCCCCCTGCCTTCCAGCTTTATGGCTTGGGTGTCATAGTCCCTGCACCTGTGAAATGGAATCTCAGTGCCTGCCTCACAGTGTTGTGAGAACACAAAACTCCAGCAAGCTGCAAAAGGCATTTCTTTGGTGGTAGGCAGTCTGAGGACCACACAGTAAGCATTAAATACTTAATTCGTAGTTGCTGCTATCTGGAGTTCTCTACCCCCTCAACACCCCCCATATAAAACAGACTTGAAGCAAATGTGGCAAAATGCTAACATACTGTCATTTTGGAGTGATGGATTTTATCCTGTTGTGCTTTGTGCTTTTCTACACTGAAAAACTTAACTCCCTTCTCCAGTGTAAGAACAATTGCTAAGAGTAGCCAGTGAAATTCTCTGGGCTTTTCTTCTGTGGTTATTGGGCTTTTCAGGTTTTCTACCCCTTGGTTAGGTTTTGTGTTTTTCTTGAAATGCTAGACAAAGTGTAAGATTTTCTAATTTATTGGTGTAACTTTGGTAACAGACTCTTAGAAAGATAAAACTAAGTGGTCAGTGACTTTCACTGGTATGGAGGCCAGTCATCTCTGGAACCCCCCCTTGCCTTAAAGAGTTCTCACAGGTAGAATCCGGGGAAATAAGCAGCCCACAGTCAGATTAGTAGGGAAAAGAGACAAAACACACAAAGAAAAAGCATCACAAATGAAAAAAAACAAATAAAACCCAGTAGTAAAAACAGTCTTGCAAAGTCTACATATTTAAGACAATTATATATATATATATATATATATTTTTTTTTTAAGATTTTATTTATTTATTTGTCAGAGAGAGAGAGAGAGAGAGAGAGCGCGCGAGCGAGAGAACACAAGCAGGCAGAGCTGCAGGCAGAGGCAGAGGCAGAGAGAGAAGCAGGCTCCCTACTGAGTAAGGAGCCCGATGCGGGACTCGATCCCAGGATCCTGGGATCATGACCTGAGCTGAAGGCAGCGGCTTAACCAACTGAGCCACCCAGGCGTCCCTAAGACAATTATATTTAATATATTTAAGAATTTAAAATAAACTTGAAAATACCAACAGGAGCAACCAATCTTTTTTTGTTGGTGTTGTTAAGATTTTATTTTTATTTATTTGACAGAGAGATCACAAGTAGACAGAGAAGCAGGCAGAGAGAGAAGGGGAAGCAGGCTCCCCGCTGAGTAGAGAGCCCGATGTGGGGCTCGATCCCAGGATCCTGAGATCATGACCTGAACCGAAGGCTGAGGCTTAACCCACTGAGCCACCCAGGCGCCCTAGGAACAACCAATCTTGAAAAGTGTGGTTCACACACAGGTTGTGATTCACATGAACCTAGGCTTGGGATCAAATCCTGGCCCCATGACTTATAGCCTTGTGATCCTGGGTACATTCTAAGAGAAGCTAGAAACCGGAATTTTTGTGTGAAACGTTCCAAGCTTTAACTCTTGGCAGCTAAACTCTTTATTTATTAGCTCTACTTCTTAGCATTATTATTATTATTTTTTAAGATTTTATTTATGTATTTGGCAGAGAGGCAGGCAGGGAGAGGGGGGAAGCAGGCTCCCTGCCAAGCAGAGAGCCCGATGCGGGGCTCAATCCCAGGACCCTGAGATCACAACCCAAGCTGAAGGCAGAGGCCTAACGCACTGAGCCACCCAGGCGCCCCTTAGCATTATTTTCTTAGCAGCTACCCTAACTAGGATTGCGGTTTGCACATGTAACTCATCATGCTCTACTTAGAGTTATTACACTACTCACTGAAATAAAAGATTCTTGCAACTGTCTAGATTACTTCCTTTCCCATGCTACAGTTGTCATATATTGTAACAAGTTATAGTCCCAATAATCTTATAAATTTTGCTTTAGTTACATGAATTTTAAACTTAAGAACAAATACTTTTTTTTTTTTTTAAAGATTTTATTTATTTACTTGACAGATCACAAGTAGACAGAGAGGCAGGCAGAGGGGGAGGGGAAGCAGTCTCCCTGCTGAGCAGAGAACCCAGTGCAGGGCTTGAGTCCAGAACCCGAGATCATGACCTGAACCGAAGGCAGAGGCTTAACCCACTGAGCCACCCAGGTGCCCCACCCAGGTGCCCCAACAAATAGTCTTTTATGTTTATCAGTATATTCAACATTTCTGGTGTCTTCCATTTCTTCTTAAAGATCCAGTTTCAGTCGGATCTTATTTCTCTTCAACCTGAAGAAATTCTTTTAGTATGTCTTGTATAGATCTGCTGTTAACTTTAAATAGTTTGTATTTCTTTTAAAATAGCATTTTGCTGAGGTGCTTGGGTGGCTCAGTCATTTAAGCATCTGACTTCGGCTCAGGTCATGATCTTGGGGTCCTAGGATAAAACCCCATGTTGGGCTCCCCACTCAACGCGGAGTTTGCTTCATCCTCTTCCTCGGCCTCTTCCCCTGCTCATGCCCTCTCTGTCTCTCTCAAATAAATAAAATCTTAAAAAAAAATGTATTTTGAGCACCTGGGTGGCTCAGTTGGTTAAACGACTGCCTTCGGCTCAGGTCATGATCCCAGGGTCCTGGGATCGAGTCCCACATCAGGCTCCCCCTGCTCTGTGGGGAGCCTGCTTCTCCCTCCTGCCTGCTACTCCCCCATCTTGTGCTCTCTCTCTCTGTCAAATAAATAAAATCTTTAAAAAATGTATTTTGCCTTCATTCTTTTCCTTTTTTAAAAGATTTTATTTATATGAGATAGAGTGAGAGAGAGAGCATGAGCAGGGGAGAGAGGCAGAGAGAGGGAGAGGGAGAAGTGGACTCCCTTCTGAGCAGGGAGCCAGATGCAGGACTCAGTCCTAGGACCCGGGGATCATGACCTGAACCAAAGGCAGATGCTTAACTGACTGAGCCACCCAGGTGCCCTTTTGCCTTCATTTTTTTTTTTTTTTAAGATTTATTTATTTATCTGATAGATCACAATTAGGCAGAGAGGCAGGCAGAGAGAGGGGAGGAAGCAGGCTCCCCGCTGAGCAGAGAGCTCTATGACCCGAGTCAAAGGCAGAGGCTTTAACCCACTGAGCCACCCAGGCGCCCCCTTTTGCCTTCATTCTTGACGGGTATTTTTTCTGGATTTCAAGTTCGACATGGACAGGTTTTTTTTCTTCCATTACTCAAAACATGTCATGTCACTGTCTTGTGGCCTCTGTTTTTTATGAGAAGTGAGTGATCATCCATATCATTGTTTTTATATGCAATAGGTCTTTTTTTCTTTTGACTGCTATTAAGGTTTTCTCTTTACCTTTCTTTTTCAGCATTTTGACTGAGGTGCACTTGGGTGTGGGTTCTTTTATGTTCATCATGCTGCATTTCTTAGATCTGTAAATTTATGTCTCACCAAATTTGGGAATATTTCTAGCTCCTTTTTCCTCAATATATTTTCTGTCTCATTTTTTCCCTTTTCTCCTTCTGGGTGGGAGTGGGAAACCAGACCTTTTGATATAGGTCTATAGATTGTTGAGGCTTTCTTTCTTTCTTTCATCATTTTTTGTTTTTTAGATAAGACAATTTTTTCTTTTTTTTTTTAGTTGTGAATTCATTTATTTTTTTAATTTTTTTCAGTGTTCCAAGATTCATTGTTTATGTACCACACCCAGTGCTCCATGCATACATGCCTTCCTTAATTTCCACCACCAAGCTCACCCAACCCCTGACCCCTCTCCCCTAGACAAGAGAATTTTTACCAATCTGTGTATGTATCTGTGTGTGTGTGTGTATACATATGTATATGTATACACACACACACATATATATATATTTTTTACTAATCCAATTTCAAGTTTCCTGACTCATATCTAATATGTTATGACCATCCAAAGACTTTCTGATTTCAGGTATAGTACTTTTAGGTTATAGAATTTCATTTGGCTCTTTTTTTATGGTTTTGATTTCTTTGTTACTATTTCCAATTTATTATTTTATTATGAGCATATTTTCCTTTATGTTCTTGAGCATGGTTAAAATACATCCTTTAAAATTTTAATCTGCTGAATTTTAATATTTGGGCCATCTCAGGGATGGGTTGTGTGGTTTCTGTGTTTCTTCATATATTTAGTAGTTTTTGGTGAATCCTGGATATTGTAATGATATGCTATAGACACTCTGGATTCTGTTAGGTTTCCCCTTTAGGGTGGGTTTTTTTTTTTAATTTTTCTTTTTTTTTTAAATTTTATTTATTTATTTGACAGAGATCACAAGTAGGCAGAAAGGCAGGCAGAGAGAGAGGAAGAAGAAGGCTCCCCACTGAGCAGAGAGTCCAACGCGGGGCTCGATTCCAGGACCCTGGGATCATGACCTGAGCCCAAGGCAGAGGCTTTAACCCACTGAGCCACCCAGGCGCCCCAAAGGTGTTTATTTTTTTAAATTCTGTTAAACTACACGTAATGTAAAACTTATCTTAAGTATTTTTTTTTAAAGATTTTATTTGACAGACAGATAACAAGTAGGCAGAGGGGCAGGCAGAGAGAGAGGGAGAAGCAGGCTCCCCACTAAGCAGAGAGCCAGATGTGGGGCTCCATCCCAGGACCCTGGGATCATGACCTGAGCTGAAGGCAGAGGCTTTAAACCACTGAACCACCCAGGTGCCCCGTCTTAAGTATTTTCAAGTGTATTGTTAAGTGGTATTAAGTACATTCACATTGTTATGCTGCTGTCCCCACCGTCTATCCCCAGAACTCTTTGTCTTGTGAGTCTGAAACTCTTACATCTATCAAACACTAACTTCCTATTCCTCCTCATTCCCACACCCTGGCCCCTGGTTCCCACCATCTACCTTCTGTCTCCATAGGTCGGCCTCCTCTAGGGACCTCATGTAAGTGGAATCATCAATGTTTGGCCTTGGTGTCTGGCTTCCTCCACTGAGCACAATGTCCTCTAGGTTCCTCCATGTGGTGGCCGGTTTCAGAGTCCCTTTCCTGTTTAAGGCCGAGGAACATTCCATTCTGTGGATGGACCCTGTTTTGCTTCTCCATTCATTGGTTGATAGACACTTGGGTGCTTTCCTGTCTTAGCCGCTCTGAATCATGCTACAGTGAACATGGGTGTGCAAACACTTCTTGGAGACTCTGCTTTCAGTTCTTTGGGGTACATACCCAGCTGTGGAATTGCTGGGTCATAGGGTAGTTCTATTTTTAATTTTGTGAGGGACTTCCATTCTATTTTCTGCGGCGGCTGCACCATTTTGCACTCCCACCAGCACTGCAAAGGGTTCTAATTTCTCCATATCCTCACCAACACTGGTTATTTCATGGTTTTTTTGAGAGTAGCCATCCTACTGGATGTGAGGTAGGATCTCATTGTGGTTTTGATCTTAAAGTGGTGTTTTTTTTTTTTTGTCCAGCAGCTGGAGTCTTGTTTCAGTTATTTTATAAACTGGGCTACTTGGACTCTATCACATATATGTGTCAGCCTGGAATTTGGACATGGTTTATATGCAGAATTTGGGGCTCCTCAATGGCTCTCTTCTGTTAGAAGTTGTACTTTTTTGTTTTGTTGTTGTTAAAGATTTTATTTATTTACTTGAGATAGAAAGGGAGAGAGAGCATGAGCAGGGATATAAAAGGAGAGGGAGAAGCAGGCTCCCCGCTGAGGGAGCCTGATATGGGGCTCTGTCTCAGGACCCGGGATCGTGACCTGAGCCAAAGGCAGACACTGAGCCTTTGAACCTGAACCACCCAGGCGCCCTTAGAAGTTTTACTTCTTTAAATTTTTTTTTTAAGATTTTATTTTTTTATTTGACAGACAGAGATTACAAGTAGGCAGAGAGGCAGGCAGAGAGAGAGGAGGAAGCAGGCTCCCTGCTGAGCAGAGAGCCCGATGTGGGGCTCGATCCCAGGACTCTGAGATCATGACCTGAGCCGAAGACAGAGGCTTTAACCCACTGAGCCACCCAGGCGCCCCAGAAGTTTTACTTCTTTTTTTTTTTTTTTTTAAAGATTTTATTTATTTATTTGACAGACAGAGATCACAAGTAGATGGAGAGGCAGGCAGAGAGAGAGAGAGAAGGAAGCAGGCTCCCTGCTGAGCAGAGAGCCTGATGCGGGACTCGATCCCAGGACCCTGAGATCATGACCTGAGCCGAAGGCAGCGGCTTAACCCACTGAGCCACCCAGGCGCCCCGAAGTTTTACTTCTTGTACAACTGTTCCCATTGCCTCGAACTTTCTTTAAGAACAAAACTGAAAGCCGGGATATTCTGGCACTGCTCCTTTCTTCCAGGAGTGGACTCCTGTTTGTTTTCTTCCTGCTTTTGGTCTTTGTGTCTTCAGGTAGTTGTTTTTTATATTTTTGCCCAGTTAATCTGACGTGAGCTGGAATAATTTACCTTAAAAAAATACCGTGTGAGTGAAAGCACGTGCTCTTCTACGTGTTCTGGTGCTAGAAGGTGTCTAGTGCGTGTGAAGCTAAACTGGAACTTGGGCTGTTGAGTTTGCTCTTTCTTCTTGTGTCTCCACTGAGGTCTGTGTGGAAACTGCAGGTGCTACAGTCTGGTCCCCATTGCTGCACTTGAGCTTTCTCTGCCTCCGCACTCTTGGCATTTTCAGCCAGGTAATTCGTTGTTGTGGGGGCTGGCCTCTGTGTAACAGGCTTCTTGACCCTTCCCAGTAGATGTCAGTAGCAGCTCCCCAGAGGTAACAATCAGAAAATGTTTCTAGACAGTGCTGAGTGTCCCTGGGGAGCAGAGTCTTCCACAGCTTAGAAGTGCTGCTGTACATGTGTGCATCTCTCTGCTCTGTACTCTCAGCTTCTCGCTGGTGTCTGATGCTGCTGGGAGGGGTCTCCTTGGTGGCCGTCCTAGTGCAGTCTTGGTGAATGTATTCCCAGCTGGAATGGGTGCCTGCCCGTTCCTTGTTCCTAGCTGACCTTTGGGTTTTGGTGCCTTCACTGGGAGTCCCCAAGTGGGGACTAAAGTTGTACAGTAAAGCCCCTGATTATCCCATGTAGCCCAAGGGGTCTTCTTAAAACTGCCCCCTTCTGCCCTTAGGCCTCAAGTGGCCAGCAGGGCTACAGCAGTGTTGACCTCGCTAGTTAATCTTCAGGAGATAGCTAAATAAAATTTGCCATTACTACAGTACTTCTTGTCATAGCATTTAATTTTGGGCCTGGGCCAGGAAGGGGTGGACAACAGAGGTTAGCCTGAGCATAAACCAGATCTGACTCGGGCTGTTTTCGTACTTTGTAAGCGCCCTCCCCGCCCCACCCCGGGTCCCCAACATCAATCTGGAACTAATGGTGTGCCAGCCTTTGGGAGATCTGGTTATCAACTGTGCTGATTAGTAACCTTGGGTGTGTCACTGAACCCTTCTGCCTGGGAGTCCTCAGCTGTGACCAGAGGAACTTTGTTTTGTGCTGTTCCCTCTTGTCCTTTTACAAAGGCCTGTCTTTGTTGTTGTTTTTAAAGATTTTATTTATTTGAGAGATAGAGTGTGTGCACAAGTAAGGGGAAAGGCAGAGGTGGAGAGAGAAACAGGCACCTTGCTGAGCAGGGAGCCAGACTCTGGGCTCCATCCCAGGAACCGGGACCATGTGCTGAGCCGAAAGCAGACGCTGAGCCATCTGAGCCCCGAAGGCGCCCCCGAAGGCCTGGCTTTGTGTGAGCTGCCTCAGGCACATGCACCAACGGTGATCTCCCCACTCAACAGTGATTGAGGCAACTGAAGCCAGTGTCCATGGCCACGGTGCTGGGTAGTGGTGGTGGCACAACTCGTGTCTCCATGCCTGTTTTTGTGTTCTTTTGTGTTCTCCTCCTTAAAAATGATCCCTGTTCCTTTCCTTGCAACTTTATCATTTTGTGATTCTGTCTCATTTTTGTGAAATTAGAACTGCGTCTGTGACCCAAATTATTATGGAAATATTGTAAATTTTCTCAAAACAAACGACTACCCAAAGTTGTAGCAGTGTCAGCATGCTTGTGAGGTTTAAACATAATGTTTCTTTTTATTTGTGTTTTTCTAATATTGTAGTGTTCTAAGAACGGAAGCATCTGGGCTGAATGGAAGTTAGCATCAAAGAAGTCCTCTTTCTATTCAGAAAGTGGTAAAGTGCATAAAGATGAAGCAGGCACCAGAAATCCTTGGCAATACAAATGGAAAGACTCAGAACTGTGAAGTGAATCGTGAATGTTCTGTGTTCCTCAGCAAAGCCCACCTCTCTACCAGTCTGCAGGAGGGGGTCATGCAAAAGTTTAATGGTCATGATGCACTTCCCTTTATTCCATCTGAGAAGCTGAAAGACCTAACTTCGCGTGTATTTAATGGAGAACCTGGTGCTCATGATGCCAGATTACGTTTTGAGTCCCAGGAAGGGAAAGGACTTGGGACACCACCTAACACCACCCCTATCAAAAATGGCTCTCCGGAAATTAAGCTGAAGATCACCAAAACATATATGAATGGGAAACCTCTCTTTGAATCTTCTATTTGTGGTGACAGTGCTGCTGCTGTGTCCCAGTCAGAAGAAAATGGACAAAAACCGGAAAATAAGGCAAGAAGGAGCAGGAAGAGAAGCATAAAATATGACTCCTTACTGGAGCAGGGTCTTGTTGAAGCAGCACTGGTGTCCAAGATCTCAAGTCCCTCAGATAAAAAGGTATCCGTGAGGCGCTGTGGCCAGGGTACAGCCAAGTGCAACAGCCTGTTGCCCTGAACGTGGGAACCACGGGAGGGTGCTTCTGCATGTGGGGTTGGCTGGAGGGGAGGAGAGGCCAGTGTGCATCTGCTCTCCAACTCCCCTGTCTGCACATGGCTGACCATGGCGCCTGGGCCGTGCTTGGGCCCCCACTTTAGGACACCCTGACATTGCCTCCCGTAAGCCTCACAGCAGCCTGTGAGTCCATTGTGTGGCCTGGGGAGGTTAACTAAGTGTTCAAGATTAAAATGACTAAAGAGAGGTAAAACCAGTTTCTAAAACCCGGGTCTGTCCAATTCCACAGCCCTTGACCTTTAGGCTGTGCTGTTTCCATGGATCTTATCTCCAGAGACATTCTTTAGCCTAATTGCGGAGGTGTGTTGGGACCTAGCTTGAGGCTTCTTCAGTTTATACCCTCTGAGGAGTGGGAAGCAAAGCTGTGTTGTGCAGGAGTGCTCCTGTCCTTCCACGTGGTTCACTGTCCACTTGTCTCCTCTACCAGGGCGTTTGGCACATGGTCTACCTCCTTGGCGGCTGGGGCTGTGTCCTACACTTTCACATTCTAGGTTCCCAATGCAGAGCCCAGCACTTGAACGCATCTGAGGAAGTGTTCACTTATCCAACACTGGGTGGAAACCACTTGACTTAAAATGAAGGAAGGTAGTGGTTTTTGTCTCTGTATCTTAAAGTGGCACTCAGGATGGCCTGCTACTTAAATTAGTGTTGGCCAGAGAATACATTCTGGCCTTGGCAGAAGGAGGTAGGGAGGGTGCCAGGGGATGATAGTCTGTATACAGTCTGTATGAACAGAATCTGGAAGTTGCCTG
Source organism: Lontra canadensis (assembly GCF_010015895.1). Lineage (NCBI taxonomy): Eukaryota > Metazoa > Chordata > Mammalia > Carnivora > Mustelidae > Lontra > Lontra canadensis. The sequence goes on along the minus strand of NW_022630995.1, from coordinate 66,553,828 downwards.
GTGCCCACTAGTCTTTAGTTGAAGCTCCAGGCTCCCTTGCAGGCGTGGACAAAGGGAACCTGAGACTAGTTCGGGTTGGAATATTTAATCATCATCAAGGTTGGGATATTTAGTTTAAATTTACAGTTGAGGAATTTTATTTACAGTTTTCACATATAAGAGGGGAAATGGCTACAGTTTCCTTAAAATTGTTAAAATAATGAAGATTTTTAAGGGTTTAAAAAAAGTGCTTTAAGGGGCACCTGGATGGCTCAGTGGGTTGGGCCTCTGCCTTCGGCTCAGGTCGTGATCTCGGGGTCCTGGGATCGAGCCCCGCATTGGGCTTTCTGCTCAGTGGGGAGCCCGCTTCCCCCCTTCTCTCTCTGCCTGCCTCTGCCTAATTGTGGTCTCTGTCTGTCAAATAAATAAATAAAATCTTTAAAAAAAAAAAGTGCTTTAAGTGCTCAGGAGCTGTTTAGCGGTTGCTAATGTAATTACAACAGTGAATTATTTATTTATTTTTTTAAAAATATTTATTTGACAGAATGAGAGAGAGAGAGGGAGAGAGAGCACATACAAGCAGGGGGAGTGGCAGGGAGAGGGAGGGGGAGAAGTAAGCTCCCTGCTGAGAAGGGAGCCTGATGTGGGACTCCATCTCAGGACCCTGGGATCATGACCTGAGCTGAAGGCAAGACGCTTCACTGACTGGTCCCAGGCGCCCCTACCACAGTGAATTTTTTGAAAGATCAATTTAGTGAGCTGGGCTGATGGAGTGGGTTTTTGAAGTGCCCATGTTTGTGGGGGACCTCACTCTTTCATAGGGGAGGAGGCCAGTGCAAGTGATTCCTAGCTCTGCTGCCTGGTTTTGTGAAAACCTGAATTTTGACTCTCCATCTTCAGAGTGGGGGTGATACCACTTATCTTCATGGGGCTGCCATGTGGCTTAGGTGGCACAGAACGTAAAGCCTGGATGCTGTGGAGGAATCAGCATAACGTGGCCACTTTGTGCCAGCCCTTCCCAGCAGGCACGCTGAACTTTTTAACAATTACTGAGATTTCAGAGCTGCTGTTCTTGGTTTACAGATGAGGAAACTGAAGCCCAGACAAGTTCAGCAACTTGCCTATATATAGAGAGCTCTTAGGGGAAAGCTCAGGAGTTCACACTCACAAGGAGGCCAGGAGTCAAGCCAACTTTGCTTGTCCCACTGGAGGGCAGAACTGAGAGGGGTGTGTGGTGGCAGTGGCCCTGGTCAGGTCTCCAGCCTCCTAAGTGACATGTGTTCTGAGGTGGAGAAACTGAGGCTTAGAGTCCCAGGACTCAAATCACAAATGGAGCCGAGACTTGCTGCCAAGCCCTCCTGATGTCCTTGCCGCTCTGGATCCTCCCATGTTGGTTGATGCACGTGCTCCAGAGAACTGACAGATGTGTGGCTGGGGAGCAGGGGTTGGGGGGGGGTGTCAGAATATGGATTCAATCCATGAAAATTCTTCTTTGACCAGGTGAATAAAGCACCGTTAAAGACCATCAACTAGGCCAAAGAAGTAGATTTACGTAGGGCTCTCCATCATAATGTTGAGTCCCTACTGTGTGTGCCAGGCACTATGCTGATTCTCTAGTTAGGGCAAGGGACAGTTACTGAAGTAATAGCAGGGGAAGCATGCTCCTTTTTTTTTTTTCTTTAATTTTATTTATTTATTTGAGAGAAAGCATGAGCAGGAAGGAGGGGGAGAAGCAGACCCTCACCGCACAGGGAGCCCCATGTGGGGCTCGATTCCAGGACCTTGGGATCATGACCTGAGCCGAATGCAGATCAGATTAACCAACTGAGCCACCCAGCCCCCCCTCCTTTTTAAGATGTTATTTATTTATTTGAGGAAAGATACTGAGAGCATGAGTAGAGGAAGGGGCAAAGGGAGAGGGAGAAGAAGGCTCCCTGCTGAGCAGGGAGCCCAATGTGGGGCTCCGTTCCAAGACACTGAGATCATGACCTGAGCGGAAGGCAGATGCTTAATCAATTGAGCCACCCAGGTGCCCCGCAAGCATGCTCCTTTATCCGGGGTCTGTGTGTGTGTGTGTGTGTGTGTGTGTGTGTATGTGTGTGTGTATTTGTATTTTAAACCTCTAGCCTGATTAATCTTTGGATAAAAGGCTGGATTTAGGGGTACTCATTGGATGTGTTAGTATGTCTTTTGTTGTTCATTTTCAGATTGCACCTAAGAAAGAGTCCTGTCCAAATACTGGCAGAGACAAAGACCACCTGTTGAAATATAATGTCGGTGATTTGGTGTGGTCTAAAGTGTCCGGTTACCCCTGGTGGCCATGCATGGTTTCTGCTGATCCACTCCTTCACAGCTATACCAAACTTAAAGGTATTGTGTTTTTGTACTATTTTTTCATCTTTCTCATTCTGTACTTAATCTTTCTAATGTCCAAAATTTTTTTCTTACTCTTCCATAGCCCTACTATGGTTCTTTGTTTTTCCTATTAAAAAAAAATTGTGTTAAAATACACATAACATAAACTCTACCATCTTGACCATTTTTAAGTGCACAGCTCAGTGGTACTAAACATGTTCACATTGTTGAATGGCTGTCACCACCGTCCATCCCAGGACTCACTCACCTTGTGAATCTGAACCTCAGTGTCCATTCAGTAATAATTCCCTATTCCTGCTCCTCCCAGCACTGTTCAATTGTCTGTCTACTTTTTGTAGTTTGGTTTGCAGTTCCCTAAGGGTTAGTGATGCTGAACATCTTTACTTGTGCTTATTGGCCATTTGTGTGTCTCTGAAGAAATGTCTATTCTAGGCCTTTGTTCATATGTGAATCAGATTTTGTTTTTTTTGTTGTTAAATTTACAGTGGTTCATTTTGCAACTTTAAAGTTAATAATTGGTTCAGATGTAACACATTGCCATTTGTTTTTATATCCAACTCGATATGTACTTTATCTGATTGGATTATTATTAATAGAGGAGTGGTCTTGGCCTTATATTGCTTTTTAGGTTTTATGATAATTTATTACTGTTTAGGTAAACAGTGATTGCTTATTTCAGCGTGATTTTCAGAAATTGTATTTTATATTAAGTTTGAGTTATAAAAAAATGTCCCAGTTTATTTTTTAGGTCTGTGGGAAGAAGGAAAAAACTAGAAATGATCTTCTTTGGCATCATGAAAATTGGGAATATAAATTGGTCCATGGAACAACTGAAGAACACATTAAGAATATAATATGTTATTGATACAGATTAGAGCAGATGCAAACCTAAATATTAATTGGAGAGCTCACAAAACAAAAAAGCTCGTGTGTTTTTAGAGGAAAAAATGAGTTCAGGTTTAAGATTCTTCTAGAAATTTCTTACAGAATAAAGTTTGAATTTAGTTTGAGGAAGGTGATAAATGGTGAGCACAGTGTTGGAGCTGAGCCAGGGTAGTGCCCAACTGACCTGTGCACCCTACAGAACTGTGGTGACTAGACCTGCAGACTGGGCCTGACGGGCTTCCCGGCCTCTTAGTACTGCTGATCACTCAGCCTTCTATGGCATCTTAGTGGTACGGGAGTGCATGTCCCCTCCTGTTCTTGGCTGGAGGTCTGAGCTCTCATAGGAGCAGCATTGCTGCTCTCATTACAGGTTGGGATGCTCTTGGCTTGCTGTGTTGAAGCATATGGCTGCTGGGGATGGGGTGTGGGGGTGCCCACCTGGCAAAGAGATTTGAGAGGAGGTGGGTTCAGAACGAAGAGGACCATGTTCGAGTCCCGAATGCCTCTGAGTCCCGCCCAGCCTTCTGCCTCGGGGTGGTTGGACTCTGCCTTGAGGCTCAGGAAAGCACAGGACTTGTGGCTAGAAGAGCCTTTGGGTTGGCTTCAGCTCTGACTCCATGGAGGACCTTTGGAATCCTCAGCTTGCCAGAATTGGGGAGTCCCTCCCACGAGGCTTCAGGGATCCCAGGATGCACCCCAGAAGCATCTAGACTTGGTAGAGTATGAAAAAAGTTACCAGTTGAGACCGGCTGGGCAGGCACACAGGTGTGCACCAGAGTGTTGCTGGTTCCTTCCCAGCTCTGTAAAACCACACAGCAAAGCAAAGTGGAAGTCACGGGGGTGGGGGGGTGAGGAACTGAGGGAGTGGGGGTGGCGTGGGGGTAGGGAAGGGTTTATAACCACACGCCACTGGTCTGACTAGCACATTGCAAGCAATTTTGAATGTGTAGGGATTTCGACTTTGTTTATATGACGCTCCTGGTATCTCAGACCTATGTGATTGAAGGGGTCTTTTGAATGTCTCTTGGTTCCAGCTCCTGGGATTAATTAATTTTAATTTCATTACATCTTTCTCTTGATTTAGAGGAAAATAATTCCTGTAGTCTACAGCAGCCTGTCCGAATGACATGCACACACAGCACCATTTTTATTCTCTCTCACTTCCTCCTCTTTTATTCTCCAGCCCTTACTCTTGCTTACAATGTTGGAGCAGATCTTTGTGCTCCTAGTGGAGGCATGGGCTCTGGAGTCAGCCTGCCAGGGTCTAGCACAGCTGGTTGGTCTAGTCATGAACTTAACTTCCTTAAGCCCCAATTTCCCTATATCTGAAAAAGGAGGGTAATGATAATAACACTTATTTGGAAAAGGTCTTTCCGTGGTAAGTAGTGACCATTCAGATGTTAGCACACGTTACTGCCCTTTTCCTTTTTTACTTTTAAAACCTGAATTTTTATTTTATCTGTCCCTTTTCCCCTGGTCACCTCTAGGGTTCTTTCCTGAAAGCATTCCAGTTTTCCAGCATTCCTCTGCAGGATCCTAGTGTTGGATCATTTAATTTAGCTAATTTTGTACCCATTTTTAGTGCCTTTATATCATCAGACATGCCCTGACTTTCCCAGTAGTCCCAAGGGTTCATACTTGAGTTCCATCTTATCGCTTGTTTGTTTGCTTTGTGAAAGAGTTTATTGTTTGCTTGTTTGTTGTTTATTTAAAAACCTTCCAAGCCCATGCTTCAAAGCCTCACTCCTAGATGTGTGTCAGCAGGGATCTTCTAAGAACAAACACCCAGACACATGAGGGAAACACTTTCTCATTGTCAGGGCTCTTGCTTAGACTTCCCCAGCAATCTTCAGTATTTTCCCTGTGCCTTTTTTTTCATCTCTCTGGGTTGAAAAGGGTGTTTGCATTGCATTTAGCTGTCTGCTATCTTGTCTTTTTAGGGTCCTGCAGTCTAGACCAGCACTCCTTGCCCCCAGCACTCATTGCTCTCATCTCTTGTGATCAGACTTTGGTCCATAAGACCAGCCGGGAGTACCATGTAGGTGTTCACTGAATACCTCCCTTCTTGCAGTATGTTTCTCTAGGAGTTGTTTGGGGATGCAGAGGAGGGAGTACCTGGTAATCACAAGCAAATCAACTTCAGAGGACTGGTAGTGTGCATTTGAAAAGTAGTTCAGAAGGAAGGGAACCACGATGAGCATACTCCAGCTAATAGGAGATTCACACGACCTTCTAAAAGAAAAGGGGTCAGAGGACACTGAGAATGCGGGGGAGGAGGGGTGACAGAAGGACACATGTCTCAGTTGAATTTCATCAGGAGCTCTTGGTGTCGGCTTTCCCACTTCCCAGTAGGTGGTGGCCGACAAAACTCCGATAGAAAATACAGACCTTTTTTGTTATTAGTGAGTAATCTGTGGCTATGCTTGGAGATTAATTTCTTAGTTTCCCCTGCCAGTCTTTCCTCATGATTTTAGCACTCCTTTATAATCCATTGGCTTATAAAATGGTAACTGTCCATTTTTATCATGTTTTCGTATTTAACTGGCATTTTTCTGTGAAAATGAGCTTCCTTTTAAAAATTTTAGTTATATAGTGGGGCGCCTGGGTGGCTCAGTCGTTAGGCGTCTGCCTTCAGCTTAGGTCATGATCTCAGGGTCCTGGAATCGAGCCCCGCATCCGGCCCTCTGCTCAGGAGGGAACCTGCTTCCCCCTCTCTCTGCCTGCCTCTCTGCCCACGTGTGATCTCTGTCTGTCAAATAAATAAATCTTAAAAAAAACAACAACAAAACAAAAATTTAGTTATATAGCATAGTTCTTACTTTTTTTTTTTTTTTAAGGATTTTATATATTTGTTTGATTGAGAGAGGGAACACAAGCAGGGGGAGTGGGAGAGGGAGAAGCAGACTTCCCTCTGAGCAAGGAAGCAGGGCTTCATCCCAGGACCCTGGGATCATGACAGGAGCTGGAGGCAGGTGCCTAATGACTGAGCCATCCAGGCACCCCAGTCCTTAATCTTTAAAAAAATTTTTTTAAAATTTGATTTAATTAACATATAGTGTATTATTAGTTTCAGAGGTAGAATTTTTAGTGATTCATCAGTTGCATATAACACCCAGTGCTCATTACATCAAGTGCTTTTCTTAATGCCCATCACGCAGTTACCCCATTTCCCTGTCCTTTCTTTCTTTCTTTCTTTTTTTCTCTCTTTCATTTATTTATGAGAAAAGAGAACATGAGTGGGGTGAGGGGCAGAGGGAGAAGCAGACTCCCCGCTGAGCAGGGAGCCCGATGCAGGACTCCATCCCAGGACCTTGGGATCATGGTCCTGAGCTGAAGGAAGATGCTTAACCGACTGAACCACCCAAGCTTCCCAGTCCTTACTCTTTCTAATGCTCAAATTGTCCCAAATTTAACGAGCAGGAGTCCCACTAAGACCTTTTCAGCAGTGTCCTTTTGACATGTCTCAGTCAGCCTTTGACTACTTCTTACATGTGGCCCAGTAAGATGCTCATTTTATACTTTGTTTCCCCTTGTCAGGGAATCAGCTAGTTTCTTGGAGAAAACTTGGGTCTTTTTAGAAGACAGTGATGTGTAGAAGCCCAGATCTGGGCACCAGTTGTGTTCAGCGCTGTGGGAGACCGAGATCTCACAGGGATGTGTGAGGTGGCACTCCAGGCAGCACTGAGACCTGGCTCCAAGTGGAGCTCTGGGTCCGTTTATGATTCCTGAACACTTGGCAGGCAGCAACTCCATGGTGGGAGTGACATGGTGAGTAATAGGTGTACTTTGAGGGTTTAGACGTCCTCGTTGGGGAAGGACTAAGGACCTGAAGAAGGGGTGGCTTCTGGCATAGAGCTGGCTGAGCATGCGGGTCTTGTGAAGCAGGTATTTTTTTTTTTTCCTATGAGATGCAGCTCCCTCACCCTACCCCGTATTCCCACCCCCAATTTTTTTTCCTTTTTTTTTGCGTATGTGTACCCCCCCCCCCCCCACTTATCATGCTTCGATTTATAGATATGCTTGAATTTAGATCTTAGTAATGCATTCAGATTTTAAGAATTGAAGTATAATATACATGCAGAAGAGAATACAACTCATAAGCTGCAACTCAATCCAGGCTCTTTTGAGAAATTTCCTGTGAAAAGTTAATAAAAGTTTTAGTAGCATTTTTGTGATATATAGCAGCATAACTTGTCTACTATTTATAAGGGCATCCAGGTGGTGAGCAGCTTTGAGGCCTGACTCTTTAAATTGGAAACAGAAGATAAATGTATGTTTTAGATATTATACTGTGAAAAAGGAATTCTTTTGGATCTGGGAGCTTCATGATCTTCTTGACACGTCTGTTCTCGTAAGATAACTGGGGTCAGGAGTCAAGTAATTATCTGTTGTGGAAAATTTTATTGTTACTTTTTCTGTTACGGAAGGGAATCCTCATTGGTTTATTTCCAAATTCCGGCATTTTCTAAAAATACTATAGGTAATCTGGCTTTCTCATATCTTGGGTTATTTAATAGTATAATCTCACTGATTTTTTTCTTTTTTGCTTGTTCTCTCAGTTACTAAGAGGTGTGTTAAAATCATCCACTGTGATAGTGAATGTACCTTTTTTTTCTGTGCAATTTTGTCAGTTTCTGCTTTACCTATTTTGGTGCTCCAGTGCTCCCCAGGAACTAAGCCAGGAAATTCAGGCATGGTGATGCTTGTCCTTTATTTCCTGTAGAACTTTGTGCTGTCATGTCCTTGTGATTTTGTCCTTGTGCTCTGTTCTTGCCTCTGTGGACCTTGTCTGCATTTTTTATGGCTTCTCTTCCTCCCTAGAGCTTCAGCTCCAAAGCAGCCATGTCTCTTTGTGGAATCCATTTTGCATGCATGGGTGACTGCTGTTTACTCAAAGGATTCTATAGAATCTGGAGAGACTCTGGCTCAATCTGGCCCAGAGGGTCAGGGACCACCTTAAGTCCCCTGGGCCATGATGGGGAGGAACGGATTGTAATGCAAAATTAGGTACCTGGCTGTTGGTGGTTCTCTTAGCAGGAATTGTAAGTAGGTAGAGTCGATGACAGTTGTTTTCTTTTTTTAAGATTTTATTTATTTATTTGACAGAAATCACGAGTAGGCAGAGAGGCAGGCAGAGAGGGAGAGAGGAGGAAGCAGGCTCACTGCCGAGCAGAGAGCCCCATGCGGGGCTCGATTCCAGGACCCTGAGATCATGACCTGAGCCCAAGGCAGAGGCTTTAAACCCCTGAGCCACCCAGGCGCCCCGATGACAGTTGTTTTCATACAAACCACGATTGATGAACATCAGAAATCACAGGAAGAAATAATTACTAATAAATGGTGGGACAACTGGTTAATTATGTGGTAATATAAAACAGTGAGATATTCACCTCTCAACTTGAACCAAAGAAATTCATGTGGATTAAAGAAACCCATAAAAATAGGGGAAAATTAGGTTATATTGCTACCAAATGTCTAGGCAGGAAAGAACTTCAAAACTAAGTACATTTGGGGCACCTGGGTGGCTCAGTGGGTTAAAGCCTCTGCCTTCAGCTCAGGTCATGATCCTAGAGTCCTGGGATCAAGTCCTGCATCGGGCTCTCTGCTCAGCAGGGAAACCTGCTTCCTCCTTTCTCTCTCTGCCTGCCTCTCTGCCTACTTGTGATCTCTGCCTGCCAAATAAATAAATAAAATCTTAAAAAAAAATTAAAAAAAAACCCCAAAACTAAGTACATTTATTTTACAAACTTGGGATCGGACTATAGTATTCTTCTCTGCTTTTTTTCACCTGACCTGTAAGTAGCATTTTTCTGTGTAGTTAACTATTTATAAAAAGTAATGTAAGTTCATATTATTTCATCATATGCACTATAACAGATTTTCTGCATTATGCAAATGCTGTGACACATGTCTATAGTCCTTTTCATGACCAAGGAAAGTTCTTTCAAAGTATTAAAGTAATGGAAGGAGTTACAAATCCCTTAACATATTTTTGAATCTCATCTATTATAAAATCAAAGAAGTATACACACTTATAAACAGACCAAATTCTACTGAGAGGTTAATTGTGAAAAATAGTTCACTCTCCTCCTTAGAGCTAATTATTTTTAACTCTTCTAACATTTTCTTTTAGTTTTAAATACTATCTTTCGATTTATCATTTAGATATTTTCTGTTGATTTTCTTTTATGGAAAATGAAGACTGATCTTTCAATCATTTATTTCTTTTCTTTCCATTCTCTGTATATAATTAATTCAGTGTTCTTTGGTGTTTTTTGTTTGTTTGTTTTAATTTTTAGCCTATTGGTCACTCCAGGGGGCAAATTAACTCACTGTTTTTATTATATCAAACATAAATGTTTACATAATTTTGACTATGTAAATATCATTCAGTGCAAAGCAAATTGTGTTCTAATTACATTTTCTTTTTTGTACAACTTTTTGTTTTTCTTGGAGTTAATTATTGCCTTTCTTTCTTTCTTTCTTTTTCTTTAATAGGCTCTATATCCAATGTGGGGCTTGAACCCATGACCCTGACATCAAGCATTACATACTCCACTGATGAGCCAGGCAGGCACCCTGCTTTTTTTTTTTTTTTAAATCATATACTTTGCTATATAAAACTATAGAGCCTTAATTTTTTTTTTTTCCCAAAATATTCATTTCTCTGTCCCTGAAATTCATCCTATTATACAGTTTCTCCTGTTGGGGGAGAAAGTGAAAACCTGTGTTTGATTGCCATTTTCCTTTTCTGCTCCTTGGATCTCACTTTTTTTTTTCTTAAAGAGTATGTATGTATGTATGTATATATTTATTTATTTAGAGTGGGTGTGTGTGTGTGTGCGCGAGCAGGAGGTGGGGGGGAGGGAGAAAGAGAATCTCAAGCAGACCCTGCTGAGCCACTGAGTCCAGAGCACAGAGCTCGCTGTGGAGCATGATCCTAGGACCCCAAGATCATGATCTAAGCTGAAATCAGGAATCAGATACTTAACCAACTGAGCCACCCAGGCACCCCTTGGATCTCATCTTTAACCCTCTTTCCTTGTTATTCAGCTTTTCTTTTGGTATGGAAGAGTTCTTTTATCTTTTCTTCCCGTAGACCTCCCAGAGTCTTCCCTTTTCCTGTTTCAATCTGTATTGCTGGCACTCTTAACCTTCTGCATAGTGATAATCTCAGACCTTTTTAAAGATGCTTTCCTGAATTACATGCATTGTTTTCTGTGGCTTCCCATTGTGCTCACTCTTGGTCAGTTTCCTTTTTTGCTGGAGTGTAATTTTTAGGTTCTAAGAAAGTGTGTATGAGAGATAAATTTGATTTCCTGTCATTTGGAGGATGCTACTTCTGTGTTTTCACACTTGGCTGATTGTTTGGCTTAGTGTAGAATTTTATGTTGAAAGTAATTCTTTTCAGAATTTTGAAGGTATTACATCATTTCTTTCTAGCATCCAGGGTTGCTCTTGAAGTACCTTGTTATGCTACTTTTCATTCCATTAACGTGGAAGCTGCCCTTGTCCCCTCCCCCAACACCTTAAATGTCAGAAAGATGTGCATTGGTATGGGTATTGGATGAGGCACTTAGGATTGTTTTAGTTTTGAGACATGGTCTTGTGTTAATTCTTAGACAGCGTTCTCTCTTTCTTTCTCTAGAACAGTTATTTGGGTATGGTACTTCCTGGTTTGATCCTATAGGTTTCTTATGGGAGTAGATGTTTTTCACCTTATATATCTTCTTTCTGGAAGATTTCTTAACTGACCTTCCAAGATTTCTTGTATTTGTTTTTTGTTTTTTTCAAGATTTCAAAGTTTTTTTTTTCATAATTATATTTTAAAGTTTCTAATAGCTCTTTTTCTTTGTTCTCTTTTCATAGCAAACTAGAGTTTTTCTTTGTCAGGTGTCATCTCTTCCTGGTGTTTTGTGTGTGTGGCCTTGCAGAGACTGCTTATTTCTGTGTATCTTGGACTTGTTTATGCTGGGGGCTTCCCTGGGTCCTGGGGGGTCCTTGATGCTACATTTGTGTTTGAGAGGGTATCACTCAGAGGTTCTGCAACCTGTATGTGGAGAGACTGTTAGCTTATTTACACTCCAGCTGGCTATTGGCCACTTAGTTGGGAGCATCTCCAAAACAACTCAATGGAGAGATTTTTCCTCTGGGGTGTGTTTGTTCTTTAGGAAGTGTTCTTGGATTTCTTGTGACCAGCATTCTCTATGAAGCAGCAGGGGCTGATAGTTCTCCCATGGAGATCCCCTATTGTCCCTCCACTTGGCACAAAGATGTGACCTCTTATTTTTTTAAGTTCAATGCGGGACTTGAACTCAAAATCCTGAGATCAAGACTTGAGGTGAGATCAAGAGTTGGATGCTTAACTGACTGAGCCACCCAGGCATGCTGAAATCTGACCTTTTAAACCAGCTTGCTTGTTTTCAACCTCACTCTTCCTCAGCTGAGGATGGCACCTCCTCTCTTGGATTTTGGGGTCAAGTGTCTTTCCTTGCCCGCCTCCTTTCTGGCTGCACTGTAGGATGTGGCTTCCTCCTTTATTCTAAGAGGAGCAGCGGTGGACATCTCAGGGGCTACCCTGTGGCCTCATGGGTGTCCTCAGAGATCCTTGGTGCCCTAATTCCCCCTATAGGCATTGTGAATGAGTAGCCAGCCCAAGGTTGCCCAGCTGTAGGTAGTGGGGTTGGAATTTGAATTCAGGCTGTCTTACACCAGTCTATATCCATTCATTGCTGCATAGGCCCCTCTCTATTGAATGGCCCTTTTGTTCATGTCGTCTCTTGGCCTTCTTTATTTGGTAATCTTTTTAAGTGAATCTTAGAAGGGAAATGTCCACTTTATTTCCTAGTTTAATTTGAATCTTATCTGAGTCCCTCATAAATGCTTTTCCTTTCTCTTTGACATGGAGTATGGTGGGGATAAAAAGAGTAGGACTTTTTTAGAGGTTAACAGACTCAAACGGCACCAAGTAAAATGACCTCAAAGCAGCTTCCAACTTCCTATCAGTAATTATTAATAGACTTGCCTAATTTCATCCAAAATTCTAACTTTCAAGTTCTAACATTTTATTTTAAAAACTAGGTCAGAAAAAGAGTGCACGCCAGTATCACGTACAGTTCTTTGGTGATGCCCCAGAAAGAGCTTGGATATTTGAGAAGAGCCTTGTAGCTTTTGAAGGAGAAGGACAGTTTGAAAAATTATGCCAGGAAAGTGCCAAGCAGGCACCCACGAAAGCTGAGAAAATTAAGGTGATAGATGTTCTTAAGTACAATTTGAGACCAAAACTTTAATTTATATTCTTATTTATTTTTAAATTGTGGTGGCTTGATTTATTATAATGGCTTATGTCTGTCATTGTTTAACTTTGCCCAAGTACACTGTGTTACAAAACAGGATAAGTTTCCTTAGAGATGGTATATTCGTTTTACTCATTTGATGATAGAGCTAATTTTTAAAATAATTTTTATTCTTTTTATATATACAAAAATATGTAGTGTTTTATATATATATATTATATAATCTATATATTACATTAGTTAAATATGACTGGAATTGGTTTCTAGTTTAAAGAAATAGTAGCTACTATATTGGGGTGAATTCTGTCTAAAACCTTCAAGTTAATTGGTTTTTATAGTTTTTGATTTTTAAATTTATCCGGAATTATTAAAGTGTGCTTTTTTTTTTTTTTTAAAGTGTGTTAACTTTTTGTTTGTATAATGAAACTTACACTGTCTTATGCTTTTCCTTTTAGCTGTTGAAACCTATTTCAGGGAAATTGAGGGCCCAGTGGGAAATGGGCATCGTTCAAGCAGAAGAAGCTGCAAGCATGTCAGTAGAGGAGCGGAAAGCTAAGTTCACTTTCCTCTACGTGGGGGACCAGCTTCATCTCAACCCCCATGTAGCTAAGGAGGCAAGCATTGCTGTGGAGTCTCCGGGACAAATGGTAGAATCCTCAGGGGTCACTGAAAAAGCTGCTGATAACCCCAAGTCCATGAGAGAAGAGAGCATTCCCATCAAGAGAAGGCGGAGAGCCAAGCTGTCTGGTTCTGCCGAAAACCAAGAAAGTGATCCTGGGACAGTAAAGAGTACTCCTCAGAAGATGACAGAGGCTGACCCCAAGAGAGGAGTAGGGTCTCCTCCTGGAAGGAAGAAGACCACAGCCTCCACTCCACGAAACAGGAAGGGAGATGCGGCATCCCAGTTTTTGGTCTTCTGTCAGAAGCACAGGGATGAGGTGGGTACTGTGATGGTTTCTGAGGTGTTGTGTATTTATTCGGGGGAGTTCCTGAATTGGAGGAACATCCCTTCAGTGCTGTTCCTCTGTTTCTCAGCATTATCAGCACAGTCTGTAGCGAGCCTTGCTGAGATTTTAGCTCTAATAAATAAGTATTGTTAGTGAACAGTCATCCTTGGGGCAAAGATGCTTGCCTCTGCACTGTTGGTTATGAAAACATCTCTCCCATTTTGGACGAGAAGATACCAGGACGGGAATAGATCAACGATGAAAGCATTTGAACACTTTCCTTAATTGTCGTCATAGAAAACGGCATCTGTTAGTACATTGTAAAGCTTGATTTTGAAGAACTAAAGGGATTAGGTGCCTGTTTTTTTGTTAGGTTCAATATTACTTGAGGTGAGAGGTCAGTAGGGCTTTTTTCAGTAATGTAAAGGTGATATAATGTGAGAAAATCTGGTGTGTGATTCACTCTGATGCTCCTACAGCAGGATTCTGGGTACGAGTGAAGTGAACCCGCTGGAAGTCGGGGGAGGGGGAAAAGCAGTGTGCTGATGGGTGTGCATATCCCATCACGTTCCTATGAAGTGTGAGAAGTGTAGCAACCCACCTGTGTACCTGCATCCACCCACAAAAGTAGATGTGTAGCTGTGAGTGTGTGTCCTTGGTCTCAGAGCTAAGAAGTCTTCCTAGGGAAGGTGGAGGAGCTGTGGCCACTGCTGGGTTTGAAATGGTGCAGAGCACTGAGCAGTGTGAACAGTTAGCACACTGGGCTTGCTGTAGGCCAGGGGCACCTGTGGAAGACTTGGAATGTGTACCACTGTGTGGACGGTCAGACTTCTCTTGTAGTTGCTGTAGACCTGCATGCTCTGGGACTTGGGAAGCAGCCAGCCAGCTGTGTTCCAGCCTGTTGTTCCTAGTCTGTTTCTTCATGGTCTCCACTCATCTGAAATTATGAGAGAAAAGTGTGTGCCTGAGAATTCAAGCCACTTCACAAAGACCATCCTTTTTGCTTTTGGGGACCCAAATTGCTCTCAGATGGCCTTCCCAGTACTAAGAAATGTGCCAAAAACAAACAAGCCTGTCGGTCCAGACACTGCTGACAAGCTGGGGCTTGAAGGCTGGCACATGAGTGAGTTGTTCTGCCCTCAAGGAGCAGTAGCTCTGCTCTGGAGCTCTCCCGCTCTTAGTGCCCCTCCAGAGCCCATTCTGTGCAGTGTTGCCGTCGGCATCCTACTCTAAGCAGCAACCAGACAGAAAGGTGCACAATTAAAATTCAGTTCTGCATTAGAGACAAGTGCTCTGCCCTGCTCTTCCCTGCTTGGACCTGGTCTCTATAGGGCCAGAGGGTGGTGTGAGGCCCATGGGTCCCTTCCCTCCCAGCTGGGCTCAGGTGCTAGTTGATTTTGTGTTGTCAGAAGAGTGATGATGGCAAGATGCTCTTTAACTGGTTCAGTTATGTTGTTGTGATTATAAGTGTGTTTGTTCTGGTTCTGTAATAAGTAATCCTAGATTCCAGTTGAGAATGATCTGGGTCTCTCTAGGTTGTGTTTTCCTTTTGGGAGGTTGTGACTCCAAGGATGGTTTTTGTTTGGTTGTTAATTGATTAATCAATGCCCAACCCTTGAGGAACAGCTTTGGGTGGAGACCTCCCTCTGCTTCCTGGACCTCCCTTTTCTAGAGTCACTAGATAGAAGACTGTGACTATCAAGGATGTTTGGCTCCCACTTGGCTCTTTTTTTGAGGTCCAGCTTCTTGCAGATGAAGTAAAGTGTTATGCTTTGTGATATGTATGCAGTTTTCGTTAACATGTTTTGCTTGTTCATCTTTGTCCATCAGGCTTGGCTCAGATGTGTAGCTCATAAGTGTGTTCTGTAGCGTTCCTGGAATACAGTTAGAGGGGCTGTATGCGGGGCAATGAGTTTGCTGGAAGACAAAGTCCGCAGTGGGATATAGGCCCACTGATGAGGACCTGGGTGGGGTAAGGGGTCGGGGAGACTCTGTTTGGAGGCAAGGAGTCAAGAGCAGCTAGGGGAGGCCCACTGTGATGAAAAGCCACAGTGAGGAAGCCACTGTGAGGAAGAAATTACTGAAGGCTTTAAGCATCAGTTTTGTGTCAATGATTACTGATGTGTGTGGTCTCAGTTTCCCATTTTTATTTTTATTTTTTTAAGATTTTATTTATTTATTAGACAGACAGAGATTACAAGTAGAGTAATCTACTTGTAGAGGCAGGCAGAGAGAGAGGGGGAAGCAGGCTACCCACTGAGCAGAGAGCCCAATGTGGGGCTCGATCCCAGGACCCTGAGATCATGACCTGAGCCGAAGGCAGAGGCTTTAACGACTGAGCCACCCAGGTGCCCCTCAGTTTCCCATTTTTTTTTTAATTTTTTTTTTAAGACTTTTATTTATTTATTTGACAGAGAGAGATCACAAGTAGGCAGAGAGGCAGACATAGAGAGAGAGAGGGGGAAGCAGGCTCCCCGCTGAGCAGAGAGCCCGATGCGGGGCTCGATCCCAGGACCCTGAGATCATGACCTGAGCTGAAGGCAGAGGCTTTAACCCATTGAGCCACCCAGGCACCCCCAGTTTCCCATTTTTAAAGAATCTTTTTCACCTTCTCTGATCCTAATTTTTACAGACTCATTAGAGTTGATCCATGCTATATGTCTCCATTCTTTGTATAGATGTTCGTGTCAGTTATGTAGTGTTGCATGACACATGACCTCAGAACTTAGTGGCTTAAAACAAAAACACACATGGATTCTCAGACAATTTCTGTGGGTCAGGAACTTGGGAGCAGCTTAGCTGGGTGGTTCTGACTCAGAATGTCCCATGAAGTCGTAGTTAAGATGTTGGCTGGGGCTGCATCATCTGAAGGCTTGACTGGGGCTGGAGAATCTTCTTCCAAGGTGCTGTACTGATAGTGCCTGCAGGAGGCCTCATGTGTGGTCCTCTCCATTGGGTGGCTGGGGTGTCCTCATAGCACAGAGGCTGGCTTCTCATGGAGCAGTTGATCCAGGAAAGGGCAGGGTGAGGTCTTACATAAATCTTAGACCTGACAAATTGTATGCCCCTGTTTCTACACTGTGCACTGGCTGCACTGGCCAGTGCTGTTCAATAGGGAGGCAGGAGTACTAGGAGTGGAGGTGTGAGGGGTAGGGGACTGTAGCCGCCTCAGAAGTCTAAAAGCCACACAAGGCTCTGAAAGGATGTGTGAGGTGACAGGTGGTCTGAGAGCAGAGAGTACGATCTCTGAGGAGCACACAAAGTCTTTGTACTGGTAACAGTTAAATCAGCACAGTGTGTGAGCTTGTGGGTATTTGGTTTTCCATATTTTTTGGTGTGTCTGAGATATAACTTGGGGCACCTGGGTGGCTCAGTCAGTTAAGCATCTACCTTCAGCTCAGGTTGTGATCTCAGGGTCCTGGGATCGAGTCCTGCATAGGGCTCCTTGCTCAGCAGAGAGTCTGCTTCTCACTCTCCTTCTATGCTCATCCTCCCTCTCTCTCTCCTTCTCTTAAACAAATAAATCTTAAAAAAAAAAATGGTTGGGGCGCCTGGGTGGCTCAGTCAGTTGAGCATCCAATTACTGGATTTGGCTTGGGTCAGGATCTCAGGGTCCTGAGATGGAGTCCCCTGGTGGGCTCTGCACTCAGTGGGGAGTCTGCTTGAGGATTCTCTCTCCTTCTCCCTCTGCCCCTCCCCCTGCTTGCACACATGCTCTCTTTCTCTTTCAAATAAATAAATCATTTTTTTTTTAAGATTTTATTTATTTGACAGAGAGAGAGAGGACACAAGTAGGGGGAGGGACAGAGGGAAAGGTAGAAGCAGGCTCCTCCCCACTGAGCAGGGAGCTGGATGTGGGACTTGATCCCAGGACCCTGGGATCTAAGCCAAAGGCAGACCTAAGCCAAAGGCAGACACTTCAGGGACTGAGCCACCCAGGCACCCCGCAAATAAATCTTTAAAAGTATAGAGGTAGCTACTACTGAGTGCTTACTGTCTGTAAGATACATTGCCTGTATGTTACTGTGAAAAAAGATTATTCAGTTCTCATAAAGACCTTTTGAGGTTGGCGTAAATTATCCCTGTCGTATAGCTAGCTACCCTGAACTCTGAGATGTAAAGTGACTCTCCTGTACTGTGGGAGGACACAGGCAGGAGCAAGGACAGGGACTTGGCCCGAAAAATCACATCTGTGCATGTTTATGTGTGCACCTGCACGCACAGAACTTGTAGTCTTTGTACTTCCTGCTTCAGTGATGAGGCCCATAGACTTCAGGGAGAAGCCAGGGCCTCATTAACCTAAAATGATGAGGGGCATACTTCTTTGTCCCCGCTGGAGTTCACAGTACATGACTAGGGATGAAAAATAAGCAGGTGGCCCCCCAGAAGGTGAGCACTGTGGGTAGGATGGTGGCTGCTTTGACTTTTCTATTTCCTGTACCTAGCTCAGAATGTTCCTTGAATGAATGAATGAATGAATGACTGAGTGAATACAGCATTGTAGCTGAAATTAAAAGGGTGTGCCAAAGTCAGCCTGGTGGAAGAAAATGTTTCAGAAGAGTGTGGCCTGTGGAGAGGCAGAGCCTGTTGTGCCCCTGAGTGCAGAGTTGTTCAGGGAGTGATGAAAGTGGGGTAAGGGTGGGCTCCAGGCTATGGGGGGCTGTGGAAGACATTGCCAAGTGGCAAGGACCCTATCCTACATGTGGGCCAGGTGTGGTCCCTCTGGTTGCAAGGAAGGAGCCCTTTTAGGATGGGATTGTCAGCAGGTAGATGGGTAGGACTGAAGGCCAGGAGACTGGTTCCTGAAACCATAGTCATCTAGATAGGGTGGATATGCAAATGTTTAGGAGTGGAGCTGGCCGACCTGGCAAGGGATTTAGGTACAAAGGGAAGGGGGCCTCAAGGTGTCAAGTCTTGTTTGATGACACAGCTGTGAGCATGGCACGGCTAGGATTCGTCTGATTGAGGACATTGTATTCAGGGCTGGGTGACCGAAGGTGGTGGGTCCATGAATGCATGTGCTGATCATGAGGAATCTGGAAGTGGACAGTTCCAGAAGGCAGTTGTCCTGTGACTTTGAAGCCCTGTACAGAAACCTTTGCTGCGTGAAGGTCTGAGACCTTTGATGCTTGAAGTGCTGGGGCTGGTGAGCTCACCCTCATGAAGGATGGGCAGGCAGAACAGAACCCTGCTGGGCTGAGAGTCGAGGGGGCCCCAAGAGGAGGAAGCAGATGTATGTGGGGTTGGGACTGCAGGGGCACGGTGGGAACGGTGACAGTTCACAAGGGACACTGAGAACACCCAGTAGAACGCTGGAGCTCAGAGCTGTTCTTTGAGTTGCAGAAGGCATCTTTGGGATATGAGGACATGGAAGGGCTGCATGATTGTTAGGCTGCTGTTGACCCACATCTGAAAACGCATGTGCTCTGAGATGCGAGAGTGGGTGGAAGTTGGCATTGGCGGTGTGCCAGTGTCCCTCAGGGCCGGGGAGGACATATTGAAGTGGCGGGGAAGGGGCATGGAAGGCCATAGGAAGCCGTCTGCAGTGACCATGTTGTGAGTAGGGTTTTGCATTTTGGGGCAGAGGTTACTCGTGTTCGTTGGGCCAGGGTGGGTCCAGGTGGTAGTAGTGGTAGTAGTGACCATCAGCATTAATTTGGTGATTCCTTATCCCTGCCAGGTGAAGAGTTACTGCCCCCACATCACAGAGGGGGAGACCCCTTCACTTGCCCGAGTTCACAAAGCTGCCATGTGGGAGCCACACGCGAACCTGGGGTCTGGCTCCAGAGCATGCTGGTCAGTGCTCAGAATCAGGCCGCACACGTTTTTTGAAAGGGCCTCCTGGGCAGTTGAGACCTATCTGTTACTTGGCTCTGCTGTTGTAGCAGGAGAGCCGCCCTGTAGAACAGGTAAAGGGGCGTCAGTGGCTGGTTCCAGTAAAACTTGATATATGAACGCTGATGCTTGAATTACCTGTCATTTTTATGTGCCAGGACATATTCTTCTGACTTTTTTCCCCCAACCATTTAAGAATGCAAAATCAGTTCTTAGTTCGTAGACCGAATAAAAATGGATTGGGGTAGGTCTGGCTTGCCCGTCATTTGTCCACCCCTGTGCCCCTGCTGTTGGTGGCTCTCAAGCTTGGGTGCCCATGAGAGTCCCTGAGAGTCTTGAAAACACTGATGCCAGACCCAGAGAAGGAACTGGACTTGGGTGGGACCTGAACAGCAGAGGTTTTAAAACTTCTCTGGTTGTTAGTATACAGTTAAGGCTGTGGGCCCATGACTCATCTGCAGAGTTTAGGAAAATACACAGTCCTGGTTGGCAAGTCTGGGGTGGGGCCTGAGGTCCTCATTTCCAGCATGCTTCCGGGGTGGTGATGCTGGCAGCCCCAATATGGCTAGAAGGCCGTGTAGGGGGTGTGTTTCTGTGTGCTGTCTACCTCCCCCTTGGCATGCCATCTGTACCATCCAGAGTGCACCTGGGAGATGGAAGGTATGTACTACAGCAAGTGAGAAGGCCAGGCCAAGACTTCACCCCTGTGTTGACAGGTAGTGTTTCTGTGACACTTGTCCTACCACTGATTTTCCAAGGATGCCTGGAAAATTGTAACTTACTTCTAACTAATTTAGTGATTTTGGAAAAATATACTTTTTCCTCTTACCATTTATCATTTCCTTCCTTGACATAAATACAGTTGAGTTGTTTTCACCAGCACTGTTTTTTTTTTTTTGTCCTTTTTTTTTTTTTTTCAAAGATTTTATTTATTTGACAGAGATCACAAGTAGGCAGAAAGGCAGGCAGAGAGAGGAGGAAGCAGGCTCCCCACTGAGCAGAGAGCCCGATGCGGGGCTCGATCCCAGGACCCTGAGATCATGACCTGAGCTGAAGGCCGGGGCTTTAACCCACTGAGCCACCCAGGCGCCCCTACCAGCACTGTTTTTATTTATGAACTTTGAATGGGTTATAGCATCAGATAATCACTGATTTTCTTTGAAGCTTTTCTGGGGCATTGTTCCATGATGGGGGGATAAATACACCACACACTGAGTTCCCAAGGGCTGTGCATTGGATTTTGTGCAAAACAAAATCCCAGTGCGTTGTAGGTGTGAGGCTTTCTGACCCCTCTTCCTGGGTCTGCAGGTGGTTGCCGAGCACCCGGATGCCTCAGGCGAGGAGATTGAGGAGCTGCTGGGATCGCAGTGGGACATGCTCAACGAGAAACAGAAAGCCCGCTATAACACCAAGTTCGCCCTGGTGGCTTCCTCCCAGTCTGAAGAAGACTCTGGTAAACGTAACACTGTGCTAGTGTGCTCTGCTTGGTTGTGAGATGTGTGCCATGTAGCCAGCTGAGCTCCGCTCGGGGACTGCAGGGATGTGGGGCCGCTCTCCCCATCTCTGACCCATGCGCTTGTGCCAGCAACCAGAGCGTGTGTGGTCACAATAAAGCAATCTCTGCTGTCTGCCTTTTCTCCCTCGTTGTTGTGAGAGCTGCTTGGTGTGATTCTCTCTCTGCGAGCCCGAGTGGAGTGAGTGCTCTAGCCTCCACAGCGATGGGGTGGCAGGGGGTACACAGTAGGGAGGGAGCCCAGGCAGTTGCTAGGACTGCAGGCCTGATGCTGCCCTTCCGGCAGGGGCTGGGCCTGCACCTCAGGAGGGGCTTGCTTCTTCAGGTGGGGGTCCTTGGACCTGGGAGCAGGGAGGGTGGTCCTGGCCCAGTTGCTTGAGAGCTCACAGGGTGAGGAAGGTGACTGTGGACTGGCCTTAAGTATGGCCATCCTCTGGTTCTTCTTAGGCCTTCAGTTTAAAAAACAAAAATTCTACTTTGCTTAAGAGAAGGGAGGCTTAACACTGTAAGCTTGGAAAGAACCTGTGACAGTGGTCAGATCTGTCATCTGTACATGTTCAGACACACATGTCATGGAAAACCAACATTTCTAATGTAAAAAAATAACTTTGGTTATCAATTTAAAATACAGACAATTCTGTATTTCTCAAGGTTCATCACTGAAGAATTTTGGAGTGGTCAAATGTAAAGTGTTTCAAGACTCACCTAAAAGGAGACCAAGACCCAGAAGTCATTGCATTTTGCCTTGTGCACACAAGCCATGCTTCTAGACCAGCATTTGCACATCTGACTCTATCCACACGTGCACTACACAGCCTGCCTGTTTTGGTCACAGATGCTCTTGATTTTAGGGCTTTCTAGATCTCCACATCAACTATCTCATATATTAATATTGAATTTTGTTGAATTTGTTCAACGTTTGTTGCAAATAACATAATTTAGAATAGCAAGGATGTTCTGGATTTGTGCATTTTCTTTAAAAGGCAGAGGTTGACTTGACTCTTCATCAGCACACTAAATCTGGAAGGGTGGTCCTTTTCAAAGACTGGCTTATTTAAGAATGAGTTAGGTTTTCCTGAAGCCAATTTGAACTACCCTTGAAGAGTAAGTGTGACTATGACTCTGTGTCACGTTTTGTCATTTTGGACTGCTGCCGACTACTTAACTGACAGGAGGACAGGGTTGGTTTCCGCCTTCAGTGTATGTCAGGTGTGTTCCTGTCCTGGAGGCCCTTGAGCCTCCCTTTTGGGGCCCCCAGTGCCAATAACTAAGATGATGGGCTGTGTTGGTGGCATCAGCTGTCCATGGCCTCAGTGTGAGGAATTCAAACAGAGGCCCACATTGCTGACTTCTGTATAGAATGCCCACTATCTCATTTTGGGCACAGGGGGAAGTTCTTATGTGAAGGGCTGTGACATCACCTCCCCTGTGTGGAGAGATACAGGATACCAGTTGCTGCTCGCAGGTCTCTGTAGCTCAGTGACACGCGGCTGATGAGCTGGGCAAACTGGGTTGAGGGTGTTCTGGCAGGTCAGGCTGGCTGTGCCCTGTGCTGGCCGTGCATGGTCAGTGCTGCACAGACCCCGTTGCTCTGCAAGCC
Organism: Lontra canadensis; assembly: GCF_010015895.1. Taxonomy (NCBI): domain Eukaryota; kingdom Metazoa; phylum Chordata; class Mammalia; order Carnivora; family Mustelidae; genus Lontra; species Lontra canadensis. The sequence goes on along the minus strand of NW_022630995.1, from coordinate 66,531,397 downwards.
TCTTCTTGGTGGGCCTTCAGGGCCAGCCCATGTGGCTGCCTGTGGGCCGGCTCATGCTGTCATAGGGCAGGCAGCTGCTGAGGGCTCTAGTGGTATCAGGCCTCCACCTGTGGTGAGGCCCTAGATGGAGTGACCAGGTTGTGGCTAGCTGCACCTCCTCCTGAGGCACCACGGGATCCTGCACTCCTGGCTGCGCACCCCTGTCCTTGGGGGTGGTAAGGCTGGAGGATGACCCTGCCCTCCCACCAGATGTCTGCCCAATGGTCCAGGGCTACACCCTGAACCTCGGTACAGCAGGCATGCAGATAGAAATACTGGATCTGTGCTTGGAATAAACATTGGTGTGTTCAAGTTAATCACCTTTCTAGAATTTGCACTCTGAACTTACATCTTAGTTTTCTAGGTCAGTACCTTAAATCTTGGATTAGTTGATATTCCTGGAAATACTAATGACTAACATAGTTAAACAACATGTAGGAAACCCTTAATTTTCAGATACCAAAGGAGTGTTGCTGCTTAACATGCTTCTTTCAGGAAATGTATAAAAAGTAGCAAGCTTTGTACTTTTTAAAGTTCCACTTAAGTTCCACTAGTCTTTAAATGTTAGGAAACTAGTGGGTTATATTTAAATTTAGTGCTATAGGATATTAAAATGTAATTATAACAAATACCAATATAATAATCTGTAGATTAGATAAGGATTTTCTAGTATTTGGTGGTATAGGAAATGGTCCCTTGAAATTTGCAAAATGCAAAGAGATTTGGTCTATAATACTTAGGGCCTCGAAAGCGACCTGATTACTGGAAGCCCATCAGGGGCGGGATTTGCACATGAATGCCCTGGCTGGGCCATCATTGCTTTGGAGGGTGGCTTGTGGAGTGTTTTTCATGTAAGTTTCCCCCATCCCTCATACCAAGGTAACGTCAATGGGAAAAAAAGAAACCATACAAAGAGGACACAGGACCCTGCTGAAGAGGCTGAAGTTGAAGATGCACCCAGGAAAAGACTCAGGACCGAGAAGCATGGTCTTCGGAAGGTAATTATGCCCCAGGTGTGCCTGGGTTGGAGGAGCGTGTGCTGTGTGAGTCCGAGTGGCCAGTTTCCTGGGCAGAAGCAGATCAGAGGCTGGGGGCCTTCCTCAGCGGGTACTGGTTTAGAGGCAGACGGTCGCTTCTCTCCTGAAACCCTTTTGACAAGGCTGCTGCAGAAGGCCGGTTCCTATCTGCCATGGACTTTACCACAAACTGCTCATGCTTGGCTGTCAAAGAAAAACATGCAAACACTCTGAATAATACTTGATGTTTAGATTTTATGGAATTGTATAGACCAAAGATTGCTCTTGTCTATAGGGCTATTATTCAGTGTGTAAGTAATTGGCATAAAAACATCAAAATCAATTAGGGATAAGTTATACTTCAATAAGAAAGTTTTTCAAAATCCATTAAAGGCGTTGAAAATAGATTTTATGAATTCATTCAGTTTATTAGTGATTCATGTTATTATTCATCTAATGGGACTACTAAGCAGGCCTATTTGATGCAACAAAAGAGTACAGATATGATATGCATAGAATATATGATATATTCTTTCTCTCTATATATATACTTATTTACTTATACTCTTCTACTCTTAAAAAGAGTATAGATGTGCATAGATAGGAGGGCCCCAGGGCCGTCTAGTTCTAGCACAGTCCAGCAGGCATCAAGGGGCGAAGTTTGCCTGACACCTAGAGGAGGGTAAGCCCGCTTACCCGCTTATGGTGATTGTGTAGAGAGCGTGCGCTCTTTCTGGTGTGCTTTATGGCCCTGTGCTGTTGAGTCACGGACCGAGAGTTGAAACAGACTTTGTATCTTATGCTTGAGTTTATACAGAGTAGTCTTGTATCCGTGATTTTGAGAAAAGCTTCATCCAATCTTTTACCAATCTAAATGAAGAAGTTCCTTTTTCTTTTTTTTAAGATTTTGTTTATTTATTTGACAGAAACAGTGAGAGATGGAATACAAGCAGAGGGAATGGGAGAGGGAGAAACAGGCTTCCCGCTGAGTGGGGAGCTCGATGCAGGGCTCAATCCCAGGAACCTGGGATCATGACCTGAACTGGAGGCAGACGCTTAACCAACTGAGCCACCCAGATGCCCCTAGAAATTCCTTTCTTTACTGTTTTATTTGGAAGAATGGAAAACCCCATTCCACATGCTGCTGAAGTGTGAGCACGTGGCTACCGCATCAGCCATCTTGCTTCTTTGAGGCCATTGTTGCAGGTCAGGGCAGCAGGCAGGCCCTGCACTATTTTTCTGGGCAAGAGAACATTCTTCCAGGGCACGTGTCGGGTGAAGTGGTTAGTGGTCAAGTATCCAGCCTGGAGAGAGGTAAAACGGACCTGGTGTCACTGTAACCAGGCGGCTCACAGCCCCAGGAGCATCCTCTCTGCCGCCTGCTAGTCAGGTAGTCCTGTGCTGGTGGGCAGACTCACATCGGCTGCCTTGACACACTTGTATTTCATATTTACCTTAAAAATGTGTGGCACTGGACATTTGAAATATCAAAATTCACATTAAGTAGCCAGGTAGAAATGTTTTATTACCTAAACTTGGGCAGTAGCACATAATAAAAAGAGTAGTAGTGTCTCCCTCTGGTTGAGTTTTTATAATCCAGGTAGGCTGTATCCTGTACACTTCCTGGGCCCCTGTTACCTTGTCCACAGTCTTATGACTGCTTACACCGGCCCTGGGCAGTCTGGGGAGTGGGCTTGGCTTGCAGGGAGAAGCCCGGCCTAGGGACTGGGAAGGCGCAGGTGGCTGTGTGGCCATGCTGCTTCAGGGCTGTCAGGAGAGGTTCTTTTCTTTTTCTCTTTTTTAAAAAATTTATGTATTTATTTTGAGGGGGAGAGAGAGAGCACAAGCAGGGGGCGCAGCAGGCAGAGGGAGAAGCAGGCTCCCCGTCAAGCAGGAAGCCCAGTGTGGGGCTCCGTCCCAGGACCCTGGGATCATGACCTGAGGCGAGGGCAGATGCTTCACTGACTGAGCCACATAGGCACCCAGGAGAGGTTATTTTCAACTCCTTCAGATTCTGAGCACTGAACAAAATGTTCCTGATCCCTTCTTGTGTGTGTGTGTGTGTGTGTGTGTGTGTGTGTTTTCTCAGTTGTGAAATGTGCTTTCTTGATGATCTTTGTGAGGTTTGTCTGGACCTTGTCTCTGAATTGGAAATCCTCTGTGGAGGAAGGGAGGGAGTTAGAGCAGTGATGTTGGCATTGACTTGAGATGCCACTTTAGGTTGATGGGACAACCTCAGGAGCGGAAGGGTTGGTTTTTTTTCTCCTTCACACTCTGCTTTGAATTCAGGGGGAACTTGGAGGAACATATGAAATGCGGCTCACATGAAGAGTCTGAGCAGCATGGCTTGTTTGGCTCCCCTACCCCCCTCTATCCCAGCAAATGGCGGGGCAGGCGCCCGGGAGGGCCTTTGAGCTGTGGAAGAGGTGTGAGCCTGGTCCATGCTCATGGAGTGTGTGGAGCACATTTCAAAGAAAGACATTTCTGTTGCATAACGTTTCAGCAACCTGTGTTAGTTCACATTAGATTTTGTTCCCTTTCCTTTTCTTCTCTTTTTTCTTTTTATGTAATAACAGAGAGAGACGGTCAGTGACAAGACAGCCCGAACAAGCTCTTGCAAGGCTATCGAGGCAGCCTCCTCACTGAAGAGCCAGGCAGGTAATGTGGTTAGTGCTTCTTCCTTGTCAGCTCTGCCAGGCACCTGGGCTGGGCTGGCAGCGAACAGGAAGCTGGGCCGGGGAAGGGCACAAGATCCCCTCCGAGGGGTCTGACGGCTAGTAAGGGGGAAGGAAGGTTCTCGTGCACCTGAATGTGTAAGTGGTTGCAGTGCTTCAGCTACATTTTATTGAAGTTATTTTTCTCTTGGTTTCTACTGGGCTTTATTTTCAGTTTAAAATTACACTAAAGAAGTTATTTAAGTCAGAAATATCCAGGTTTCTTCCTTGACGGTGCCAGTAGTTGCTATAAATTCCACTACTTTTGAGTATCTGATCATCTGTTTTCACTAAAAGTAAAAAGTTAAGGATTAGTTATTTCTCTTTCACATGTTGAAGAAACTGGCCTCAAGTGTTTGTGAAAAGTAACTCAAAGCAATGAAAGAAGTAGGCTCCTTTCCCCTTCTCATTGTCTTTTTGAAGTTGACACTTTATTACAGAGAGCTTACCATCTCCAACTCTTTTGTTTTTCGGGTTTTTTCTTAAGAGAGAGGGTGGGGGAGGGGCAGAGGGCGAGGGAGAGAGAGAGAACCTCAAGCAGACCCCACCCCTGCCCCACCCCCCTGAGCAAGGAGCCCAACACAAGGCTCCATCTCATGACCCTGAGATCATGACCTGAGCTGAAATCATGCAGATGCCATCTTGCTTCCCTCCTGTCACCAACTCCTAATTAGAAAGGAAAACAACATTCAGAGGAGAAAGGAGTAAGTGAGAGTTGGAAATGGATTTGCTTTCCTTATTTTGCATGAGGTGCTATGTTGGTTTTCAAAAATCAATTAAATGGACTATGAAAAGAAAGACATTTGTGAGCAATGTTGTGCCCGAGTTTTCACATCCGAGAGACCACCAAGGAGCCAACACGGATGCAATCACACGAGGGTTTATTTAACAAGCTTAAGCTTGGGCCCAAGTATACCTGACACAGCGGAGTAGGGACTTGGGCCCAAGCTTAAGCTTGTTAAATAAACCCTCGTGTGATTGCATCCGTGTTGGCAGTTTAAACATTGAGTGGACATTTGAGGATATGAAGGGATTGTTACTTTAAGAATGGCATAGTGGTCTTGTGGTTGTATTTAAAACTTTATGTTTCAGAGACATGTACTGAACTTTTTACAGGTGAAATGATGTTTGGAATTTGCTCCAGAAGAATGTGGCTTCTGGGGATGTGAAGCTAGGTGTGGATGGAGCCGTGTTGTGATGGATTTGGGGGCTGGCCTGGCAGGGGGACATTGGATTTCACTGGACAATTTGCCTTTGTTTCCATTCAGATTTTTTCATAGTAAAAAGTTAAGCCTTTACTATAACAGAGGAGCCCGGAAAATTTATCCTTAGAACTTCTTTTATTATAGGGGTAATTTTGAAGCAGTTAAGAGATTGAGGGTTTAAGATTTCAAACTTTACTTTATAAACCAAAATTGTTTTACAGCAACGAAACATCTGTCAGATGCATGCAAACCACTGAAGAAGCGAAATCGGGCATCCACAGCCGCGTCTTCCACTCCTTTTAGCAAAAGTTCGTCTCCTTCTGCATCCTTAACTGAGAATGAGGTAAAATACTAATGATAGTGATGACCATGGTGTTCATATGAAGGCCATTTAGTTGCCCAAGTTGAAGTGTGAGCAAAAGTGAGACTTAACAAGCATAACACTGGTGTCCTCTCCACAAATGTAGGTGAGTTTCAGATTCTTTCAACTATGTATTAGTCATGGAATGGGAAAAAAAAAACACTATTTTAGTCTATTTGAGCACCACAAGTATACACACATGCACACAGCGTATGTATAAATGTCTGTGCATATACCTCAGTCTGGATGTAGTTTAACTGTTCTTGAGATCTGTGTTTAAAATGTGTTCTATTTAGCCCCACACTGTAATTAATTTTCCACATCCCAGCAAGTCTGCTCTGGCCCTAACATGACACTGTCACTTGAGCTGACTCTGGTCATTGTGCACTCACCCCAGGCGGGGTGGAGGGTAGCTTGCCTGCTGTGTTGGATTCCTAGGCTCATGGAGGCATGTCCTCATGCATTCCATGGTTTGAGTGCTCTAAATCCTGGCATACCCTTAGACGCTTGAGTGTGGAGGTGAGTCAGAACCACCATAGTAATATGACTCCTCTGTTTTCTGCATTTGCAGAATATGCAGTATATAGGAGAATAATAGCTACCTGAGGCTATACCCCTTGTTGTATCATGACATCTATACTTTATCACCAGATATAAAGTCTTGGCCGTTCTAAAAACAAAAAAAAAACAGCCTCAGAATGCAAATATGACACTTTTGGGGGAGTTTTGGATTCCCAATTTTGGATTCCCAAGGAGTTTATAATCAAGTTTTAATTCCTTACTAATTTGTTCCCTGTGATCCTCTTTTTCTCATTGTAGACATGAGTCCTGTTTATTTAGAGTATGAGGAGATGCTAACCTTGGGCTTTTTTTGAATAAGACAGTAAGGCAGGGAGTGGATATACCCCTCACCCTATTGGGTAAGAAGGTGGCACTTTTGACCTGGTCTCTGCCATGGTCACTGGTGGGGCCTGGCTGTTCTGCCGTCTCAGCCTCAGTTACTTCCTCACTCTAGATGAGGGCTGGGCCTTCCTGCATGAGGTGTCTTCCAGGGACCTGGGCCATCTGAGGTGGTATAAACATAGAGCTGCTCTGAGTGGGGTCTTCTTTGGGGGTTCACGCCAGTGGTGGTGGGAAGCTGCTCATGTGTGGGAACTGGGGCTTTCTTATAGTTTGGTGTGTGTAGGTGACTGAACATTTCTTATGTTTGGGCACATTCGAGAAAATGCAGTATGAATTCTTCACTGAACTTCCAGGGGCTTACTGAAACATGAAAAAGACAAATTCTATACAAATTTTTTTCCTTTTTCCTTTTTTCTTGTCTGAATTATGATTAGTATCCTGAAAAATGAAGATTCTAATTCTAAAGAATACTAAAAGTAAAAAGTTTTAGGTCCATAGACCCTTTCACTTTAAAGTCGGCTTTTTAAAGAAGATTTTTAATGAGTTTTTCTGTCATTGCACTTTGATCCACTTTCTGGTTGAGTTTTTACTTACTCTGTTGTCAGATACAGTTGCAAGAAAAACTCTGAGGCTGAAAACAAATCTTTTCTGTAATTCCTGGTCAGAAAGCATGCCAGCCAAAGGTTTGGATTTTGGGCAGCACAGCCCAGGGCGGATACAGCCAGGGTGGGGTTAGAACAGGTGGGTCAGGGTTGGTGGTCTGATGTTCACTGAGACCAGGGTGACTGGCGTCTTCCTGGGTTAGACATTTGTTCTGAACTTGGGAAGACTTCAATGAAACATTTTATAATCATTAGACTTCATTGATTTTTTTTAAATTTTTTAGAACCTCAGAAGTGGATAGTTTACTAAATATGTTCATATTATATATTAGACACATTAAAATCATACACTATCCTGCATTTTGAAGGTGATACATAGATCCCATAGTATGCATTCTATTGCTTATGTAAAAACATTCAAGTTACTAGGCCTTTTCTATCAGGCCACTTTTGAGTGGCTTATATAAGTCTTTCATTAGCGTTCATTTTTATAGAATTATATTGTTCATTAAACCACTTCAGGTGAGCGAAAAGCCTTGTCTATTCTGTGTTACCACTACTGAACTACAGTCTGCGTTCACAACGTATACCATGCTGAGTGTCTTTTAGCACGGGAGGCAGAGTGTAGGGTTCTAAAACAGTGTCCTGTAAACCACTGGTGTCCTGTTCTGGTGGGAGTTGGGTGACCCTGGGAGCTGCTGTTTGGGCTTCAGACTCGCCCCTTACTTAGGTCACATGCCCACTGCATGTTTGTGTGTCCTGCTTTTTGTCACCCTTGATTGAAATAAGGAGTTTTCACAGAGTTGGTATTTCAAGACATTTTAGGTCATCTGTGGTTTAAATTCTTCTCAAAAAAAGGTATATATGAGAAATAAAATTGATACTGGAATAAGTATTACATGGTACTACAGCACCCTAATGAGGAGAATAGATTAAAATTACACACTTGCATGACAAAGGCCTGTGAAGGAATTAATGTGATTTAAGTGTTTTGTAACTTCATTTCTTATTCCCTTAGTAGAGCAAATTCTTATTTTTTTCGCCTTCACTGGTAACAGCTTTTATGGGAGCCCACATCAGCCAAGTTGGATTTGAACTCAGCTGCCCTGTACTGCACTTAAAATGATGTAATATTCCAGGATGTCTGCTCCAGGTGGTGTATCGTCGTACACACTAAGGGACATTCCTATCACAGTCATTTTATGGAAGATGTGTGATAATCTGTTTTTACTGGTATTACTAACACATACAATGAAGAAAACAGATAACAAATTTTAAGACCAAGGTAAGATACCTAATCAAGGCCATTTACCTGATCACATTCATCTCATAATAGAAACACACTCATATTGCAATGATCCATGTAGATTTCACGTTGACGGGACGCCCGTCACCGGGGGCTGCCCTGGGCCTGCGAAAAGGACTCCGCGCCGAAGGGGCTGGTCTTGCTAGAGGCCACACTTGTCTCCTAGTTCATGACTTGCCGAGTTTTTATTGAAAAATGCTGGCATCTGCACCTTCAGAAACAGAGAACAAGCAGCACACACTAAAAGGAGTCCTCGTCAGCTAATTCCCATTGCCAATGGAATGTACTCAGTACTGTACATATTAAACTAATTTCCAACATAAAAGGCAGGAGGAGTTTTGATTCTGTCTTTTTTTTACTAAGCAGTTTTACTATGACACTAGTTACAGCAAATTTTTAGGAAAAATATCATTTACAGTATCATTATGAGCCATTTAACTCCACTCTTTTGGTTCAGTGATTGGTGTCTTGGGGGCACCGCAATCAGGTTATTTACAGTAACCACTTCATCAGTCGCTCTTGTAGGACATCAGCCATCCCATTAAATGTCTAAGTCTTGGGTGACCACCTGGTGTCCTACCCCTGGGTGCCCGCATGTTTGCATGGTGAGACGCAGGCCTCGCTTGCCCTTTAGCTTGTGGAGGCAGAAGGAGTGCTGTTCACGTTACCATGTTAACAGCACCCGGTTCATTCCCAGCAGACTCTTCAGCTGTGTTCTACCCTTAATGAAAGTTTCTGACTACTACTTGTGTTCTAAACCGTTAAGTAATGTAACGCATGTTAAACACTTAGGGTGCCTGGCGCCTTGCAAGGACTCAGTGGTTCACTGTTGTGACAATAATGGTTATAACAATAAAAATAATAAAATCACCATCATTCCATTTTTATCCAAAAGTATAAATTTTGCTTTGGCATGAAAAGTGATCCTCTCGACTGCAATATGCACGTGGGGGTAAACTGAACATAGAAGTGGCAGACACTGGGTTGGTTTGAGTAGCACTTGAGGGTCTGGCCTGTGCTGAGGGCTAGTTGGGTGGCTCTTCTCTGAGCTGGTGGGATACATGGCCTGCGAGGTGGCCCAAGTCATGCTGTTCCTAAAAGACATTGAAAAAGCTCAGAAGTAAATGTAGGGTTCACAGAAAACTAATTAATACATTTAAAAATGTGAAAAAAGGTCATGTAAGTGGTCCAGTTCAAGAAACGATCACCCCAAGTAGAGACTTGCCTGAAAGGCTTTTGACAAGAATTCATTTGAAACTCTAGCATGATGAATCTTGAGTGGGCGGCCGGCCAGCTACCAACATGTGTTAGGCGCATTAGAAGTTAGCCAGAGAGCAGGTGTTTTCCTCCGTAGGAAGAACTGTCAAAATGGCTGTATGGTATATCCTCTATGTATAGTACATAGGAGGGCATGGGGTAGGGACAAGGATGGGGGAGTATACAGTGTTTCTCAACTGGGGAAGGCATCCTTCCCTGCTGGGGGATGTTATATTGGGAAGGTGGTGAGGTGCAGGTAGTGAGAGGGACAGTTCCACAGGCGGCAGAATTGTCCTACTCCAAATGCCAGCAGTGGTCTTGCTGGGGAATGCTGGTGGATGAGCAGAGCTCCCGAGAGGGCCCACCCATGGCTTCCTGAAGGTGAGTGGAAAGGGCTCCTGTTTGGAAAGAGCTTAGTGACAAGTTTTGTCTGCCAAGAGCACAAAAATTCATTATGCTACTAATTTAACATGAATTCCCTCATTTCCTAGGGAGGTCAGAATAACACTGATGCATTCTAGTCTTGTCCTTTGAACCGCCTATTGTAGAGGTGACTTTCGCTTAGACATAGAACCACTGTAGCGGTTCCATTTACGTGCTGCAAACCGTCTGCCATACACCACATTTGTGTCTGGTGAGGGGAGATAGGTACAAGAAGGAACTCTCTAGTATAAAACACCAGGCATTCACAAGGGGGTGAAAACTTGTCCGAGTATACAACAGTCTACATTTCAACTGTTCTAAAACTGAAAATTCCCCACTGTGTTGGGGGCACATTAAGTGCACCTATTAGCAGTCGGGGTCCCGTGCTGTTTACCCACCTGCTGTGGGCTTCTGTGTCCCCTGTGGGGCCTTTCTTTGGAGTTGGTACAGAAGTTAAATGTCTGTCTCTGATGGTGTTGAATCTAGGTGTACTAGCATCAGTATTCTCTTTATACAATGTATCTGTTCTATCTCTGTCTCCCAACTGAAAATAACCCGTGTTTTTTAAGAGGTTGCTCCTAAAACCACCAAGAAATCGAGGCCAATTCTCATGGCACGGAAGCGCAGTTTCATGAACTAAGGCCATGGGTGTGTGCGGTGTGTGCGGAGGGGTCTCGTCTGTCTCACCTCCTCCAGGAAAGGTCATCCTGCTCCATTGGTGTTCTCTGTGAGGCTACCCCAGCTCTAGATGGGTCTGAGCCCAAGTGTTTCTCTGGAAATTCATGCAGAAGCACAGAAAGGTTTAAAATGAGGTGTCTAGGTTTGAGGAGTGGTGATAAGGGTGGTGGCCATTTCAGGAGGTTTCTTTTGTTGGGGATGTTACCTGCTTGCTTGCACTAGAGGAGAGGATGCAGGAGACTATGCGGAACCTGAACCGACTTAGCAGCAAGGGCAGCGTTCTGAGGGATCTCTTTGGCCAGAGTTGAGGGCAGAGTGGGGCCAGCATTTGCCCAGGGGCAGTGACTTGAATACCACCGAAGGTCAGTCTTAGTAGTGTCCCCAAAAAGGAATGAAAGTAAGATTGTAAATTAGCATCTTCTAGTTCCCAAAACCAAAAATGCACCCACGAATGGGTGTAAAATTAAAGTGATAAAGAAATGCCCTCAAAGAGGGTTCTTGGCCAAAGCCTGACGTGAGTGGATGTGGGGCCCTGCTGTGGCCAACGGCGAGCTGTGATTCTGTGCGTCATTTCAGTAATAGTGGGAGCACACTTCTGTGAAGTCCTCCATTGACTTAGCCTGGCAGAAAGGGGAGGCTCGGCAAGGGTGTCCTTGGTAATTTAGCGGCCCCGTGTGGGGCCGAGTTGGTGAGGAGGCTGGGCTCCTGTCTGAAAGGGCAGACACCTGTGCTTTGGCCAGTGGACTGGATTCCTTTCTCGCTTGATTTCTGACCTAATGTTTCTCCATCATGTCTAGCCCTTTAGATGATTAACTCATTTTGAAGGTGGTTCTGGTCCAGGTAGACCTGTGTGTGACCTGGAGAGGGCTCTTCATACTTGGTGCCAGGCTGTAGTTCTACAGGCTTTTTACAGTCCATACCGTCCTCTCCGGTTTCGAAAATCTCTAAACAGAGAGTGATTGCTGAAGCCTGCTGTTTATCTTGCAGAATATGAATCTGAGTGAGACTCTTTTGCTAAAAGAATTGAATCTGGTTAGAAAAGATTTCACAAAATGCTCCCCAATCTGTTACTGGCTTCTTATTGACTCTTAAAGGTTCTTTTTCCCTTTTTCTCTTCTTTTCCTTTTTAAGAAATATACTGACTTCTATGCATTTTGGAATTTTTGGTCAGTGACCTCGATTTTGATCCCTTTAAGTACAGTTTTTGCTGTTTTACCTAGAATTAGAAATTACCACTAATCTACTTGCCACTGATGGATGATCAGCCATCCTCAGCAGGTAGAAGGTGGTGTGTACTATACTCATCATTCTCCTTATACTGCCTGGGGGAGGGGCGTACTCCCTTCCAGACATTTTCACCAGCAAGGGCCAGTGTCCTACAATGTCAGTTTAAGAACCTGACAGCCCTCGTCGTCATGTCAGAGACCTTTGTGACTAACATATTAAGTCGACTTTATAACTTTTTCTGGCCTACATGTAGCTGTTGAGTTTTGGCATAAAACTCTTTGATATCGATGTTAAAGCGTGCTAACCATTCAGGCATGTTATACCTTTAAGGAATGACCGAAGTGTAGGGGTGGGGTGGCCCAGCCCAGCAGGGGTGCGGGGTTGGGGTTTGCTCAGCTGTGAGGCAGGGGCTTCATTCCTGTTTTCACCTGGCCACAGGGAGGGCACAACTTGTTGCTTGGAGCAGGCCAGCCCAGGCCCCTCCCCAGCCCACTCTCTATGGGATGGCCACTGCTGAGGGACATAGCCGGGGCAAAGTTGGGTTGATAGGATATTTCAGAGACTCATTTTACCCATGATCAGGGCCAGCCTTGAATCTGGAGCAGCAGCCACATGGCCTGATGCTGCGGCTGTGGCCAGCCACTTGGCTCTCACGGGCACCTTCTGGGGCTATCGGACAACACAGAAGCACCCAGGTTAGATGGTGAAGCACAAAGACGGTGTGTGAGTTGGAGGTCTGTGTGTTCAATGACACAGACCTAGCCCTAGAATTTAGGGGCAGCTAGGATGGTTGTAGTTGATGTCATCTAGAAGGGTCGCTCTAATAAACGTTATTCTGAACTGTAGTGTTTTAGGTGATGAATGACTGATTTAAAAAATTATTTTAATTCCACTCAATATTTCACTGTGATGTTAACTTGGAGGACCTGTCTGAGGTTAGTCTTGATTTTAAGCTTCTTAAATCTGTTGGGCGCAGGATATCGATCATGTGTAAATCCAAAATACTGTGTGAAAGTGCTTATAGTTATTTCTTCCTTGACAAAAGCGTAACTTAAACATGAAAATAATGTTGGTTTATAGAAATATTTATTGTTCAAGGTCTGTAATTGTATTTCAAAAATGATGTGGTATTCAACTTGTGAAGGGATTTGTTTTGTCAAAAAATTTTTTTACAATCACTGTGTATACCACTGTCCGAGGCTTAGGGCCCCTTTCCCATCACAGCAGAGAGGACTGGGATCCACATAAGTCACCCTAAATGGCTATATTGTTGCTAGAAGTTGGTTCAAATGTGTTCACTAGGTTACCTTATGTTCATTAATATCATCTTGAAAACTCCCTGTGATACATGTTAAGGAGACAGCAGTCCCTGCCCATAAAGTAATGTATTTGTAAGGCAAATAGGCAATTGGATACTATCACATATTAAGTGGGGAGGAGAGGAAGTATTTTCAGACTCAAGAAAACTTTGAAAAGTCAGGAACTAAGCTGCTTGGAGATCTGTGCTGCCAGCGTGGCTTTGGTGGATTCGGGAAGCGCCGGGAAAGTTCTTGACAGAGTCTGTGTCCGTTCAGTTACTCCATTGTTCTTTTTCCAAATGCATCCTACTGGATATGGAATAGACCGTAGATGTCGTAGACTGAGAGTTGGGACTGTGTTGGGACCATTCGGGTGAATGTGTCGCTTTCACAAACGGCATCTCCGAGTAAGTACTGTCACCTGGTGCACGTGGAGCCTGCAGCTGGAGTGAGGCGCGCCGGTGTGGTGCCCTGCGCACTTTGCTCCTCTTGCGGGTGGTGTGCTGAGCGCAGAGCCGTTGGATCCCTCCGACTGTGTGCTAGTTGTCTGTCCGGTCGCTGGGAAGGGGTTGGGCGGGGCGAAAGTCGCGATCTGCCGCAACCTGTGTCATGGACTGTAATATTGTAAGGTCTGTATTCTGTATGTGTATCTTAGACCCCAAGCAGGAAACAAGCCTCATGTGTGTCTTTAACATTTATATTTCCATTCAAAATATGTATTCAGTGTTGATTTCCTCAAAACAGACTTTGTTAATTTAGGAAATATCTCCAAGTGGAAACGTGCTAACTTTTTCTGTAAATCTTAAATAAAAGGTGCTGTTCCTTTCTTTGACCCAGGACTGGTCTGTGTTTTCTGTCTTTCTCTCCATGCAGTTTTTCTTTTTTTTTTTTTTTTCTTTTTTTCTTTTAAAGCTTTCAATTTGTTCCAGCCACATTGAGGGAAGAACATGGGTTGGTGGGTAGGGAACCGGGGCTCTCTCCCCTGAGCCCATGTTGAAGGCTCTTTCTCTCGGTTCCTCCGTCAGACGGGTTAGCCTTGGCCTGCTCTTTGAGTGGGGCTGGGCCAGGAAGCATGGCTGCTCTTCCTGATGCCCCCAGCCCCACCCCAGTGCCCAGCGGCATCTTGCCTCAGAGCGCTCAGCACTCCTGTCCCCTGCCCATCTGTGACTCCGAATCTGAGGGACATGTTAATAAGAATTGGGGTTTGAATGCAGTTTTTTTCCAAGTTACCTTCTTTCTGAATGTTAAATGTTAAAGAAGTAGGGGGTGAGCCCATAGGAGGGGCTCCCTCTGGCCAGCCTGGAGGGTACCTTGCTGTGCGAGGATCCCTGTAATGTAGTGTATGTTCACACCGCTATTTCCATCTTCCTGGAAAAGGTGAGGAAATGAAGGTTGAGAGCCTACTTTCTCCAAAGATTGTGTTGTTAAGGGATGTGTCAGGAGAGCAGCGAGGCCAGTGGGCTGATGCACCAGGGGGCCCGGCTGCAGACGCCGGTCAGAGCCAGCACGACCCGCACACATCTGCCGGTTCATACCGGCTCTAAATCCGTGCTGACTGGGTGTTTTCCTTCTCCTGCTCCCCTCACGTCAGGGAGCTAACTCTGGGCAATGTTCATTGATAAGACGACAGAACTGGGTGGATTGGCTGGTGGGGTTTGTTCTGTTTTCTTTTGTTTTAATGTGGCCCAGCTTTAGTTTCTAGTTTTGTGTTCACTGGCAAACAACAGGCCTATAATATGATTACTTGTTGTGATTATCAAGGTGTATAGGAAACGTAGTTTATACTTTTGTTGTGTTGAAAAATTCAGTTTTCAACATTCATTTACCTAACATCAAACAAACACTTAATGTGTTTTTAGGTGTTTTTTTTTAATTTGAATATGGTAATGAGAAAATTTTCTTACTAAAGATTTATTGATTTCTATGTGGAGATTTATTATTGCTGCTCAAATGCGGGCAAAATGTGTGCCCTGAAGAGGGAGAGAGTTAGCCTGGGCTGGGTGATTTCTGATGATGAAGGAGATGGGTGAAACACAACCGGGGGGATGGTCCTTTGGTTTGCTCAAAGATTCCACATTTTTCTCCTGGGCCTTTCTCTTAAACTCACCTATTAACAGAGTCGGCAGGTTTTACCTTGCCTTTTCCCACTCGGAACCCTCTGGGGAGAATAGGCAATGGGGGGGCGGGTGCGAGAGCAGGACAGTCGGTTGTTAGTTATGCGTGTTCTGGAGCGCTGACCTTGGGTCAGCACTCTGGTGCCCTGATATGCTTCCAGAATGGCCTCCACCACAGTGGCAGTGAGACCACAAGATGATAGCACAAAGGCTTACACTTTGATGCTGCACTTTGATCCTTTAAAACACTCATTAGGTCATAATCTGTTTCTCTTATTTCAAACTGGTTGGAACTTGAGAGGTTGGGTAAGAAATGTCAAGATTCTCAGTTCCATAGCCCACCTTAGGTCACCCACTGGAGCACATTGGGTTTTCGTCAGAGTTCCTTCCTGTGGAACGCAGAGACAAGTGAAATTTTGTGCCTCTTCTACAGAAATTTAACTAAGTGTCGAGGAGGGTAAAGTCCATTTCTGAATTTCTATACAGTTCAGTGGCCAGGTTTTGCCATCACAAGCAACAGCTGACACTACATTTGCAACAAGTACCTGGCAGCTGGGGACGGGTGCCAAGAAGGCCTGTTTGAGGTGATGTGGGCGGGCCATGTGCTGCCGCCGCCGCCGCTCTCCGTGACTAGTGAACTGTCGTCCACCTCCTTCATCTCCAGGTCTCCGACGGCCCAGGAGACGAGCCCTTGGAGTCCCCGTACGAGAGCGCAGATGAAACTCAGACCGAAGTGTCCGTCTCATCCAAGAAGTCTGAGCGAGGAGTAACCGCCAAAAAGGAGTACGTGTGTCAGGTGAGGGGAAGGCGGTCTTTTGATTTGTCCCTTGACTTGGTCCCAGGTCACACCTTCACTCTTCCTCGAGCCCCACCCAGCATGACACTGACTTTGGTTTTGAAGTCATGCGGTTGCCAGCAGAGTCCCAGATTAAGTGCCCCTGGGAGTGTCCTGCATCTACACGTAGGCTCTGTGCTTCTGTCACTGAGTTAACAGCCGACCTGTGTAACAGACACACATCTGTACGTGTGTGCTTTTTGAAATGTGTGAAGTTGGGGGTGTCACCGCCCCAGCACCTCGGCCAGGGCCTGGTCCGTGTTCTGTGGTGACACAGGCCAGGTCACTTACTGCTCTGTGAGATGGAGGCTGTGGGGAAGCCCCTGGAGGAGTTTGGTTTATGGTGATGGAAATGTGTGGGAGTTTTCTTGATTCTCACGTCTGATTCTAAACCTCTCGAGTGTATCCTACAGGGTTTGGGTGCCAGGCATGGCCTTACTGCTGTCCCCTTTCTGCCCCACAGCTGTGTGAGAAGACGGGCAGCCTTGTGCTCTGTGAAGGGCCCTGCTGTGGAGCCTTCCACCTCGCCTGCCTTGGACTCTCCCGGAGGCCAGAAGGGAGGTTCACTTGCAGTGAATGTGCTTCAGGCAAGTTCTGTTGTAGCCTTTAAACTGTACTTCCCATGACAGGCAGTTCTGGGAACGTCCCCTCCCGGCCGTGGAGTCTTCCTCCGAGGCTCTTGGGCACAGTGCATTGGGCCACCCCCCAAGGTGCGTCCTGATGTGGGACCTGAGAGCCTGGTGGGGGACAGCTGCCTCCCTGCTGGTCTCTGTGCTGTCCCTGTCCTTCCCACGGGCTGGCCTAAGCCTGCTAGTCTGTGAGGTGGCTGGCGTGGGGTGCCATGGTACCAGAGGGCCAGCGTTCCTTGTACAGGTAACCCGGTCAGTCACAGAACACGGGCTGCTTTAGAGACACAGCATGAACCTGAGCTTCAGTTTCAACAGAAAGAATAGCTCCAGGCTCTTGCCTGAGCAGCCATCGGGCCTCAGCAGCACAGTCTGGGGGCTGCTGGGAAAACAGGCCACTCTGATGTAGCCCCCTCTATCTGTGGCCAGACTTGAGGGTCTCCTGGCTCTCGTGGGAGCATGTCCCTGGTTAGGAAGACACCTAGACTCTCCAGAGAGTTCCTCCAAGGCTGTCAGATACAACAGTACCCCGCTTTTGGAGGCCTCTGCCAGCCTGTGAGTCTAAGTGATTCTTCACTATACTTGGTGAGCTGCTCTCAGAAAGGAGAGTAACAGCCTTTCTTCAGAGGAGTGCCTCCTTTCAAGCTTCTGGCTAATTCAAGTGGGAGTCCCTACCTAGGCTCCCTCCTCCTCACACTTTCTTGTCCTCCAGGGGAAGCTGGAGCCCAGTTCACAGCAAGGTAATCCTTGATGGCTGGACTTTTTTGAAGCATGCTTGGACTAGTCAGCAAGGTCAGAAAGAGAGCCAGAGGCCTTGGCAGCACGGGCTTCTGCTGACAGAGCTGCTGGAGTTGAGTGGCTTAGGAACGACTATTTAATTCTTGTTCTTTGCATCTCTTTCTCTGCCCCTTTCTTTAACCGTTTGTTAGGGATTCACTCATGTTTTGTGTGTAAGGAGAGCAAGACAGATGTGAAGCGCTGTGTCGTATCGCAGTGTGGGAAGTTTTACCATGAAGCTTGTGTGAAGAAGTACCCTTTAACCGTGTTTGAGAGCCGAGGCTTCCGCTGCCCCCTGCACAGCTGTGTGAGCTGCCACGCTTCTAACCCTTCCAACCCGAGACCATCAAAAGGTACAGGTGCACCCCACAGTGTGGGGGTGGGCTCAGGGTGCTCACAGGGGTGAGGGGTGGGCCTGGTGGCTGGTGCAGTTGTCTTTCTGTCTCTGCCTTGCCCTGCATTTTCCCTTCTTCTTGCCCTAAATGTTATCTTAAAGATTCTTAATTTTAGGAGGGAGAGACCTTTTTCAACCATTTTGATAGACTGTATTTGTTCTGGTTTTAGTGCTCTTTCATATGTAAGAAAATTATTTAACTTTTTTAAAGATTGTATTTACTTATTTGAGAGAGAGCACGAATAGGGAAGGGGCAGAGGGAGAAACAGACTCCCCCAGCTGAGCTGGGAGCCTGATGCGGGACTCCATCCCAGGACCCTGGGATCACGACCTGAGCCGAAGGCAGATACTTCACTGACTGAGCCCCCCAGGCATCCCTAAGAAAAAATTTTAAAATCAAGTTGTGTCTGCTTCATTTCATTAGAGTGTAGGATTGAGGGCTGCAGCTTACCTATACTTCCTGATCCCCTGGGTCTTGGGCCAGGCTGACTTGGCCCTTGAGGGACGTTTGGGAGCATCTGGGGCATCTGGTGGGCGGAAGCCAGATGCTGCTGTACTTGCCACAGCGCACGAGGTAGCTGCCTATGGACCCATGTGCCAGCAGCGCCCAGCTTCATGAATCCTTAGTTAAGACCTGATTTCAGAATATGGCCTTTTAAGTGCTTGGCTGTTTCCTTAAACATCATTTTGATGCATCTTTGCCATGAAGAAATGTGTTTTCATGACACGTATTAGATATTCTTCCCATCCTGGTTATTTTATTTTTTTAATTATCTTTTTTGAGAGAGAGCACGTGTGAGCACACAAACGGGGGGAGTGGCAGAGGCAGAGGGAGAAGCAGGCTCCCCACTGAGCAGGGAACCCGATGCAGGGCTCGATCCCAGGACCCCGGGATCATGACCTAAGCCCAAGGCAGATGCTTCACCGACTGAGACCCCCAGGCACGCCATCCGAGTTATTTTTTTCGTTAAATATTTCAAGTTTATTTCAGCATTAATTTTGTTAACCTGTCGGGGCGTGGTCATTTCAAGGGGCTCTGTTCATGGCTACGTCTTCAGTGCGTGTGTCTGCCTTCAGGGAAAATGATGCGGTGTGTGCGCTGCCCAGTCGCCTATCACGGAGGGGACGCTTGCCTGGCAGCTGGCTGCTCGGTGATCGCTTCCAACAGCATCATCTGCACGGGCCACTTCACGGCTCGCAAGGGGAAGAGGCATCACGCTCATGTCAACGTGAGCTGGTGTTTTGTGTGCTCCAAAGGTGAGGGCCATGCTGCCGGCGGCTGGCAGCCTTGCTTTGTGGGCTCAGCGTGGATGCCAAAGGTGCTTCTCGTGGCTGGCTGCTCAGCACACGGCTCCTGCAGCCAATCCTGGGGGACTGCGTGTGGAGGGGGGCTTCAGCGCTCCTCTACCTCTGTGGGTTACCATTTGTGACGTCTCTGTCATGTGCACTCATACACTGTGATGTTTCTGAATTAACTGTGACCAGTGCACAGACTGAGGGGACGTTATTCGTGGTGGTAATAAAACGTGCTTTAAAAAAAAACATTTACTAGAAAGAGAGTGCATGCATGTATGTGTGGGGGGAGGGGCGGGGGAATCTCAAGCAGACCCCCTCCCAACTTGAGCAGGGAGCCTGACCTGGGGCTTGACCCCAGGACCCTGGGATCCCGAGTTGAGCCGAAATCTAGAGTCAGAGACTTAACCTACTGAGCCAGCCAGGCACCCCTCAAATGTGATTTTGAGTTTGTAGCCAGCCAGCTGCCATGACGCTGCTCTTAGCATGAGGCGTGGAGCTGCCGTGGATGGGTGGGGGCGGTCTGAGCCAGCTCTCCCTGCCTTGCAGGGGGAAGCCTCCTGTGTTGTGAGTCCTGCCCGGCTGCCTTCCACCCCGACTGCCTGAACATCGACATGCCTGATGGCAGCTGGTTCTGCAACGACTGCCGGGCCGGGAAGAAGCTGCATTTCCAGGACATCATCTGGGTGAAGCTCGGCAACTACAGGTGCGAGAAGTAGAGCCCCGTGCTTGCCCGCCTCCTCGTTCACCTGTGTTCTTTTCACTTTGCAGGACTGAAAGCACCGAATGATTGTCACTCTGTCTGAAGAGTCTGTGAATCCTCTTTTTAATATTTATAATAGATGGTGGCCGGCAGAAGTTTGCCATCCCAAAAATGTCCCCCCAAATATTCAGAAACTGAAGCACGAGATTGGAGAATTCCCTGTGTTTTTCTTTGGGTCTAAAGATTATTACTGGACGCATCAGGCGCGAGTGTTCCCGTACATGGAGGGGGACCGGGGCAGCCGCTACCAGGGGGTCAGAGGGATCGGAAGAGTCTTCAAAAACGGTACGGACATTTCCAGATGCAGTGAAACCATACTCTGGGGTACCTTTTGCTAATCCTGATTTCTGCTCTTGGAAAGTTTGGTTTCTATAGAAAACACTGGGCTAAGCATTCTAGCTGTACTTTAAGTTAGAAAAGAGTAGGTTTGCAGACTGATTTGTTGAGGCAAAGGTAAAATACGCTGTTCAGTAACTTTTATTATGACATTGCTTAGTGATTAATTTTACTAAAATACGTTGGAGCTACTATTAAGAAGTTAGTTTTAGTAATGATTTACAGAGATTTCTTATAGCTTGCCTTTGCATAAGATGGAAATGTGGAGGACACTTGGCTGCCGTCTAGACTGGGTGCCCCTGAAGGGCCAGGTGTGGGCAAGTGGACAGGTGCCCACCCTCTGATTCCATAGCCAAAGTGGGGGACAGGGACAAGAGCAGAGTGTCATTCAGGTGACAGACGGGATGGGAATGAGACCACTTGACTGAAGCGAGTGAGACAGAAGACAGACTCAGCTTGCACGCATGGCTGGTCCAGGGAAAGCAGGCCTGTCCCGGCCGATCACACGTGGGAGGCTCAGTGGGCTGCCCTGGCAATAGGGGCCATCTCCTCGCCTGCAGATTCTCACACGCCATGGGCACATAGAGGTCTGCTGACAAACGGGGGACAGGGGGAGGCATGGCAAGTGTATCCATAGTCGCCATGAAACGAGAGATGTTGAAATTGAGAAGCAGATCAATGTGGCCAGTGTTAGAGGCAGCTGGCGAGTGGTGAAGTCAGGGTCTCACCATCTCCTGACTTGATGCTGGGGTCCTGCGGGTTGGGGTGGCCGCAGCACACACGGCGATCTCCAGGCAAACCTCAGTGGTTCGTTTCCTCTGTGCTCCCTGAGCCTGGCACTCACTCCTCTGAGCATGTGTGCTCCTTGAGAGGAGCAACATTCCGTTTTCATTTTCTGTCTTCGAACAGTGAGTTCCCAGGATTGATGTCTTGGTGCATCAGATCCCAGTGGAGGGTGGGGAAATGGAGCAGCCCAGAGAAGCCTGCCCTAGAGCCTGCCTTGTGGCCAGGTGGCACAAAATAGTACCACCCAGGGCTCTTGGGCCGGACATGCTCTGAACGCCCTTTACCCGACAGCATCTGCAGCTTTGGCAGTGCCAGCCCCAGTCTGCCATAGCCCACAGTCCCGTGCATGCTGGACACTGCGCCTGGCAGGGTGGTGGGGGCCCACAGTCAGCCGTTGGGATGCAGAGCTGGAAGGGTAAAGGGATGAACTGACTCACGAAATCTCTCACTCATACTTGCGTCTCATTGGCTCTTCAGCACTGCAGGAAGCTGAAGCTCGTTTTCGTGAAATCAAACTTCAAAGGGAAGCCAGAGAGACGCAGGAGAATGAGCGCAAGCCCCCACCGTACAAGCACATCAAGGTAACGTGCAGATGGCTCAGGTGTCACTAAGGGGCCTTCGGGTGCCTGTCAGGTGTCAGTCTCGGTCCTCTGGCTGTGGTGGCTAAGGGGGTCACCTCGGGCAGGCATCTGTGGCCCTGGCCTGGATGGCTGCCAGAGGAGTCACAGGCAGGAGCAGATGCTGTCATTGCTGAGTGTGTGTCCTTTCATGGGAGGGTGACTGGGTGCAGGGTTGGGGGGACTGGGGTCTTTGTGTGGGAAGTTTCACTTTTGCCTTTGTATGAGTCTCAATCTGATAGCCAGCAAGGGCCAGTCCCGGCCAGGCTGCCTGGAGCAGGAGGGGCTGAGGGCAGGTCGACCTCTGGGAGCATGTCATCACCAGGTGTTGGGGACAAGCTCAGATGAGAGATGGTCAGCCTGGGCCAGTGCTCAACTGAGATGGGGCTCAGTCACCTCGAGCCCTGGAGACAACATGACTTTCTGATCTCAGAGGGTATGGACGTCAAGGAAGGATGTTGGGGGTGCTTCTGAAGGTGGTCCCTGTGTTGAGTGCAGGGAGCCTGGGCTCTGGAAGAAATCAGGGTGCTCCTCCTTAGCGCTTGGCGAGCCAGTGCCACTGTACCCTGCCACCCTCCTGCAGCGTGTGTGCTGGCTGCCTGCTGGCTGCCCAGGGCCCACAGTTCCTGTGTGTGGAAAGGAAGCATTCTCTGTAGTGATCTGTGCTTAGTATTTTCTCTGGCAAATTCGTAGAAACAGAGTTACTGGGTCAGAGAGCTTGGGACTTTTAGATACTGTTTTTAAATTTAAGATTTATTCATTTGAGAGAGGGCAAGACAGAGTGTGCTCGCATGTGTAAGCAGGGGATTGGAGAGAGGGAGAAGGAGACTCTCGCACAGAGCCCAATGTGGGGCTTGGTCCCACAGTCCCCAAGACTGTGACCTGAGCCATTATCCAGAGTCAGAGGCTCGAGCACCAAAGCTGCCCAGGCACCCTGTGGGACTTGTAGGTTCTGAGGTGTGTTTCCAGCTTGCTCCTTGGTGGTGTGCCATTGTCACCCCACAGCAGCGAGGGGTCTACTACGTTTCCCCTGGAACTGTTAGCTTCTGCTTTAGATTCTCTTCACTTCTCTTTGTGGTTTTTGTTGGGTTGTTCTTGTCCCATCACGACAAGCTGCGAGTTCACGAAGCCAGAGACGGTGTCCTCGTGCTCAGTCCCCAGCCTGCAGGTCCTCGGGTTCAGGCTGCTGGAAGGCCAGGTGCCCTGCTTGTCCTTCCTTGTGGCAGCCTGGCTACAGAAGTGTCTGCTCTCTCTGGCAGAGGAGGAATGTGGAATTGTGGGGGTGGGAGGAGGGCTGCATCCAGTCCACCTCCTAGAGGTCCCACATCAGAGGTTGGCCTGTGCTGCAAGCTGCACCTGTGGGAGACGGGATGTGACCCCTGCCATCCCTGCTGGGCCTTGGAAGCTCAGACCTTTGGGAGGCTCGGCAGGTGGGGACAGGAGTAGGCCGGGGCGTCAGATGCTTGTTCTTTCATATATTGGCTCATAAGATGCCAATTTTCTCCCCTACAGGTGAATAAGCCTTATGGGAAAGTCCAGATCTATACTGCTGATATTTCTGAAATCCCGAAGTGCAACTGTAAGCCCACAGATGAGAATCCCTGTGGCTTTGACTCCGAGTGTTTGAACAGGATGCTGATGTTCGAGTGCCACCCGCAGGTGTGTCCTGCAGGCGAGTACTGCCAGAACCAGTGTTTCAGCAAGCGCCAGTATCCTGAGACCAAGATCATCAAAACAGACGGCAAAGGGTGGGGCCTGGTCGCCAAGCGGGACATTAGAAAGGTAAGTGTCATGTCCCTTTCCCTTGCCTTGAAGAAATTCGGGTTCATTTGGTGGCTTAAACTTGGATTTGCTTATTGTGCTTTTGTACTCATGAAGGAATATTTTTAAAAAGGTTTTGAGTTACTATAATTCAGTATTGTAAAATGTTACATGAAAGCTGCCTATCCAAGTAAAAGTCATAAATCCCCTTACAGCATCTCCTGTTGGCATTTTGGTGGGTGCTTTAGGATATGAAAGATTGGGAAGGAGCCCTTCGCTGGATAAGTGGACAGGACACTCAGGGTCACTGAGTGAATGGGTGGGAGGAGGCTGTGCTGTCTGGGACAGTGCAGGGCCAGGCCGTCAGTGCCAGAGGCCACGTACAGTCCGCCTGCCTCTGTCCTCAGACCGTGTGACCAGGTGCGTGCATTAGGTAGGGGACAACTGAGTTGCTTGTTGTGCTTCTGTCTAGCTGAGCCAGGCTGTGGCCTGGGGGCAGCAGCCTCAGGCCCGAGGTCTGGTCTCAGCCTGATCCTGAGCAAAAAAGCCTGCTTTGAAACATGCAGAATCCCTGCGGTCTTGTTCTCCTGCCTGCCGTGGTAGCCATTTCTTCGACTCCGGTTGTGTGGATTCTGCCGGGGCAGAGGAGGAACTGCAGCTCGAAGTTCTGTGGAAGCTCGGGGTCCCACTCTAGTGTCCCCAGAGGCAGGTCACTGCAAGAAGCAAAAGTTAGGGTGTTGCTGCTTTGGGAGGGGTGCTTGGATGGATTCTTTTTTGACCGCCTGTATACAACATGTATGAAGTCACTTGCGTTGGCTCAGGTTACCTGGGACTTTGAGAGGGCCTGCCCCTGACAGAGCGAGGGCGCGTGTTGCTTTGGCGGTGGGCTCCTGCTCTCTGCAACTGAGATCTGGCTCATCTGTTCTTCATCATCATCACGCTCTTCTGGTTTCCAGGGAGAATTTGTGAACGAGTATGTTGGCGAGCTGATTGACGAGGAGGAATGCATGGCAAGAATCAAATACGCACACGAGAACGACATCACCCACTTCTACATGCTCACCATAGACAAGGTAGTGCTGCCCGGACCTTCACAGCTTGCGTTGAAGTGTGCTGAACACAGTTCCTGGCGCTGGCGCCTCTCATGGCCGACCTTGTCTTGTGGTGACAATATCATTTTGTCCGTGTGTTGCTTTTGTCCAGTGTATGCACATTTTCTCCTGAAGCGCACAGTGTCTTCTGGCAGCCTGAAGGCTGGAGCTGGCTGGCTGCGTGAGTGCGCCCTGGGAGCCTCATATGCCCCACGGGTACATGAAGAGTGCTGAACAGTCAGCGGAGTGTCAGTGGACAGAGGAGAAAAGCCCAGATTAGGAGAGTTACTATGTTCTCAGTTGCATGGTGCGGCTTCCTGGTTGTTGGTTGCTTGTCTAAAGCCCAGATGTGCAAAAACAGTCTGGAACACACGTGTGCTAGAGGGAGGATGGGTGAGATGGCTTTTTCCTGAGTGGGGGTGAGTGAGACAAAGTGCAGGTTGGCAGCTGGCACCCAATGGGGACAGGCCCTTTCCAGGGTAGTGACTCAGCAGGCTGGTCTGACCCCGGGGCAGTCTGCTTGGTGCCTGAATGTTGGTTGAGGGGAAGGCAGACACAATGCATTTTACTGCTGCTGCTTGTCCTTAATCTCATAATCTAGCAGGAAGTCGCAGCTATTTTTTAAGAATACTTGAAACAAGGTAGAAAATGATCACACACCAAATGGTTTGAATAACTCATGGAAGGAAAAAAAAACAATATGCTGAGGTCTGGAGAGAAGCCTGTTGTAATTTGGGTGGCCCCAGAGACCTCACAGGGTTGGCCCCAGGGAGGCTGTGGCCCCAGGAGCACTGCGTTCTGGTCATTCGCTGCAACTTGACCAGTCATGGGGCCAAGACCCTGCAATAAGGAATGTGCATGCTGCCGAGACCCTAAATCTTGGGGCTGGGGCATCGGACAGGCTGTCGTGGAGAAGGGGAAACCCTGCTGTGGACATGCTGTTGCTCCTGATGTCACATTTCTCGGGCTGGTGGTGAGGCCTGGACAGGCTCCTTGTGAGAAAATTGCGCTGATGTGTTTCGGTTTCAAGCGTCTGAGATTGGTAACTTGCAGAGGGAAGGAGTGTGAGTGAACATGTACGTCAGTGTAAGCACCCACAAATCTGTGTAACAGATGACAGAGCAAACGTAGGGATAGATCTGTAGTCAGTGTGTCTAAGTGAAGGGTATCCTCGTGGTCACTGTGGTAGTATTCCATTTTTTTTCCTGTAGGTTTGAAATTTCTTAAAAGAATTGTTAGAAAGATGAGGGCCCTGGACTAGAGGGGAGGCCGCTTTTCCTCTCTTGGGCCTGTCAGGAGCCCCGCATTTCTATCCACGAGGCTTCTCTAGAAGGCTGGTCTACAGACCCCAGAGGCTGGCAAACAGGAGTTCAGTAGATGAACAGAAAACCAAGAATAACCAGCCATTGATGAAGGAAGACCATCTGTCCAGCCCCCTTGATGCTCTCCCACTTGTGCAGGACGGCAGGTCGGGGCAGAGTTTGGCCCTGCCAGAGCCGGATCTGTGGAGGCAAGGGTCCACACACGCAGCATCCTGGGGGCTATGAGACATGGAACATGCAGTGGCTCAAATTTGAACCCTTGTCTGGAGACCACCGCCAGAGCCTGCAGCTGGAGCCAAGGTGCCTGTGTGGACCTCGCAGAGGGCTGTAGTCCCAGGGGAGGGGGGCCCACAGTTGCTTCCCCCTGCTGTCCCCCGCCCTTTGGGAGTGGCTAGGGAGGTCATTTTATTAGAAACTCAACCCCTAGGCCTGTGTCTTACCATGTTGTGGAGTCTAAATTTAAACTACTTGTGTGTTGTAAGAAATGCCAAGTTGACCATTTGACACAATTGGTCTCTGAAATGATAATTCACTGAGGATGCCTGACTGGAGCAAAGGTAAAACCTGTGACACATGAGAGACACTTAAACCATTCATACCTCGTGTCCTTGCTATAAAAACAACACAGACAAGCCATACCTAAGTGTTTGCAGAGCACAGTGGAGTAAGGTCTCCCTAAGCAGACCTTCAGAAAGTCTTAGCTTTGGGTGAGAACTGGAAGGAGTAGGATTTCCATCTGAAAGAAAATACAAAGGAAGTGTTAGGAGTGTTGGAAGCCATTGAAGAGGTGTGGGCATCATGAGAGAACAGCAGGACGCAGACGTGAACATAGACACAAGCCGTGGGAATGAAGCCAGGAGGTGGCTGGAGCACCAGAGAGGCTGTGGACCCCAGTGCAGGAGGATGAAAGGTGAAAGCTTTGTCAGAGCAGCCAGGAAATGTGGAAAATAGCAATGTTCAGTGGATGCTCCAGAAGCAGAGACTGGAGTGGGGGGATGGTCACACGAGGAAAGGATTTTCTGGAAGCTGATGGAACTGACCAAATTTCGAACAGAATGAATAAAAATAAATCTATGCCTGATAAGTTAGTTAAAACAAAAACAAAAACAAAAACCCAAACCTGTAGGGTAGCAAGGATGGTAAAGATAGAAAGCCCCAGAGGGAAGGAGAGCACGTTCCACGGGGCAGCCATCCCTGTGGTGTCTGGGGGGCTCATCACTTGAGCGTCTGACTCTGGATTTTGGCCCAGGTCATGATCTCAGGGTCAGGGTCGTGAGCTCTGTGTTGGGTTCCACGCTGGACATGGAGCCTGCCTGAGAGTCTCTCCCTCTCCCTCCACCCTTCCCTCTGCTCCCACATGCACCTGCTTGTTCTCTTTAAAAAAAAAAAAAAAAAGATGGAGTCGTCCCAAATGTGACAGCAGCCAGAAGACACTTTATAGTATCAAGGGCAGTAACCCTTGATCCTCAGTTGGCCCCACTGACAAAGCTGGGAGCAGTTAGCTTGCCAATGGCCATACTTCGGAAAGAAGAAAACTGAACTTCATAACCTTGTACTTTGGTGAATAAGTGTACATGTTAAAAGTACATAGGAAGTTACTAAATGAATACAAACAAAGTGTGACTTCCATGTCATTGATGAGTAGAAAAGTAGGTGGAGGGAAGGGGAAAAAGAGGAAAGAGAGTAATTAGCATGGATGAGACAAAAGTACATGTATGGCGATGATAGTAATAAATGTAAATGGCTTAATTTATAAGAGTAAGATTTAAATTGCTAAAATACAGGAGTTAATTTGAAGCTCTGTGACTTGTATAATAAAATGAACCAGGGCACCTGGGTGGCTCAGTGGGTTAAGCCTCTGCCTTCAGCCCAGGTCATGATCTCAGGGTCCAGGGATCGAGCCCTGCATCGGGCTCTCTGCTCAGCGGAGAGCTTGCTTCCCCCTCCTCTCTCTGCCTGCTGCTCTGCCTACTTGTGATCTCTCTCTCTCTGTCAAATAAATAAATAAAATCTTAAAAAAAAAAAAAAAAAAGAACCAGAGAGGCACCTGGCTGGCTCAGTTGGAAGAAGATGAGGCTCTTAATCTCTGGGTTGTGAGTTCAAGCCCCATGTTGGGGGATAGAGATTACTTCAAGTATTTCTTTTAAAAGGGGCACCTGGGTGGCTCAGTCAGTTGAACGTTCAACTCTTGATTTTGGCTCAGGTCGTGACTTCACAGTCATGAGATGGAGCCCTGTGTCGGACTTCGTGCACAGTTGGGAGTCTACTGGAGCTTCCCTCTCTTCCTCTGCCCCTCCCACTTATGTACTCGCTCTCTCTAAAATAAGTAAAAATGTAAAGTAAAAGAAAAGAAAAGATCCAGAAAAGTCGTAAGAGTACTAGGAAAGAAAAAACTCGGCAGTCGCTAGCCCAGAGAGAGAGAAGGCTGCTCTTGGTACACTTCTGTCAGATAAGAGACTCTGGAGAGACTGTTTTTGGACAGAGCAGATGCATGGGCCATGCCTGGTGACGAAGGCCATGCCACCTCCTTAAGCCTCTCCTGCTGTGGCAGGGGAGGGGGCCTCCTGACTGGGCACGGTTGTAGGAGTGCAGGAGGGCCCAGGGAGGTGGCAGTGGGGGCGGGCTTGGAGAGATCATAAAAGCAATTCAATGGAAAAAATGTATGAGAGAGAAGGAGATCCACAGTACAGCAACATTATAAGAATCATAAAAGAGCACACATAGGGTTCTGAGAGGACACAGTGGCTGCTCACTCCCAAGGCAACAACAGAAAGTATTTGCGGAGAACATCTTGAGCAGAACTGAGGACAGACAGACCCGACCCGCCAGCCCAGCAGCGCCTTTGTGAGCAGTGCCTGAGCGGAAGACACCCAGGAACTGGCCCTCAGGAGGACACTGCCGAGGAGGAGCTCCAGGTGGCTCGCCAAGGTGTGGGGAAGCTCTAGTCAAGGGACGGTGTGAGGACAAGGAGCCAAGGGTGTCTAGAATGTCATTCCTGATGGGAACAAAGACGGGACAAGCAAGGGCGGCCAAGGTCATGAACTCTGATGGCCTGGGGTTCGAGCTGATGACTCAGGTGATGGCAGTTGAAGCTTATCTAATAATGAAGGTGGTCGAGCGGTAAGGTGATGGCACTGAAGCTGGAAGAAGAGGGGAGGGACCAGCTCTGTGCCCGCTGGCCATAGTGGTGGCCCCGTGGATGCCACAGGTAACGGAGTAGATGAAGGGTGCCACACATGGATATAAATGCCAGGGTGTTTATAAAGCGTGGCCAGAAAAACAAAGTTCTCAACATAACATGAGAGTTAAAACCCCATTACTTCAGGGTGAGAGCCTGAAAACCTCTGTAAACAGAGCCTATTGATGGGTTAGAATTGTGCCCCGGTGTATCATTCCAAGCAAAGCTAAGCCCTCTGCTTTTCGTAAGGAACGAGGAGACTCTGAAAAGTTGAACATAAAACTGTGGGCAGAGGTGCCAGGTGAGGGCACCCTCAGACAAGGGACGACTCTCGCCCGCCGCATCCTGGGGTTTGGGGGAAGGCCTCTGAGCGCATCTGGGACGCCCAGCTGCAGCTTTCCTGCAGCCACAATATGGGAGGCTGGCAGAGACTGGGGAAGCTGGCTGGCTGTGTGTCTGTCTCCTGGGCCAGAGAGAGGGCTCTGGACAGATAGATAAGCTCTGCCTCAAAGGAGCAGCAAGCACAGCATGGGTAATGAGGGAGTGCAAGTCAAAGCAGAGCTTCAGAGTTGAGCAAACAGTAGAGCTCATGAGTCACTTTTTACAAACACATGGGTGGTGGCCCGTACTTTTCAAAACCCCCCCTCCCACACAAAGCTAGATTCCCCAACCTAGCAGAGCAGGCCTGCGTGTGACCATGATGGGGACCATGGGACCGCACACCAGGTGCGGCGCACCCATCGGGCGCCTGATGGGCCCAGCCCAGGACTGACGAGAGGAAGACAAGCCTCTGGTAAGTCGCTCAATGGGTGCCAAGGAATTGAGAAAATGTTGACCTGCTCCTGACGACAGCTCAGGAGACAGACAAGAAGGCCTCTTCCTCTTGCTTGATGAAGACCTGAGTGAGGCTCAGGAGAGAGACCAGACGCTTGCTGCCGCTGCGGTTCCTAGAGGGGGTGCTGGGAGGCTATGCACATTGGTGTCTGGTCCCCCCCCACCCCACACCCACAAATACTGGGAATGCACATATTCACAGTTTTAAAATCAACGTCAGAAACCCTGAGTGCCTAAAACAAAAGATTAACAAAAGAGCTGTATAAAACTGGGGAAGTTCTCAGAGAAGTTTCTATGAAGTTAAAAATCGAGTGTTGTCCTAGGAGAAAGACTATGACATGTGGTTACCAACGGTCTGGTATGCAGGGTACATAGGCACAGAACAGAGCGAAGACATGGTGTGCCGTCCCCAGGTACCCACACACACCTAGGACGTGCCCTCAGCTGGTGCTGAAGTGCCCATGGGATCCCCTGGGGCCTGTTGCTCTGGAGAGGACCTTGGGGACAGGGCTGCCCTGCTGCTGGCTGGCATCGCAGACTGTGTTCTGGAAAGGGTTTGGAGGATCGCCAGTAAAGGTGGTGAGAATGTAGTTGCCAGTGTCATCCTGGGGGGCTGTGGTGGGTAATGGGATGCAGCAGTGAGCTAGGTCCCTTATGCAGTGGGAAAGAGCAAGCCGCACAGCAAGCCCACATGGCATGGGTGTAGCTGAGGCGGGAGGTGTCAGAGCCAGCCTGGCCTGGACAAGGGGGACCCTGTGGGGCAGCGTCACTGGGCAGGGGGACCCAGCACAGGGCTCCTGGGCCTACGGATGTGTGTGTGTGTGTGTGTGTGTGTATACACGTTTGGGTGCCCTGTTCAGACACAACTTTGCACTTTGTGTCATGACCGTCATATTTGATGTGCCTAATTTTAAGTGCTCTCCTGCCCGGTGAGACATTTCTTACCTCGACTGCCCCCGTGGCCTGGGGACACCTTGTGCAGCCGGCCGATGACTGTTAGGCTCCACTCTCCTCGTTGCTGGTGATGAACACATCCTTGTACTCAGGGGCATGGGGACACTGGCGGGTTTGGCACCAGGGCAGGGCCACAGTGTCTTCACTTTTGTTGGCTTGCTTTCTCCAAACTGTCCCTGTCGGCCTGGGGCTGGGCCCTGTGTCTTGGCCAAGGGTCCTTTCGCGGCTTGAGATCAGGTGTTGGTGGAGTTTGCTCTTCCGTCAGCTGCTTAAGGAAGTGGACACCTTTCTAGATTGCGCCCGTCTGGGTTTGATCTTGGGGCATTGCTTGTTCATATCCTTTGTCCATTTTGGAACTGGGCTCCTCTTTTTCTTTTCTTTTCTTTTTTTTTTTTTTTTTAAGATTTTATTTGTTTATGAGAGAGAGAGAGAGAGAGAGAGCGAGCACAGGCAGACAGAATGGCAGGCAGAGGCAGAGGGAGAAGCAGGCTCCCTGCAGAGCAAGGTGGGCTCCTCTTTTTATTGTCAGTGAATGTGTTTCCGTTGTCTGTGGGTGTTGACCTTCACGTGTCTCCCGGCTCCTCCTCTGTCATGTGATGGGTGGTACTGGGGAGCCAGCACTCACTGGGGCTTGGTCCTCTCCATGTGGTCCTGACCTGCCCCCTCTGAGTGAGAGAAACAGGACTGGTTTGGGGGTGTCCTGTCCGAGTGGACATGGGAGACCACGGTTTCCAGGACAACATTGCTATCCAGCAGGGGTTAAAACAGTGAAAGTTGCCTTCAAATGAGGCCATGATGGCTGAGCGCCATGTGCCTGTGTGTTCTAGTGCTGTTGACTCTCCAGTCGTACCTTACAGGACCGCATTATTGACGCTGGCCCCAAAGGAAACTATTCCCGGTTTATGAACCACAGCTGCCAGCCCAACTGCGAGACCCTCAAGTGGACAGTGAACGGTGACACTCGTGTGGGCCTGTTCGCGGTGTGTGACATTCCGGCAGGTACGTCGTGGCCAGGGCGAGGCAGTCCCGGAGCAGCCCTGAGACTCGCCGGGGGTTGGGGTGGTGGGGGCTCTGCAGGTGGCTTTGTTCCTAGCGTCTGTCTCACCGAGCAAACATGGAGAGCTGTGAGGGCACGGGAGTGTGTTCTGTGGACCTGGCAGAGGCTTTCGCCTTGACAAAGAGCTCAGTGCTGTGTGTCTCTTGCCACCTAGGGACAGAGCTGACCTTCAACTACAACCTGGATTGTTTGGGTAACGAGAAAACAGTCTGTCGGTGTGGAGCCTCCAACTGCAGCGGGTTCCTCGGGGACAGACCAAAGGTAAAGGCATGGCTCCCATCGTCCCCAGCAGACATCAGCATTTCTGACGTCTGAGCACATCCCTCTTAGTGAAAAGTGGCTTCTTCTGAGTTGACTTGTTGCTCTGACAGGTGGGAGGGGGTCCCCACAGGGTACGGGCACAAGTGGCCGCGGGCTGCAGGGAGGCCAAGGGCCTACCAGGGGAGTGTGCCAGAGCTGGAAAGTCCCACAGGCTGGGGTGTGAATGGATCTGCTCGAGGCCAGAAACTTGAAACCAGAGTGTGCACTCCCTCCCAGTGCTCTCCCAGCTTCTGGTGGTTTCCAGCAGCCCTTGTCATTCCTCACCTTTGCTGTGTTCTTCATGGGGCCTGCTCCCTGTTCTGGGTCTCTTCTGCTTCCTCTTGGGACCCCCTACCCCAGTGTGACCTCACCCTAACTTAGGTACAAGTAAGGTCCCATTCTGAGATTCCAGGAAAGGTCACGATTCCCTGCCTCGTCGTGCCACACAGCACCTGGCCCCTAAGGTATTGGTGACCGCAGGCATGGGGCCCTGAGCTGGGCGTCTGTGTCAGTGTCTGCTGCTTCAACCGGGGAATGATTTCCTCTTACTCATAATGCAGTTACTACTAGAAAGAGCCAAGGATGCACCCCATCGGGGCAGGAGCAGGTCGGGATGGCCGCTATGAGGTACTGCAGTGGGACACTTTCGGCAATGCAGTGGGACACTTTCGGCAAAGCTGCTTTTACTTTCTGTGCTCAACTGTATTTCCATTTAGCGAGATGGGTGGCCTTCCCGGGTATGTGTCCTGTCCCCATTTTCTGTCCTTTTGGTGTGAGAGCGTCTCCAAAGGCCTCTGGAGCCCCTGCACGTCCACTCCTGCACTTTGCAGTTCATTCTGGCTCCGTCCATGCAGTTCTTTCAAGGAAACTGCACTTTCTTTTTCTAGACATCAACATCCCTCTCTTCAGAGGAAAAGGGCAAAAAGACCAAGAAAAGAACTAGGAGGCGGAGAACCAGAGGTGAAGGGAAGAAGGAATCCGAGGACGAGTGTTTCCGCTGTGGGGATGGTGGCCAGCTGGTGCTGTGTGACCGCAAGTCCTGCACTAAGGCCTACCATCTGTCGTGCCTGGGCCTGGGCAAGCGGCCCTTCGGTGGGTGAGCGGGTCCCCTGGTGGCCTTCGGGGGTCCCTGTACACGGCTCTCCTCTCCCGGTCACTGATTCATTGGTGACTCAGGTCATGAGGCCCAGCCCAGGTTTGCAGCTGCCCAGCGCAGAGGCCACGCCGGAGCTGGTGGCGTGGGAGGAGGGGATGGGCCAGGAGGGTCAAGCAGCGGCCTCTGCCTTGTACTTTCAGCCTCGTTTCAGAGAGATTACAGGTGCCTGTGTGAAAATATTCACTGGGATCTTAGAAGAAAAACAGGCTCTTAGCCAGAAAAACTGAAGTTATAAAAGGAAAAGTCCAACATGTTTAAGTATAAAAGAAAAGCATGGGGTTGCCTGGGTGGCTCAGTTGGTTGAGCAACTGCCTTCGGCTCAGGTCATGATCCCGGGGTCCCGCTCAGCAGGGAGTCTGCTTCTCCCTCTGACCCTCTCCCTTCTCATGCTCTTTCTCTCTCGCAAATAAAATCTTTAAAAAAAAATTAAAAGAAAAAAAAGAAAAGCATGATTTCATAGGCAAATGGGAGAGAAACCTATTTGCTGGAGGTGGGATAGTGACCCCTACACACGAGTGCCAGAAGGATCATGGGTCCAGGTCACAGAAGCTGGCTACATGTGTGCAGAGCGGCGGCCTGGGATTCGGGGATGCGGGTGCCCCCTGTCAGGCCTGCCTGCCAGGCCTGGGAGTGCCCACCTTCCTTTCGCTTTACATTTTCACAGCTCCGTAGGAAGCAGTGTCTTGTCTTAGTCTGTGTCTGTCTCACCAGACAGTTTTAAAATTGGTTTCCAACCATGAAGATGTTAGACGTTGTTAGGGTTCCGTCGCTTCTGCTAATTTGTTGTGTTTCATTGCAGGAAAGTGGGAATGTCCTTGGCATCATTGTGATGTGTGTGGCAAACCTTCCACTTTGTTTTGCCACTTTTGCCCCAATTCGTTTTGCAAGGAACACCAGGAGGGGACGGCCTTCAGCTCCACCCAGGATGGGCGGTCGTGCTGCTGTGAGCATGACTTGGGGGCAGAGTCGGCTCGAAGTGTCAAGACTGAGAAACCCTTTCCAGAGCCCACCAAGTCCAAGGGGAAAAGGAAGAAAAGGAGGTGCTGGCGGAGGGTCACAGAAGGCAAATAGCGCCAGGCGGCGGCTTGGCCAGATCCAGGGCTAGAGGGCCACACCGGGGACTGGCCCAGAGGACCCAGCTCGAAGCCGCTACATCAGCCGCGTAGGCCTCCTGGGGGGGGGGAGCGCCTGTCCACCACTGAGCCATCCTCAGCAGCGCCCGCTGCGTCTGCACTGATGACCCATCTGAGCCGCGAGGTTCAGAAGGTTCCTGGACAAACAAGCCTTACTACACAGCATTACAGCTACACTTGAATTTCTGAGAATGTCAAGGTCTCCTCCCACTCTATTTTTGTAGGTTAAAGTTATAATTGAAAATTAATTGGCATATGAAATGTTTTTATCTCACCCGAAATGTAGAGAGTAGTATTTTTCTAAAGGATCACTATTATCTCTTTGATCTTAACAATGTTACTTGGCCTGCTTACCTGTCTTCATCACTCAGGAGAGACCAGGGTGGGGCCTGGGCGAGGACTCAGACCCTGGATTCCCTGGAAACCATGACTTTGATCATTATTTTGCTCTTATGAAACAGCTGTATGATTTTTTTTTTTATATACTAATGTGAAATTTTTCCTCAAAATGCTTCTTTTCCATCCTAGTGAGAAGCCGGCCCCATGAGCGGTGATAGTGACATAGTGTGTGTGTCAGGTGCCCCTGTAGTTCATTCCGATGCACATCTGGACTGAGTGTGGGGTCTGTGCCGCCCGGCCTCTCCCGACCAGGCCTGTCTCCTAAACATACTCGGTTCTTACCAACGTTTAGGGGAAGACTTTGTATATTTTTTTCATTTGGCTTTTCTTTACCAGTTTCTGGCTTTTATTCTCAATATATTTTTGCTAAACTTGTTTCACAAATTACCACCGACTGAAATGTGTATTTACTGGTGCGGCCCCGAGTTGTCCCAGCAAAAGCCACACCACTCAGTAGGGGTGTAGCCCCGTGGTGAGTTTGTGTAAAGTGAGGAGTTCGTGGAGATGGCTCTGTAGGAGCCCTGTTCCGCCCTGTGGCACCGCAGGTGACTGTTGAGAGCAGGGCAGGTGCTCCCCACCCCGGGGACCCAGTGCACACGGGAGACAATGCATTTCCGAAACAATGTTCTTTCAGGGTCTGAGGAGAGACCCAGGGTTTAGAGCTAGTTACTGCCGTTGAGTCACACTTGTGGGTCTGTTCATGGGAAACGTGCTCAGCCAGGACACTGTGGAAAAACGCTTGCGCCGGGGCTCCGGGCCTGCATGGCCAGCACAGCAGCAGGCGGGCATCTGCCCCAAGTTCCCCCGGGAGATGGCCACTAACTCTCACTCAGTAGAAGGCCCAGCCCCGAAAAGTGAGAAGCTGCTGGGAATACAAGTTGGCTTTTCTTTTGAAGTTCCTCTTGACTGTGGGGAGTCCAGAGCACCCTGAGGATGGGGGCCTGCAGTCTCTGTGCACTGCTTGCAATGGGAGGGAAGGGAATATTCAGCAGCAGATGCTTTTTCTGGCTCTTTCTTCTTAAGATAACCTAAGGAGGACATGTATCCTGCAGAGACATGCACATAGCCCTTCCTGAAAACCACTCCTGAGGTCTCCTGCTCCTTCCTTTTGTCGTCTCTGCCTTGCACAGTTGTGGGATGTCCTTGGACCCAGATCCCTGTTCACTGCTTCTCCGTGGTTCTGTGACACGAGCTCTTAGGTGCGGTGCTCTCTGCCAGGCTCTGAGCACAGGGAAGAATCTGCTTCTGGTGAGGCTCCCTGGTGTCTGCAGGTCCCCCCAGCACTAAGAGCAGAGTTTTACCAACTGTGGCCATCCCTTTGGCACCTCTCCTTACCGCCATCCTGGAGAAAGGAGCCATACACGGCGACCCAGGAGACATGGGAGCTTGGTCATCAGTTGACTCCTGCATGTGGCTCAGGTGGCCTCTGGAAATGCACTTGCTTTGGTAAGACACGGGGACTAATGTGTGTGTGGGGGTTCCATTTAGAACTCTAATTTTTCTCAAATCATCCTAAGAAAATACTGGATTGATTATAGATTTATGCTTATTCCCAGAACAACTTGGAAGGTTCCAGTGACAGGCCCAGAGGTGCTCCTCCACTCACGGGTTCTGGGCCAGGGCCTGAGGCTGTGGGGGCCTCTCTTCAGAGCCTGGGGCCTAGGGTGCAGGTCACATGCCTCACTTGTCGTTTCCCACTAGCGAAGGGGCTTCTGCGTTAGACCATCAGACTGGGCTCGCAGTGCACTTTGGGAAGCAGATTAACTTATTTTTGTATTTGATGGAGTAAAATCTTGTGATTTTTGAGTCACTTTGATATTTTCAAATTCTTCTACAATCTTTCTGAAGGAAATACTGGAAAAATTTTAAATATGGTTATCCTCTTTCCAAAAACTGTTGAACTAATGAGCAAATAACACTAACTTTGAAAATCTCTAGAAAACTGGTTTATGAATCTGAGCACAAGGCTTCCTGTGGGGGCTGATGCGCTCAACTGAGTCTGAGGGAGAGCTCAGTTGGGGGGAGTCGGTCTTTCTGAGTGTCCCCTTCAGTCCTTTGTCATGAACGTGAAGCAGAAACAAAATGAAAATTGCCCCATCTCTAGATTCCCCAGCATCAGGAATGGCCGGCACCGCAGCCCTGGCAAGTGAGGTTGCGCCCGTCCATGCCAGCACGTTTCTGGGTGTGGGGCCCAGGGACGTGTCCACCCTGGCACTCATGACATGCAACCACTATGGGGAATCGAGTGTGGCGCCCATAGCACATGGGAGACTGCCCTGTCCCGTGAAGAACCGCATGCGACACCCCACCTCCCGGGCCTCTCACATGCTCAGGTCCGCGCCTCAGATGCCTCTCAAGTTCTGATCCTGATGTACAAACCACAGGGGGTGCAGTGCCCACCTTCCAGAACTACCGTATTTCCAGGAATTACAGATAAGCCTGTTTGATGAAAATTAACACAAATGACTGTTGCCAATTTCTTGATCCTCCGAACAGCAGTGTTGGGCGTTAGTCACTAGAGTGAATTGCTGTCACGGGTGTCGTGGTGTCCGCCGTACCCTGTTGAGATGTGAAATGCCCTGTCAGAAATCACACACGAACTGAAGTGTGCCTGTCGGTGTTCGCTGGTTCCTACAGGATGAGGTCAGGCTCCTTTCAGGAACACTCTGCGCTCTCACCGGTCTGCACAGACTTAAAAACTTGAAATTCCTTCTGGGGGGTAACAGACTGAACTGTAGACGTGAGAACTGCCAGTCAGGGGAAAATAGCATTTAAAGTGGCACGTTGTGTTTGAACAACTGTATATGAGTATTTTTGTATTAAAATTTTTTTTAAAGGCTTTCTTTCTTGAACTTATTTTATATGGGATTGCATTTTGAAGTTGGGGGCTTTTCCCCACTTTTCTAGTTCCTTTAGCGTCTGGCACAGCCCCGACACGTGCCCCCTATCCTCTAACTGCCGTCCGGCTCGTAACTTGCCAGGGAGAGGCTGATGGGGCCTCCAGAGGTACAGCCAATACCAGACACAATAAGCAGGGCTCTCCTTTTGGAAAAGTGCCCCCCTCCTTTTTTGGGGTAAATAAATGACCACAAATCCCCATCAAAGGTGACACGGTCAGGAGAGGAGCTGCTGACTCTTCTCAGCTCCTGGCCCTCCGTCTTACCCGACAGAGAGCCTCTGGCTGTGGCTGTGTTGGCAGGTGGTGGGGGTTGACCATCCTGCTGCCCCCTCCCCCCTGCCAACCCCCACCCCAAGCAGGATGCAGCCCTGGAGCAGGGAGACAAGCTGGCCTGAAACATGGCGCAGGGCTTTCTTTAGAAAAGCTATACTTTAATTACTCAGATTGTACAATGAAAACAGGAACCAGAAGACTGGTCTCAATGCTCACAACCGTACAAAAGACAAATACAAAACCTGCACGGAGCGCGTGTGGCCCGGCGTCCCCTGCTCTGGGCACGTGGCAGGCCGTCCCCACCCCGTTCTCAACTGCACTGGGCCTCACTTTGGTCACCTCAACCTTGCGGGGCGGAGAGAGCATCACGCTAGCAAGGAAGAGCCCTCCCTCATGGTCCATGGAATTTAAGAAAAAATAAAAAAAAAATAAAAAGATAAAAGTCTAACAGGCAGAGCTGTTGCTAAAATTAGGAAGTTACAACTTTTTTGGTTAACTTTAACATTCAAAAATGTAATATTGAATCCAAAAAAGTATCTGAAATCACACAAAAGGTAACCCATATTAAAATTTAAAAAATAAGTCCACAACACCCCCGAGAAATGAACCTAAAAGCTTCCATGGGTTGGGGCTCGGCAGCAGTCGCCGGCCATCCCTCAGAGCCCCACGGTGAAGGTGGGTGTGCGGGGGGCGCTCTAGGACACGTTGGCCATGGGCTTGTACTTCTTGAAGCGTGTCCACTGGCCCGTGGCGTAGTTCATCTCGAACACGGTGTCCACCAGCATTGTGGTGCTCCCCTGGCCGTCTGACTTGGGCAGGTCCTCTGTGTGCTCGCTCAGCTTGATCTGGATCACGTCGCCCTGCTCCTGGCACGGGTTCTCTGTGGAGGGCAGGGGCTGCTGGGCAGGGGGTGGGGCCGGGGGAGAGGGAGAGGGAGTCCACCCTCCCACCTCGGTGCCCTTGTTCCCCCCTCCCCCACCCCATGGGGCCAGCCGCGCCCACCCACCTCGGGAGCCAGCCATGAAGCCCAGGATGAGGGCCTTCTCAGGCCGCGTGACTTTGTTGGCTGTTTTGAACATCTCCTGCGCGGCGAACATCTGCTCCCTCTGCGAGCAGGGAGAGAGGGCTGTGGGTCCGTGGGCCCTCCCGGCACCCCCACCTGCATCCGCACCACCTTCCCAGTGACTCTTGCCCAGCACCTAGAGCACATGTACCGTGAGGGACAGGTTCTTCTTGGGCTGCTGCTGGGCAGGGGGCTGGGTCTGCGGGGCCACCATGGCCACTGGAGGTGTCTGGGCGGTCGGGGTGACAGCTGGGGGTGTGGTGGGCGTCAGCGGGGAGGTGGGCGTTGAAGGCGCAGACGTGGCAGGGCTGGGGCCGCTGTTGTACATGGGGGCCCTCTGCTTGAACTGTGCCGGCAGCGCGGGGCTGGGAGTGCTGGGCTCCTCAGGCGGCCGGCTGGCCTGCAGACCCGCTTCCCGAGAGGACGGTGCTGCAAGCAGAGTGAGGTATACTGGAGGGCTGGCAGCGCAGAGCCAGGGACACCCCCTCACCTCGGGAAGGGGGTGAGACTCTTTTCCACCTCCCTGGCCCCAACTGCTTGACCCTGAGACCTCGGCTCCGGGTCCCCACAGTGGAAGCCGGAGACCCCCACCTTGGAGCCAAAGGTCTCTGGCTTTTCCAGACCGGCGTGGGGAGATGTGCAGGCCCTGGGAAGACAGGCAGGCTGCCGCCTCCTATCCCAAGAGCCTGCTGGACCCCGTGGCCCTCTCTGGCTACTTGTGCTCCCAGGACCACACTCCTGGCGGGCCAAGCCAAGTCCAGCAGAGCAGGAGCTCCAGAGTTGAGGCCATTACTCTGGGTCCACCTTTCCTTCTGAAATCCTGGGACCGGGAGGGGACCCCTGGGCCCTGAGGCAGTCAGCCAGGCCTCCCCGCCCCCACCCCCAGCACAATGCTACTGCTGCGCTGTGCAGAGAGGCCACCACCTGTGTGCCCCTAGAAAGGGTAGAGCAGATGGGAACTTCGGGTTCATTCCCGGAAATCGTGCTGGCAGGTCAGCACCAGCAACAGCTCGAGGAGGACACAGCATGGATGTTCTGGAAGCCCCGTGCCAGCTGCTGCTGTGTCCCATCCGAGTGGGTGGGGGTGGGGCACTCCCAGTGGGGAGCTCACCTGCTGGGGTCTCAGAGCTGGGTACGTAGGACGAGGCCGGGACCGCGCTGGGTGTGGCAGGCAGGTAGCTTGTGGAGGGCAACGCGGGCTCGCTGTTCAAGGACCCAAGTTTCTGGAACACAGAGTTTACAGTCGTTCCTAGACCGGCTCCACCGTGAACCTCCACCCCCAAACCTGCGGCAGGACCGCGGGTTCCACTCTCCTCAAACCTGGGCTGCCCCACCTGCGGCTTAGGGAGCTTCCCAAACCAGCTGCCTCCGAGGAGAGGTCGTTCGAGATCTCCTCTTACCAGAAAAGCAAACGATAGAGGGAAGACTCCCTCGTTGTACGAAATGAGAAAACAGCCTCGAAACAGGAAGAAACTAAGCCATTACCCAGAAGCCACCCTGGTCTTGGGGCCTTTCTCCAGCCCCTGCCTGTGGCCCTGAACCCACGAGCTGCACGTGTACAGTCTGTGTGGACGAGACTCCAGGTGGCAGGCTGTGTTTGGCTACTGATCTCCACCATGGCAGGCAGGCCTCACGCCCCACACACAGGCCTGACGGCCAGCACCCGCCCGTCCTCACACCTGCAAGGCCAGCACTGCCCTCCCCAGCAGGCAGAGGGAAACCAAGGCACAGCAGTGAGGAGACTCGCCAAGGAGCCCCCCAGAGAGCACACGCAGTGTGCATGCACTCAGCCCTCATGTGATGCCCATGTCAGGGCCTCTGGCCAGCGCGCCCTCCTGCACCCTCACCCGCACACACACATTCCACATGGGGCAGATGGTGTGGGGAACCATGGGAACAAAAGGGAGCACACACGGTGGCCGAGGGAGGAGCAAGGGGATAGGTGGGCAGCTGGGGAGGGCGCTGCAGCCCCACCTGTGTGGACACCAGGCCAGCTGCGTAATCCGGGGTGGCGTTCTCCACGATGGTCTCCTCCTTGGCTGGTTTTTCCACCACCTCCGCATCTGCCAACAAAGCAGAGTCCTTGCCAGTGTCCCCACCGGCACAGCACCCTGCGAGCCAGCCTAGCGGGCCCCTGGGGTGCAGGCCGAGCGTGTGTTTCATACCCAGTCTCAGGGCAAAGAACACAGGAAGCCCATTTGCGACATGGGTACCAGGTGTGGTCGTGACGCCCCGGTTACGGACAACCTTGGTGAGCCGTACAAGCCGCCAGGGCCACGAAGAACCCTGGCCTCCGGGAGAAACCAAAGAGGGACTGGTCGGGAGGCGTGGCCCCAATCCGCCCAGACCCCACAGGGAGACCCGTCTCCATACCCAGTGTCTTCCTCCTCCTCTTCGCCTCCCGGCCGGCACCCACCATATCTAGCTCAGAGATGTCGAGCAGCTGCCAAGACAGACAGAAGCCCGCCCTTAACCGCCACAGGAGGGACGCCGGGCCACTCTGGTGAGGCCATGGAGGCCTGTGGGGAAGTGCCCACCTTCACGCCCCTCTCCTTCCGCAGAGGAGTCCTCGAAGGTGGGATGGGTGTCCGGTTCCCGGCAGGACTGAAGACACTGGGGGTGGTGGGGCTTCGGAAGGGTGCCTGCTTCGGGATGCCTTTGAGTGGGGCTGTGGAGAGGACAGCACCTGTCAGTGGCTGCCTGGGCCGGGGCCGCCCCACAGGCTGGACTCTGGGGTCTGGCTTGTCTCCTGCCACTTCCACCCTTTTCTACAAAAACCTGCACACTGTACAGGAGGGAGGCGCTTGGCTGCCCACTTCACCAGCCTGGTGCCTTCCTCACCCCCCGCGAGCCTGTCAGATGCTCAGCAGGTGTGACCCCAATTCCCACGGACTGGCTGTGTTTCTGAGGGTGGGTGGAGGTGACCCCACAGGGAACCTGCGAAGCCGGGCCTTAGGGAGTGAAGGCTTCCCCTCCGGGTACTCAAGCACTCAGGTGTCGAGTCAAAGAGCCAGGCCACAGGAAGTGATGACATTTAGGCATTTCTGCCAAAACCACCAACAGAAACAAAGCTGTCACACCTCCAGCCGTCCGCCTGAACACGCCGAGCCTTTCGACAGCCCAGACAGATGGGACTCTCAGCCTAGCTTCCTTCCTGCATCTCTCGGCGATCGACCTGTTCTCGGCTAGACCCCCACGTGCCCCACCCTCCCCCCGAGTCTGGTCCCCAGTCTATCACAACAAAGTCGCCTGACACACAGGGATGGTGCCTCCGGAACAGGGCCTGTCTCTGTCCCCGGGCATCCGGCGCCTCCCCACTCCCGCCTCCAGACCCACGATGACGCAGGACCAGGGGACATGTGGCCCCCTCCCAGCACCATGAGCAGGACCAGAGAAGCATGCTGGACCTTGAACTGGATGCTGTGTCAAGGGCATAGTGACCATGCCACTGGCCTCAGGATACCTCACTGGGGTGGGGCCTACAGAAAGGGACCCCACCCCTGAGGCAGCCGTTTGGGCTCCAACAGGTGTGCACAATTTTGTTCTCGGGTGACCCAGCTTCCCAGCTGTCCGGTCGGTCCTGGGCCGGGAAAATGGCCGTTGTGCCCTCTTGCCCTTTGGGTTTTCTGTCTAGTGCCTTCTGGGGGCCAAGCCCCAGGGCAACTGGTTTTCTCCTCACAACATCTGTTCCACTTGCGTGCAGGGCTGTTTCTACCCCAGAGGAGGGAGGTGCAGCCCAAGAACATGCCTTGGGGACACCTGCTACCCTGGGCACTTCACTCTCCACTTGCAGCCCCTCCCCCTCCCCCACACAGAGCAGTGCTGGGTTTGCTAGAGCAAGCCAGAAGCCAGCATTTCCCTCAAATTCTAGTCTGGCTGCTCTTGGCACGTTCACAAGTAACCTTCCAGGTCCTTCTGCAAACAGGAAACCTTAACTCAAGCCTGAGTGCTCTCATCTCCTGTGTCCTGTCACCACCACGCCTCAAGGCACCTTCAGGGCCCACACAGATCTCGACACTTAAGTGCCACTGCGACAAGGAGAGAGCATGTCTCTGAGGTCAAGCCCCTTCTGACAAGCAACGGCGAGCCCGGGGGTGTGGTGCCGCCTTACTTGTGGTGTCCATTTTCCGGAGCAGGCCCCGGCCTTTGGCGTGGAAGGGCACCCCTGCGCTCCTCTTCAGCTGCTGGGCCGTCTCAGTGGCTGTAAGGAGGGTTGTGTTAGATCAGGCCCGTGACCTTGACTGCGGAGGCACGATGCCGCCGTGACTCTACCTCCCAAAGAAGTCAGATCTGGAAGAGTTCCTACAAACATAGGGCTTTCTCTTCCTAAGCAAGCTTTCCCGCATTCCCCAAGCAGCCCCGCCCCACTTCCGATGTCCTGTTTTCTGCTGAGAAAACCCTACTGTCGAGAAAGTAGAGCCAGGGGCAGAAAGACTTGCACTCCCAAGGGCCTGGGAGGGGTCTTCTGTCTCCCCAACGGGTGGAGGGAGGCCCCACGGGTACGGCGGGGTGTCCTCACTGGTGGTCACCGGGCAAGGTGTGCCGTTTCTCCTCACAGATGCGTGAACAAGAGGAAGGAAACAAGACTTTCCTGAGATGGCTTGGCCGGGAAGGGGAAGGTGAAATTCGAGGGCAGGGCCAGTGGTGGGGGTGGGTCGTGGGGGAGCACCAGGGCCTGAACCCCTGCCACGCTCTGTGGGCTCCGTGAGGCCACAGAGCAGCCATGGACCCAGGACACAGGTTCTTGGCAGTCGGGGCATTTATGTACATGGTTAATACCAAGTCCCTGACCGCTCAGAAGAAAAGTGAACTGAAATCTGTTTTGTAATTTGGCTGAAAGAATCCATTTTCTTGCCTTTTTTCTGGTAAATATCTTCAACACACATTTTATACGCTGCTAGTTGAGGAAACATTAAGTAAAATGGCCAAACATCTCTAAGGCCAAAGGGGCATCACCTGCAACTCCAGAAATGAGGGAGGCCCAGCCTTTCCAAAGGCCCTCATAAGGCCACCTTTCCTGCTGCCCATGTGGCGCGGTTTGTAGGCTTCATTTTGTAACAAAGACTACAGACACTTTAACCCAAAAACCCCCAAGTTTCTAAAGCAGACTTTAGAACACAGTTTAGCAGAGCAATAAATTAATTTCCAAAAAACCCCCTAAACGCTGCACTTTGCATGGGCAGCCGTCTTGCACAGTTTGGGTGTCGTCGGGCCTGGAGGAGCTCCAGCGAGTAAGCCCTGAGGAGGACACTGTGTGAACCAAGCCAGTGGGTCCCTCCGAGGGCGGGGGCACTCACATTTCTGCAGCAGCTCTGCCCTCAGCGTGGCGCTCTTCGGCTTCCTCTTCAACTGGAAGTGTTTCACCGGGGGCGTGAGAGGCCCGGCGAGGGTGGTCAGGGCACTTTTGTTCAGGTACCGGCACTCCAGGGGCAGCATGGCGGACGCCTCACACTCGTTCACTGCTCGTTCCAGAACCAACACAAGGTATTAGCAGCCGCATCCCCTCCCACGCGCCACAGCTGGCACACGGCTCACGTGAAAATGTGAACCCACGTGCAGCCTCCTGTTTATGGTCCTGGATCTTCCGCTTGCTTTTCAAAACAGAAAACAAGGGCGCGGACTCCCCGGAGGCTCCATCCCACCCTGTCACCCAGCAGTCAAGGCCGCCAGCGCCACTAGGGGTCAGAGGCACAGCCCAACTGGCCCGGCCCAGCCCGGCCCACCTGCCCCTCAGCAGCACGACCATTTCTGGAGGGTGCTGTGAGCGTCCGGAGGGCATCGGAGGTGCCAGGACACACCCCTAGCAGTAGGAAGGGAAAGTGCGCTGCGGTCCCAGCCAGCAGCCTCCCCCGTCCCTGCTGAAGCCGGGCCCTCAGAAGCAGCACCCAGGCAGCTACTGGCTCTGGGTGCTCACCCAGCAGTCAGAGCTCAGGAGAAACCCTGGGGGGAGGGGCTTGAACCCAGCCCCCACTCTT
This sequence comes from Lontra canadensis, assembly GCF_010015895.1. Taxonomy (NCBI): domain Eukaryota; kingdom Metazoa; phylum Chordata; class Mammalia; order Carnivora; family Mustelidae; genus Lontra; species Lontra canadensis. Next base: position 66,486,432 of record NW_022630995.1, on the reverse strand, counting down.
CCTGAACACCCATCCCCTCATGGTACTCCCTGTAGGACCAGGCCCCCCCAGGGGCCAAGGAGCACCCCCCACCAGGAGCTGAAGACAGAGCAGCCCTTCCCACCCAGAGAAGCCACCAAGTAGGCACGGACCTCACCTGCACCCTGGGCAAGCTAAGCACCGGGACAGAGACCTGTGGGGCTGGCTTCCCGGTGATCCTGCAGCGTCCATGGGGTGTGTGGGCCACTGAGATCAAAACTGACAGAGCGGTCACTTTGGAGGGGAGAGGGGGTGTCGGGGCCACCTGCAGGGGGCGGGCCAGCCACTGGCCTTGCAGTAGCACGGTCCCGTCTCTAAGGGCACACCAGATCCAGCTCACTCGAAGAGAGGAACCAGCCTGCCACTTCTGCTACAGTCCTGACCGCTGGCCAGTATCTCCTAAATGGTTTCACTCCCGTTGAGAACAAGTGAACTGGTAATATCTTCGACACAAGTTTCTGAGCATCTACTCTGTGCCAGGGAATGATCTAGGCTCTGGAGTTGCAACCTGAAGGGGCAGAGCCCAACATGGCCTTCAGGAGCTGAGCAGGGAGAGAGCACACGTGACCATGAAAGCGGTCACGGATCTCAGATACGGCAAGCGTGGTGAGCAGCAGCCTGTGGGCTGCCCCAAGCTTGTTTCGCAAATACTCTGTCCTGGTATGAAGCTGGGGGCCAGCGTCCAGGGCGGACCATGTACAGGGCAGGCAAGTACACAATGCAACACTCCAGACGCTGAAATCACTTCAGCAAAGAAGTTTAAAGGAAGACCTGTCTCCCTGTCTCCCAGCAGGAAACACACACACACATACCCTTTTCTCTAAGTTCTCCTAAAATGTCTTGAACGTTGGGATTCTGCTCTTCGAGGTCAAGGTTAAGTGAGCCTGTGTCGGGAAAGGACTTCAGGATGTCAGCTACCATGAGAACCCAGGGGTCCGAGTCCAGGGTAGCCAGCTGGATAATCTCTGCCAGGGCGCCCCTCATCTGCCGAGAAAGGAGAGACGGTAGTCCTGAGGGGGGCCCCCCAAGAGATGCCACCCCTGCCCGCCCCTCCCGGGACTCCCCCACCCCCGCAACTGACACGTGCAAGCGCCTTGCTCAGGACTGCAGGACGGAGCTGGGCAGAAGCCAGTGTGCATGCACCTTTGTTTTTAAACAGAGGGGACTTGCTCGCACCCCGCTGTAGCTTCTGTGGGCATAAAACAGTGTCCACGCTCTACAGCAATGGCCTCCACACCTGTCCCATCCTTGTGGGGGCCTGTGGGCTCCCCCTCCTCCGTGCCCTCCACCCCACGGCCATCCCCCTGACCCGGGTGGCCACTGTCTCTGCCAGGGCACGATGCCCGCCCGCACTGCTGCCCGCACACTGGGCCCTGGGGCGGCCGCCTCTCCCCGCAGCCTCCGAGGTGGCTCCCAGTGGCATCCAGGCTCCTCGGCTGCCCACACAGCAGGAGACCGGAATGCTGTCCAAAGACAAGCACCTGCCTCCCTTGAGTGCTCGTTACCCAGAACCTCCACCAGGCCACCAACATCCCCGCTTAGGAGACCTGCTGGTGGGGCACCATGGTGATGGGGAGACCAGCTCTCAGTCCCGATAGAGCAGTATGGATGCAGGCAGCCTTGCCATGCTCAGCAGGGCGAGGGCCCAGGAAGGGGCAGAAGGCGGCATGGGGCTCCTGCTGCCTGGCTCCCACCCCTGCATTCGTGCTAGCCCCCGGAATGGCCAGGGCGGAGGCCCTGATGGAGCTCCTTTCCATCCCTCAGACGTGAGACTCATTGAGACTTGGCACTCCTGGCCTGATGGAGTCCCCTCACCCAAGCACGCCTCGAGTCCCACCCACCAGGGCAGAAGCCTCCTGGCCTCCTCACCCAGGTCAAAGCTCCTAGGTGTTCGATTCTGACACTGGGCACCCCCTGTCGGCCACACACAGGACTGGGCACCAGCAAAGGGGTTCTAAAAGGCCATCTCTTGAAAGATGCAGAAATATATTCTTTTCATGGCAAAAACTGTAAACATTTATTTTTTAACATCTATAGTGGGGGCTTTTTGTTAGAGATAATGGCCCCATCCACCACCTTCCCTCTTTTCTTTAGCTGAGCTATAAGCTCTGTTCTACATCAAAAACAAAAAGGCACAAAATGAAAATTTAAACAATATCGACTATCCCTTACTACAAAAAAAGAACATCTCAGGCAACTGGTTATATATAAAATGATCACTCCTATCTAAACGTGTCTGCAGTGGCTCAGTAAGATGGTGGGCTCCCCCATCAGTGATCAGCCCCAAAGCACTGAGAACAGGAAACACACTGTGTGAGCAAAGTCCTGAGCACCCACACTCGCAAATGACAACGCCAGGAGGGGAGAGGCCATAAAGTGATGTCCACACCTCACACGGCCAGGAGACAAGGATCAAAAACATGGGTGACGGTCAACGCTGGCCCAGGGGCCAGGAGACTGGAGCTCTCTGGACACGCAGCTGGGCCTGTGGCCCTGGAAGCCATGCTGGCGCTTCCTCGAGGAGACGAGCCTGGAGACCAGCCAGCTACGGCAGATCGCGTGGGGCAGCGGAAAGAACGAGGCGACCACATGCGTCCCAAAACGAGATGCACAGCAGACTTGACCCCTCTAATAAGCTACCCTTCCTAGAGACCCCGAGTCTCTCTGGAGAGCCAAGCGAGGTGGGGCTTCAGGGACGGACACAAGCAAAAGAAGACCTGGTCTCAAAGTGCTCTCAAGTGAGCACGAGATGAACAGAGAACCCACCTGTGTTCATGAAAGCCTAGTGTTCTCAGCTGAACTGTACTCCTCCAAAAAGATATGCCAGAACCTCACAACAGGACTGTGTTTGGAAACAGGGCCTTTCCAGGTGGTCAAGGTACAATGAAGCCGTTGGGATAGGTCCCATCCACCATGACCAGTGTCCTTAACAAGGAGGGAAATCTGGACACAGAACCAGACACTCATGGAAGAAAGACAAGGTGAGCGGTGCCCCCACCAGCTGCCAAAACCAGTGGAAGCCAGAGCAGGTTAGAAGAGGCCACCCAGAGCCGTGTGACAGAGTGTTTCGGTTGTTCTAGGCTACCTAGTTTGTGACACTCTGTTCCAGCAGCCCCATCAAACTAGTACAACAACCAGGAGACCAAATGGATGAGATTTAAAAAAAAAAAAAAAAAAAAATTTTTTTTTTTTTAAATTTTTATTTATTTGACAGAGAGATCACAAGTAGGCAGAGAGGCAGGCGGGGGTGGGTGGGGTGGGGAAACAGGCTCCCTGCCGAGCGGAGAGCCCAATGAGAGGCTTGATCCCAGGACCCTGAGATCATGACCTGAGCTGAAAACAGAGGCTTAACTCACTGAGCCACCCAGGTGCCCCAAGATTTTTTTTTTTGTTATTTTTTAAGATTTTATTTATTTATTTGAGAGAGAGAGAGAGGATGAGAAGTGGGAGGGTCAGAGGGAGAAGCAGACTTCCTGCTGAGCAGGGAGCCCAATGAAGGATTCAATCCCGGGACTCCTGGATCTTGACCCGAGCCGAAGGCAGTCGCCTAACCAACTGAGCCACCCAGGCATCCCAAGATTTTTTTTTTTAAGATTTTATTTATTTATTTGACAGACAGAGATCACAAGTAGGCAGAGAAGCAGGCAGAGAGAGAGGGGGAACCAGGATACCCACTGAGCAGAGAGCCTGATGCAGGGCTCGATCCCAGGATCCTGGGATCACGACCCAAGCTGAAGGCAGAGGCTTTAATCCACTGAACCACCCAGGCGCCCCCAAATGGATGAGATTTTATAAAAATGTTTAAAAAAATAAAGAAAAAAGAAAAAAGGCAGGGAGGTTAAAACCAGAAAGACTACTGTTACAACCTGAATGTGCGTCCCCCTCAATCTAGAAGCTAAGACCCTAACCCCCATGTGGTGGGAGTGGGAGTTGAAACGGTCCTGAGGGCAGGACCTCCACAGCGGAGGTGGTGCCCACGGAGAAGAGGGATCCTGTGAGCACACAGCCACGAGACACTGAATCAGCCAGTACCTAGACTTTGCACTTCCCAGCATCCGAATTCTAAGAAAATAAATGTCTGCTGTTTAAACCATCTGGCTGACAATATTTTATAACGGCAGTCCAGGACACTTTTAGATTAAAATCTTCGACAAGAACCGTACCTTCAGCCACGTTCTCATGGTAGGCTTTCATGGGGCTTCTGCGGGGAGACAGATGCCTGATGAAGTAAGGAGCTTCCAGTTCTTGCCAAGAGTGCAACCTGGCACGGGCTGCTGGAACATCGCATGCCCTCACACATGCGTGTGTACGTTTGCACACGCGCGCGCGCACCCACGCCTCCCCCAATCTATGAGAAAGAGTTGGCCTGCATCTAAGTGCACGGCTGGGGACAGACCCTGGACTCAGAGGAAAACAAAACTGGCTTCCAATCTCACAGCATGTCTGAAGGTGCACTCCTGATGCACGACGGACCCATCAGTGAATGGGAGGGCTACAAAGTGAAAAGAAATCAAAAAGGCACATCTAATGACTTCTTAAAACTTCAAAAGCACAAACCATAAATCAAAAATTTATTACTGTGTGTTAAAACGAAAGATGTCTGTTCAGCAAAGGGCAAATGAAAAAGTTGACAGGTAACAGAATGGCAGATGTAATCTGTAGTGTTTGTTCAAAACCAGCAGTGTTTACCATCCCAAATACAGAGTCCCTCCAAATCAACAAGATGGCAACCCCAATGGAAACAGAGACAGATACTATTTTAAGATTTTATTTATTTATTTGACAGAGAGAGAGAGAGAACACAAACCGGGGGGCAGTATGCAGAGGGGGAAACAGGGTCCCCACTGAGCAGAGAGCCCAAAGCGGGGCTCAATCCCAGGACCCTGGGATCATGACTTGAGCCAAAGGCAGACACTTCACCGACTGAGCCACCCAGATGACCCAAAGGCATTTGCTATTAACAGGCAATGGACAAGGCAGAAATTTGAGAAGGCAGCGAACACAGGGACAGCTGCCTCAAATGAACACAAGGCAGCACTTTCAACCATCTGATCCACAAAAACAGAAAAGTGGACAAAACCGAGGGGGAAGGAGAATATAAGTGCCATCAGGCACTGCAGGTGGGGGTGTAGACAAGACAATCTCACCACTGAGGCAAACATGTCCTATGACCCAACACGTCCACCCCTGGGCACAGATTCCACAGAAATCCTCGCAGTGGCCCGCGGGAAAGGAGCTCTGTGCTGTGGCACTGCTAGTCATATCCAGCCTGGAGGTAGCTGTCACCCTGAGCCAGAGGGGGCCGTGCACAGGGACGCCAAGCATGGGGGCCCAGCGGGGCAGGTCTGAGTTTGCCCAGCTCTCTGTGAAGGACCTGACAGTGACCACTTCAGGGCTTGTGGGCCACGTCAAAAAAACAAAAACAAAAACAAAAAACCAGAATGACACAACTTTGAGCAATCCTTTTACTAACGTGCAAGCGTTCTTAGCTCACACACCTTACGAACAGGTCATGGCCAGTTGGCCAACTCCTGGAGGAGATGAAGAGCAACATGGATGAATCTTAAAAATAATGTTTTGTTTAAAAACTCTGACTGAAGTATATAAGACAATATAATTTATATCAATTAAAAACAATATGCTCTGAAAGATGGGAACAGGTATTTTACCAAAGATTTGTGACGTGAAACTGACAAAAGACACTCAGTGTCACTAGTGACTATGGAAACACAAACTAGGAGAGTGCCTGAGAGGACAGACACTGTCAGATGTAGAAGACAGCAGCTGGAGGGAAGGTGACATGGGACCGCCACCCTGGAGAGCAGTCAGCAGCTTTCTTTAGAAGTGAAACATATGGCGGGGGGTGGGAAAGGCGCGCAGTCGTTTAACCGTTGGTCCAACTCGTGCCCAGCTCAGGTGATGATCTCAGGGTTGTGAGATCCAGCCCCGCAGCAGGTTCTGTGCTCAGCAGGGAATCCCCTTGAGAGTCTCTCTTTCCCTCTCCATGTGCTCTCTTTCAAATAAATACATAAATCTTAAAAAAAAAAAAAAAAAAAAAAAAAGGAATTGATACTTAAACCTAACACCTAGCCACCCTCTCCTGCGTGTCTCCCTGGGCACGACAGTCCACACAAGGAGAGACCTGTTTCTAAAGCACGTCCACACAGAGGCAGCCTACTCAACAAAGAACTACAGGGGCTCCCAGCTGGTTCCACTGGAGCACGTGGCTCTTGGCTCTTGATCTTGGGATCGTGAGTTCGAGCCCCAGGCTGGTTATAGAGATTACTTAAATAAACTTAAAAAAAAAAAAAAAAAAGTTATGGGGCTCCTGGGTGGTTCAGTGGGTTAAGCCTCTGCCTTCGGCCCAGGTCGTGATCTCGGGGTCCTGGGATCTAGCCCCGCATCGGGCTCTCTGCTTGGCAGGGAGCCTGCTTCTCCCTCTCTCTCTCTGCCTGCTTCTCTGCCTACTTGTGATCTCTGTCTGTCAAATAAAGAAGTAAAATCTTAAAAAAAAAAAAAAAAAGTTATGAGCTGGGATACCTGGGTGGCTTAGTCAGTTAAGAGCTACTGCCTTTAGGTCCCGTCATGATCCCAGGGTCCTGGGATCGAGTCTCATATGGGGCTCCTTGCTCAACAGGGAGTCTACTTTTCCCTCTGCCTACCACTTCCCCTGCTTGTGTTCGTTCCCTCCTTCTTCTCTCTGCTTCTCCCTCTGTCTCTGCCACCCCCTGCCTGTACATGCATGCTCTCTCTCAAATAAGTGAAATCTTTTAAAACAAATAAAGAGAATAGAATGGTTTGTGCCTGCAGGAATGTGGGAGCAGGATGTGGGGGTAAGAGTGCCACAAGATTTTACTTCTTTATTTGACAGACTCTATAGGAAGGAAAAGGGAGTCAATAAACAGTTTAATGGCAGATGAAGAAAGGGATGGGATGCTACGTCAGACACTATGCAGACCATAACAAAGAAAGGAAACCACTAGAAGCTATGGAGGGGAGACATATGGGTCAGGAGATAGAGGGGAGTCCCATATGCACCTCCTTGGAGAAGCAGAGAACAAGGGAAAGAAACTAAGGGAAGTAAAGGCAATATGTGAAGGGGTAACTACTGAGATTTTCTAGAACAGATGGAAGATGCCTGTGATTTCAAAAAGCCCACCAAAACATGCCATAGGAAAGTGCAAGACTACAGAGAGACCCAGTGTCCTGGGCCGATGATCTGAGGCTCCTCCTCATTGTGGGGACAGAGCTGCACCCCACAGGCAGAAAAGAAACAACAGAGGTGCTGGATGGGGGCGGGGGGCGCACCACGGCAGCAGAGTTTAGGTTAAATGTCAACGAAGTGGTGAGTCTGTGTGTCACAAGGTCTGTGTCAGAACTGTGACATGGACATGGGTTTAATGTCCTCAAAAACTACACATGTGAGAGGCGTGGATGTCATGTTCACACACTCCTGTCTGAACCTCTGCCCCCGGCTTGGGAAGTGAGGCTGTTTCTGTGTCCAAGTGACAGATCCTCGGAGTAAAAGTGGAACATTTCATTCTCTTGGAGATATTTCCAACAGCAAAGTTTCTGAACTGTAATTTTGGACAGTGGTTTCTCCGGGACGAAGACAGCTACTGTGAGTAAAGGACATACTATGACGACCTGCCCAGGGGCAGTGCGGCCTTGGGATAAACCGCCTCTGGTCCACCTTGCAGCTGGCCTTATCTTTCTGAGAATCCCGGGGAGGAGTCTGCAGCTTCCCAATCCCTGAGCACTGGCATCCTTAGGACTACCCGTGGTCATCTCAAGAGTTGGTTAATTCTGCATAATAAACAGTACTTCCCAGCCATCTCTGGTCTCCCTGGAACTTCCACTGGTGCCAATGTCAATGTCTTAGACCAAAGTGATCACTGGTTTTATCCAGTACCAGCATTTCTTACTTCCTAATGCCCTTTCAAAAACAGCCCAAACCTCAAGTCACTATTTACATTTTATGACACTTTGCAGTTAGCAAAACACCTCGTGTACATTGTCTCCTGAAACCATTAGCCTCCATTTTCAAGACATCATTCTTGTTCCCCTAACTGGATAAAAATACTTAGAGAGCAGGAGCCTTAACCAACTTCTGGACCCCTCATGAAATAAACCAAAGCAATGGACCATTCTAATCTCTCTTCCTCCTCCTAGGTATTAGCTAAGAACTGTTGTTTACTTAGCTTTTGAGAGGAACAGATACATCACAAACAAGTAAACTGGTTTCAGGATTCCATTAAGAAACACAAGCAGCTGCTGTCCGGGATGGCTAATCTGACTGGGCCAGGGGTGCTCAGACATCTGCTCAAACAGGAGTTCTAAGCGTGTCTGGATGAGAAGTTTCTGGATGAGACTAACATTTGAGTTGGTAGACTCAGTAAAACAGACTGCCCTTCCTACTGTGGGTAGGCCTCTTTGAGTCCACGGAAGATAGAACTCCAGCTTGACTGAGATGGAACACTGGTCTTTCCCAGTCTTCAGACTTGGAAGGAACACTGGCTATTCTTGGGTCTCCAGCTTGCTGGCTTTCTGACTAGCACCGTACATCAGCTCTCCGGGTCTCAAGCATGCTGGCAGCAGATCCCGGGACTTCTTTGATTCCATAATCATGTGAGCCAATTCCTTTTAATAAAAGCCAATTCTAAATCTGCATGTACCTAATAACATAGGCTCAAAATACATAAAGCAAAAGTTGATAAAATTGTAAGGAGGAACAGACAAATCTATATAATAGAGATCAACACACCCCCTCTCTAATCGGTAAAACAATTTTTAAAAAATTAGTAAGACTATAGTAGACCTATACAATACAATAAACAAACTGACCTAATAAACATATTTTGGGTAGTGGACCTCAAAACTAGAGAATAAACGTGCTTCTCAAGTTTAATCACGATGTTTATAAAAACTATTTCACCATTAAGCAAATCTTAAATTTCAAACAACTAAAGTAATGTAGACTGTATTCTCTGACAAGCACTCAATACAGCCAGAATTCACTAACAAAAATGTAACTAAAATCTCTCCCTCTCCAATGTACAGAAACTAAGAAACAATTCTAAACACACAGGATCAGTGAATAAATCATCATAGAAATGAGGAAATACTGTGACTTACTAATGAAAATGCTATTTATCAAAACTTGCAGGATACAGCTAATGTTGGGATTAGAAGAAAATGTATGGCTTTACACATATATTTTAGGGGGAAAAAAAGCTGAAAATGAGGTCTGCATCCAACCTAAAAGATTAGAAAAAGAACAAAATAAAAAAGTAGAAGGAAGAAAAAAATGAAAGTCCAAAAAAGTAGTGAAACAGAAAACAAATACATAATATGACACAGAATATCAATAAAGCCAAAAGTTGGTACTTTGAAGTCTTAGAAAATTGAAAATATCTGGTTAGATGAATCAAGAAAAAGAAAAATGAGGGAAAAATGAAAAAGGGAAGATTACTGCATATGCCTCTGATATTAAAAAAATAAAGGGATATTAACCACTTTACACTAATAAATTTGAAGTTTTAGTAGAAATGGCTGATCCTTTAAAAAAATATGTAACATTTAACCTTTACTTAAGAAGACTATAGGGGCGCCTGCATGGCTCAGTGGATTAAGCCTCTGCCTTCAGCTCAGGTCATGATCTCAGGGTCCTGGGATGGAGCCCCACATTGGTCTCCCTGCTCAGCAGGGAGCTGGCTTCCGTCTCTCTCTCTCTGCCTGCCTCTCTGCCTACTTGTGATCTGTCAAATAAATAAATAAAATCTTAAATTAAAAAAAAAAAAAAAGGAAGAAGACTATAAAACCTGGGTGGCTCAGTCGTTAAGCATCTGCCTTCGGTTCAGGTCATGATCCCAGGAACTTGGGAGATCCATGGGAAGCCTGCTTCTCCCTCTCCCACTCCCCCTGCTTGTGCTCCCTTTCTTGCTGTGTCTCTCTGTCAAATGACTAAATCTTAAAAAAAAAAAAAAAAAAAAAAAAAAGACTATAAAACCAAAAATCAAAACTCAAAAATCTTCCCACAGAGAAAAGTCAGGTCCCCCATATGGTTTTATTACTAAATTCTACCAAACATTTAGGAAGTAATAATTTGATTATTAAACTTTCCAAGGAAAAGAAAAACAGAAGATACACTACAATCCCTTGTATAAGGTTATCATATATACCCTTGTATAAGGGTAGCATAACTTCATACCAAAAATCTAACAAGACAACATGGAAAAGTAAAATCAGAGGGGCACCTCGGTGGCACAGTCAGTTAAGCACCCTACTCCTGGTTTTGGCTCAGATCATGATCTCACGGTCACAGGATGGACCCCCACAATGGGCTCTGTGCTCAGCACAGAGATTGAGATTCTCTCTTCCTCTTTGCCCCTCCTGGTCATGCTCTCTCTCTCTAAAATTAAGAAATCTTAAAAAAAAAAAAAAAGGTAAAATTAGAGGTAAACTCACCTATGAACATAAATACAAAATTCCTACACAAACTATCAAGACAACATAATCCAACAATATAAAATGGCCAAATTGGGGGCACCTGGGTGGCACGGCTTACTGAGGCTCTGATTCTTAGTTTCAGCTCAGGTCATGATCTTGGGGTCTTGGGATCAAGTCCCACGTTGGGCTCCACACTCAGCACGGAGTTGGCTTCAAACTGTCTCTCCCTCTGCCCCTCCCACCCTGTGGTGCTCACGCACACTCTCTCTCAAGTAAGTATTAAAATAAAATTACTAAATTAGGTTTATACCTCAGGGATGCAAAGGTGGTTTACAATTAATGCCATTCTATAAATATGGGGAATTACACATTAAGGGATATTTTAACCATTTGTTAAAACTCAAAACCCATTCATGTTCATACTACTAGGATGGCTACATCAAAAAGACAGGATAACAAAGGACGGGAAGGATGGGAGAAACTGGAAAACTCAAACATCGCTGCTGGTATCAGCTGTGAAGAAGCTGAAGCCACCGTGGAAGACAGACTGGCAGGACCTCAGGACAGTAATAACACAAGCCAAGCTGTTCTTCCCTGAGGCCTATGCCTGAGAACCGAAACCCAGTGTCCATACTGGAAATACAGGTCTATACACACTTCTCGTGAACTTTCACAGCAGCAGTATTCATGAGTCAAAAAGTGTATACAACCCAAGTATCTATTAACTGACAAATACTTGAGGAATAAAATGTGGTCTATCAATGCAGTGGAGTATCAGTCAGTTATAAAAAAGAAGTAGAAACAGACTACAACGTCAGTGAGCCCCAAAAGTATTACACTAAGTCAAAGAAGCCAGTCACAAGGATCACATATTGTATGATTCCATTCACACGAAATGTCCAAAATAGATAAATCCTCAGACACAGAAAGCAGATCAGTGGTCACCTCAGGCTGGGGAAGGTGGGGAGAGTGGTGGAGGGGGAGACTGCCAATAGCTTATTTTGGGGCTGATGAAAATGTTCTAAAATTGACTAAGATGATGGTTACACAACTCTGAACATACTAAAAAACACTCAATTTACATTTCAAATGAGTGAAATTATATCTCAATAGAACTCTTAAGAAAACTCATTCATGATTACAAAAATTCATGATTAAAAAAAAATTTAGGGGGCACCTGGGTGGCTCAGTGGGTTAAACCTCTGCCTTCAGCTCAGGTCATGGTCTCAGGGTCCTGGGATCGAGTCCCACATCGGACTCTCTGCTCAGCGGGGAGCCTGCTTCCTCTCTCTCTCTGCCTACTGCTCTGCCTACTTGTGATCTCTCTCTCTGTCAAATAAATAAATAAAATCTTAAAAAAAAAAAAAATTTAGGAGGTGGGCACCTGGGTGGCTCAGTCGGTGAAGTGTCTGCCTTCAGCTCAGGTTATGATTCCCGAGTTGTGGGATGGAATCCCAAGTCCGGCTCCCCTCTCTGCAGGGAGTCTGCTTCTCCCTCTACCCTGCCACTTCCTCTGCTCATGCTCTGTGTGTCAAATGAACTAAAAAAAAAAAAAAAATCTAAAAAAAAGATTATAAAATAAATAATGCATAAAAAATCTAGAAATAGAAGAGAATTTCCTTAACCAGATAAATCTATCTACCAAAAATAATAGTAAACATAATATTTATCATCAAAATAGTCAAAGTTCTCATTGTACAATCAGAAAAAAGACAACGTACTGGAGGGGTCCTGGTGAGTGCAGTGTAAGGCAAGAAAAAGAAATAAAAAGTAGGGGGCGGGGGCGCCTGCATGGCTCAGTTGGTTAAGCGACTGCCTTCAGCTCAGGACATGATCCTGGAGTCCTGGGATCGAGTCCTGCGTCAGGCTCCCAGCTCTATGGGGAGTCTGCGTCTCCCTCTGACTTTCTCCTCGCTCATGCTGTCTCTCACTGTCTCTCTTAAACAAATCAATAAAATCTTTAAAAATTTAAAAAATAAAAAATAAAAAAAGTAGGGGGTGCCTGGGTGGCTCAGCAGGTTAGGTCTCTGCCTTCAGCTCAGGTCATGATCTCAGGGTCCTGGGATTGAGCCCTGCATCAGGCTCTCTGCTGGGCGGGGAGCCTGCTTCCCCCCACCTCTCTCTGCCTGCCTCTCTGCCTACTTGTGATCTCTCTCTCTCTCTGTCAAATAAATAAATAAAATCTTGGAAAAAAAAGTAATGGGAAAGATATTAGTAAAAGTACACAGAAAAACAGTCAACAGAAAAATTAGTGCAATTAGTAAGCTATTCACAGATTCATCTAAAAAAATAAATTTGAACAGATACCATTTACAACAGCATGAAAAATATGAAATATCTAATAACGCATCTAACAGAAGATGGAAGACCTCTATAAAGAAAATCATAAAACTTTATAACAAATATTAAAGGAAAACTAAATAGAGAGGTATGCCCATATTCACAAATTATCAGATACAATATTAAGATGATTTCACCCCAGAATGCAGTATAAATTCAACTCAGTCTAAATCAAAATTCCAATATGATGTATGCGTAACCTGAGAAGTGAAAGTTAAATATATACACAAGTAGAAACAACTCAGAACAGCCAAAGACGCTCCTGAAGAATGAAGTGGGAGAGGGGCTGCTGTGAGCTGCCCAGACTTCAGTATACAGTGGCAGCAACAGGACTTAGTGGGTTATCTGCACAGTGACATGAGAGCCTGAAGGAACCCAGCAGAGCCCAGGCACAGACCCACAGAAGTGACAGCAGTTTCAATAAATGGGTCTGGACTAACTGGACATCCATGTGGAAAAGGAAACTGGACTCCCAGCTTCACACAATTATCAAGGCCAGGCGGCCTGAAGAATGTGAAAGGTGAACAGAGCTGCTCCAACAAGACATCAGAAACGCCCTCCTGTTAGGCCTCAACAAGACAAGCTGAGTCCCGTCACAGAAGAAGGCAAGACCGCTAGCAGCTGGTCCCAGCTGAGAGCATCTGCACCTCCAAAGGTTCTGTGAAAAAGCCTGTGTGAGGCTTAAAACTAACAATCGCTATAAAATATATAACTGAAAAAGGACTGCCAACTGACGTTTATATATATACAGATATATGTTTTAAAAAAGCAAAAAAAAAAAAAAAAGCTGTCAGAAAAAAACCCACAAAAGATGTGAAGAGGTAACTCACAGAAAAAGAAAATCAGTGAATAAATACATAAAAGGGTGCTCAACCATGTTAGTATTAAAGCAAATACAAATCAAAATCACCCAACGTGGAGAAAGTACTTAATAATACTGTACTGCATATTTGAAAGTTGCTAAGAAAGTAAGTCTTGGGGCACCTGGGTGGCTCAGTCGTTAAAGGTCTGCCTTCAGCTCAGGTCATGATCCCAGGGTCCTGGGATTGAGCCTCGAATCAGGTTCCCTGCTCTGCGGGAGCCTGCTTCTCTGTCTCTCACTCCCCCTGCTTGTGCTCCCTCTCTTGCTGTGTCTCTCTCTGTCAAATAAATAAAATCTCAAAAAAAAAAAAAAAAAGACAGTCTTGAAAGTTCTCATGCCAAGGGAAAAAAATTTCTGCATGTATGGTAGACTTACCGCACTGATCACAGGCAATACATGCAAATCCCATTATCTTTATGTTGCATGCCTGAAGCTAACATAACATTGTATGTTCATTAATTCTCAATTTTAAAAATGCAGGGGCACCTAGGTGCAACCAACTCTTGGTTTTGCTCCGATCCTGATCTGAGGGTCCTGTGGTGGAGCCTGAAGAGGGGCCTCCTGCTTAGCAGAGAGTCTGCTTCTCCCTCTATCCCTTCCCCTCCTCACGTGCTTGCTCTGTAAGAAGTAAGTAAATCTTTAAAAAAGTGGCTCAGTCGTTAAGCGTCTGCCTTGGGCTCAGGTCATGATCCCAGGAGGAATGGAGCCCCGAATCAGGCTCCCTGCTTGGTGGGAGGCCTGCTTCTCCGTCTCTCACTCCCTCTGCTTGTGTTCCCTCTCTCTCTGTCTCTTTCTCTGTCAAATAAATAGATAAAAATCTTAAAAAAATTTTAAAAATAAAAATAAATCTTAAAATGGTGCAGTTACTCTGGGAAAGAACAAGAGAACCCCACCAAACACCTTCAGGCACCCAGCAGGCAGGCAAGTGTGGGGTAGGGCCCCTTTCGAAAACACCAGGCACAGTGCCGTGACCCCGAAACCCCAGACAAGTACGTGCTTACTGATCCCCTAATGCGAGTCCACAAGCCATCGTGTCCCTGGGACAGGACGGGCGGCACCCGGAGCCGAAGCCGCGGCGTGAACGCGCACCTCGGGCACGCGCGCAGCAGGCACCTCCCCGCCAGCCCCGCCAGCCCCGCAGGCCCGCACCTGTGCGCGGGCTCCACCCGCAGCCACGAAGGTACAGACCACAGCCGCGTCCTTCCGACAACCGCAGCGGCACGTTAGCCGGCGCCGGCTTCGGTATTTTGAAACCTAGTTTACCTCGCGCGAAAACCGACACAGCGTGCCGTTTCGGAAAAACAAGACCAGTCTCACACCCACGCCCTTGAGCGACGTGGAGCACCCGTACGCGGGAAGAACCCTAAGATTCGTGAACAAGCGCCCTGAACGAGCGGCTGTTCGGTGAGGTGCCCGGGACAGAACCCGGAGCCCGCCGCCCTCCGCAGCCCGGATCCCGGTTGCGGGGCCCCGGCGGCCGCGGGACCCCACGTCCTCCGGCGGCTTCCCAGCCTCCCCTCCCGGCCGGTGGGCTCCAGCTTCTCCCCTCCAGCACCCCCGGGGCCGGGAGGCCCGGGCCTGTGGGGCCGGCGGTCGGGAGACAGGCCTGACCAGGGCGGGAGAGAGGGGGAGGCGTGAGGGTCGAGGGATGAGGGTCCCGGGGCGCGAATGAGGGTCCGTGGGCAGGGGGGCGTGAGGGTCGGGGACGAGGGTCCCGGGGCGCGAATGAGGGTCCGTGGGCAGGGGGCGTGAGGGTCGGGGACGAGGGTCCCGGGGAGGGAATGGGGGTCCGTGGGTCAGGAGGGCATGAGGGTCTGTGGGCAGGGGGGCGTGAGGGCCAGGGGCGAGGGTCTCGGGGCGGGAATGAGGGTCCGTGAGCCAGGGGGGCGTGAGGGTCTGGCACGAGGGTCCCGGGGCGGGAACGAGCGTCCGTGGCCCAGGGGGCGGTGAGGGTCCGTGGCCAGGGGGGCTTGAGAGTCTGGCATGAGGGTCTCGGGGCGGAATGAAGGTCCGTGGGCAGGGGGGCGTGAGGGTCGGGGACGAGGGTCTCGGGGCGGGAATGAGGGTCGGTGGGCAGGGGTGCGTGAGGGTCGCGGGGTTCCGGGTAACCGTGAAGGTCCGGGGGAGGCCTGGAAGGGGTAAGCAAGGAAAGTCGGAGAGAAGGGGGCAGGCTCCGGGACTAGGGTCCCTGGAAGGGGCGGTCCCGCGTCCCCACCGCCGTTCGCCTCACCTCGTCCACGGTGCGGCGCGGGAGGTGCAGCGTCCCGAGCAGCAGCTTGAGCTTCACGGCCGAGGAGAGGCCGTGGAAGCAGAGGCGGATGTTGTCGATGACCGCGGCGGTGAGCAGGGACGCGATGCTGGGCGGCGCCCACAGCTCGTCGGTGGCCCCCAGCTTGTTGTGCAGCCACAGGCCCGTGTCGCTCTCCCGCATGGACGCCATTTTGGGGGGAGAAAGCCGGGCGCCGCCGAGCCGGCATCTTATGAAGACACCTACGCGGCCGCGGCGAGGACCCCCAACATGGCGGCGCCCGCGTGGCGGCCGCGGTGACGTCTCCGGGGGGCGGGGCCTCGGCGAGGCCGTCCGCGGCGGCGCCGAGGAGGGCTCGCCGGTCGCCGTAACGCAGCATGGCGGCGCCCGCGGCCGGCTCTTCGGCGGCCGGGGGAGATGACGTCAGGAGAGGGGCGTAGCGCGCCTGTGTCGGAAGGGCGCGTGGTCAGGGGACGCGGCTTCGAGGCGGAGCGTGCTTGCGGGCTTGGCCCGTGCCGCGAGGCACCGGCCCGGCGGCCCGCGCTACCTTATCCCCGCGCGGACCAGGCGTCCAATGTGGCCCGGAGGCGGGCTCCCAGGCAGGCTCCTAGGCGCACCGCCCAGGCTCCTCGCCCCCCGCTGCCGAGGGAGCACCCTGCGCGCGGGCCGTGTTGGAGGAAGGTCTCCAAGGGCCACCGGACGCGTAGGACTGTCCGCCGCGGGCGGCCCGGGGCGCTCGCATGCGCTCGGGTGAGGGGTGCCCTGTGCTCTCTGCGGTCCCAGAGGCCTGAGTGGGCTCTGCGGCCCAGAGGGAGTGGGCGGTGTACAATAGTGAGGGTGGTGCGCAGAGGCCTCTGGGCGGCGGGGGCTTGGCTGGCCTCCGGTCCCCGGTGCCGCTGTGTTTGCTGGTGCCCGCAGCTGCCCGGGGAGAGGACGGAGTCGCTGTGCGGGCAGCCTGCCAGACTTGGGCCTGCCCTTTGCAGATGCCCGGAGTGCGGGAGAATCAGCCCTGCCTTCCCGGGGGAGTGGTGGCGGTTTCCCCGTGCCAGGATTCCGCTTTGGGAATGATCAAGGAAACCCCAGCACGGAGTGAGGAGCCCTTTGCCTGCGGGGGTTCTCTCCCCCGGGGCCAACCCTCTGCTTCCCAATAGGCCCGCCACCTCGCCTGCTTCGGGAGGTCTCCGTGGACCAGGAGGTGCTCTGGTTATGGTCACAAACTGGGAGGAGTGGGTACTGGTCTACCATGGCCTGTCAGGGCTGGGGCATCTGTCAGAGAAGGGGAGGTTGCAGGAGGTCGCAGGCTGTGAGCAGGAGCAAGGGCGACCTGCCTAGGGAGCACCTCGGTGCCTCAGGACAGTACCCCCTTCCCAGGCCCTCGCCTCCCCAACCCAACACATACTTGTGCCCCTCCCCCATCATCTCCAAGAGCGCCGGCGTCCAAATCGCCCCTTCAGACCTACTCCCTCCACACTCATAGGCTCCATCTTTCCAGTTCAAGACCACTATGGGGAGGAAGGGGGATGCACCGACTGCCTCACCCCTCTGCACCTGGGCGGTGGAGAGGTCTGTAGTCCAGTCCCCTCAGATCAGATCTCATAACTCACCTCTCTCCCCAGGCATCTCCCCCAACCCACTTTAGAGTGTTTGGAATACCTACTGATGTATCAATGACAAACCTTAAATGTTGTGTATATATGTGCCTTCAATGGGCAGAGAGGAGATTATGCCAAATCTTGTATCCATTCCCCTAGCATTAAACCCTTAAACTGCTTCCAGAGACCCACCCTACAGACAACCCTCCTAGGAGTCCCTCCAAGACGATGTGCAAGGGTCTGGGAGCTGCCTTTCTGGGAGTGGAGGTATTGACCAAAGGGCATCCAGGTACTGTTACAAAGGGCTGCCAAAAGTTTCTCAGGGGACTGCACTCTTTACGCACCCCCCAGCCCTGTGCTGTGACTGGCTTGTATAGGCTTACAAGACCCAACTGTTACATTTTCAGGAATTGTACAAACTTGGTGTCAAACATAGCATTATTAAAAATTAAACTTCATTTTATTGTATTCATTTTACTACTTTATCTTTTACAACATATCTTACATACCTCGGGGGCCTGACTGGCTCAGTCGGTGGAGCACATGACTCTTGATCTCGGGGTTGTGAGTTCGAGCCCCACATTGGGGGTAGAGATTACTTAAAAAAGTAAAATCTTAGGGGTGGCTGGGGGTTCAGTCGGTTAAGCATCTGCTTTTGGTTCAGGTCCTGGGTTCGAGTCCCACATCAGGCTCCTTGTTCACTGGGAAGTCTGCTTCTCTCTCTGCCCCTCCCCTGCTTGCTCTTTCTCAAATCTCAAAGAAATAAAATCTTTAAAAAAAAAAAAACCTGAGATATCCTCCTTCATTTCACATTACCCATGCTGTAGACGTATTCACATCTGCCCTCTTAGAATGGTGGAAATGCTGTGTGACCTGTTCTCCCGGCTTGTCCCAGCCTCATTTCCTTGACCTAATAATGGCAGCCTGCAGCAAGGATGGGGTTGTTTACACCATGAATATCGCAGATTCTACAAATCAGGGCTTGACTGATAGTTTCATTGATTGTCTAGACTAGCCAAGGAAAGTAGTGCTGACAATGAAAATTAAAAGTGCGTTATGTCTATCGTCCTTACACTGTAAATAGTGCACTTGCACACAGGTGCAGCATCCCTTCTACTACTCAAAAATCAGGGGCGCCTGGGTGGCTCAGTGGGTTGAAGCTTCTGCCTTCGTCTCAGGTCATGATCTCAGGGTCCTGGGTTTGAGCGCCACATCTCTGCTCTCTGCTCAGCGGGGAGCCTGCTTCCCCCTCTCTCTCTGCCTGTCTACTTGTGATCTCTCTCTCTCTGAAAAATAAATAAAATCTTAAAAAAAATCATTGTCTAATTTGGCAAAGAAGTTCCTCCCGTTACTGACTAATGGGTGAGGTTCTGAAGTAAGTGTGCTGGAGCTTAATTACGATAATCGGAGTGTGTCACAGTTGATTACATATCAAATTTAATAACACCTTTATTGGGAAAAGAGGAGAGTGGGATGCAACTTCCTTTGTCAAGTAATGACTGAATTGTAACTACTGGTTGACCAAAATGAAAATCTTTGTTCACTGCAGGCGCCCAGAAGTTTTAAAATGTGTTTTTAAATGTGGCTATCCAGTGGTCCCAACATTTGCTGAAAACACTGTTTCTCAAATGAACTACCTTTGAACCTTTGTTAACTGTTGTCCGTATATATGTGGGTCTATTTCTGGACACCTTTCTAGCCTAATTTATTCATCTATATTTCCACTATGATGCAGGAAAGAAAGGTTTCGAAGCTGGCAGCCAAGAAGGAATTCTTGAGACATCTTTGGTGCAAAAAGGTGATTTTATTAAAGCATGGGGACAGGACCCATGGGCGGGAAGAGCTGCAAGGGGGTGGTGAGGAGTGGTCCATTATATATTTTCAAGTTGGGAGTGGGTTAGAGAGAGGGTAAGTCTCTAAGGTATTTTGGAAGCAAGTTTTCCAGGACTTTGAGAGGGTTCGCTATTAGGAAATTATCATTCGTTACCATTTATTACCATATCTTGGGCCATATGCTTGGGGGATGATTGCCCATACCTATTTTGGGGGGTGGTTAGAGATAAAGGAAGATTCTAAAGGAATTTTTCTATGTTAAAGTAGACTTATAGGGACACCTGGGTGGCTCAGTTGGTTAAGCGTCTGCCTTCGGCTCAAGTCATGAGCCCAGGTCCTGGGATTGGGCCCCACATTGGGCTTGTTGCTTGGCAGGGAGTCTGCTTCTCCCTCTGCCTGCCGCTTCCCTGCTTGTGCACTTTCTCTCTCACTCTCTGACAAATAAATAAAATCTTTAAAAAATAATAATAAAGTAGACTCACAGGATCCTAGGGGTCTGGCTAAGGTTGCCTTTTACCCTTAGCAAAGTATTAACATTGAGACAGTTGAGTCCCTAGGGGAATGTCACTCTGCCTGTTTCAAGGACTTGTCCATGGGCTGCAGGTAGTAAGAAAATTTACTAATTTCTCTTCTACCTTTGTTTCCCACATTATTCCCCCTGAACAATTTTGACCCTTAAATCTAAAGTTGCAGAGGGGAGGATGGTCTCATCTTCTGTAACTTCTTGCTGTTGAATAGGGTTGTAGAGATATCCCTACCTTTAGGTCAGCATTGGTCAGCTGGGACTCATACAGCTCTAGGAGTTACAAAAGGCAGAGGTGGCTGAATCCTGAGATCATCAGTTAGTCAGAAGTTATGTCAGCGAAGGTGTGTGTACCAAGTGGAGAGAGAAAACCCCAAACATGACTAGTGTAGCAAAAAGAAAAAACCCAAATAAGAGTCCTTTGGCAGTTGACAAAAATCCTCTTTTAGTCCAGAAGTTCAACCCATCATTAAGGGAAAGAGAGGAGGGATCATTTAAAGCACCAATTTGAGTACTCATGGTAGAAATCCGGAAATACATTGTGATAGTTTGGAACATATACACAGCGTTCTGTTTTTATGCCAACACGAGTTCCATCTTATGTAGCTGTTAGAACACCTAAAGCTGGGTGCCTGGGTGGCTCCGTGGGTTGAAACCTCTGCCTTCCGCTCAGGTCATGATCCCAGGGTCCTGGGATCGAGTCCTGCATTGGGCTCTCTGCTCAGCAGGGAGCCTGCTTCCTCCTCTCTCTCTGCCTGCCTCTCTGCCTACTTGTGATCTCTGTTTGTCAAACAAATAAATAAAATCTTAAAAAAAAAAAAAAAGAACACCTAAAGCCAAGCTATGTTGTAGAGTTTCACTTAGGGCTCTGACAGTGTACTTATTAAGAGCTTCCAGGTGCCAGACAACACCCTCCAATCCCAGAGAGGGAACAAAAACGGGCGTTAGGTGGTCATACCAACGAGACACAGAACATGTCCACCATTTGTTTAAATTTGGAAGGTTGGCCGGCTTGGTCATGGTTTTAATAATGTGTCCGTGGATCCAGGCAAAACAGAGTCCACTGACCTACCCAGCTTGGGAGAAGCCATGGACACAGGTTAGAGCTGCATAGCTGCTGGGTCCTGTTAGGAGGCAGTCATCTAATTATGGACCCTTTAACTCCAGTCAAGATACCAAGGGCTATTCTGTTTTGGAGGGCTATCTTTTAAATGTGTAATAAAAGACGGTCCGTTGTCACTTTGTAGAGACCAAGGGAGTCCAAATCTAGGGACAGTTTCTCTTAGCAAAGTTTTTCTCCACCTTTGTGGCCTTTTTACCCAAATCAGTAGTGTGGTGTAAACCTTGTATTATCTTCCATTGGTTATTTTGGGGTTTAAAGATTTTTCTCTCATTATTAACAAGCCAGTCCTGTGCATTTCTTGGTCTGAATAGGCTGGACTTGCAGACTTTACTGGAGCTAAGGCGGTAGAAGACTGCTTAGCTGCATGGTCTAGTGAATTGTTTCCTTTAAAGTCTAAGGTCATATCCTTTGATGTCGTTTGAGGTGAATTAAAGCTACCTTCCTAGGTAGGTGTCTAGCCTTAAGAAGAGTAATAATTTCAGGCCCATATTTGACCAGGGAGTCATGGCTTGATAATAATCCCCTTTTCTTCCAAATTGCCCCATGAACCTGCAGGACTAGGAAAGCATATTTGGAATCGGTACAAATATTCATTTTTAAGGCTTTGGCAATTGCAAAGCACAAGTGAGCACTAGGGCACACCCACTTTCTCTTATTTCCTTTTTTTTTTTTTTTTCCCCCGTGAAACTATTACCATCAGTAAACTGACTATTGCCTGCATTTTTCAACAGGGAGATCTTTTAAATCTGGTTGACTAGAATAAACAAGATCAATGGCCTCTGAACAGTTGTGCTCTACAGAAGGATGATGGTCAGGTCCAGGCATAAAGGTAGCTGGGTTTAAAGTCTGACAGGTGTCAAGTATATTTCAGGCATAACTATAAACAGAGCCCAGTATTTAATAAGTCAGCCTCCCATCATCCTTTGGTGGCCTTTGGTCTCTAAGACACTCTGGACCTAATGGGAAGTCATTACAGGCAGGGACCATCCCAGAGTGAACTTTAAGACTCCCACCAGGAGGACTGTCATGTGCTTGGCTAAAGCCTTTGTTTGTAATTGTATCTCAATAGAGGTGGCTTCTAGGATAAATATGACTAAGGAATAAAACCATCAAGAAGACCTCTTTATTTGAGGTCCAGCCTTAACAATGTCTTAATTATAAGGAATCACCGGCAAGTGGGAGAAGATTGTCTCAGGAGATAAGGACATCCCCAAGTGCACCATCTGGTCCAATCATAAGGAAAGTGGGGTCATCCATTATCTCCAAAGTCCATGGCTAACTCCATGGAGTGGGATATGCTCTGGCTTTTACAGAGCGATTCTGTCATCCGAGCCACACAGAATTGGTCAAGGTGATTGCTGAGATATACAGTTGTTGGGTAATCAGTCCCATTTTCAGCTATTCAAAAAATCATATATCCATGGGGTCCTATTACTATCCCCACAGAATAACAAGCAAGAAGGTTGTCTACATGAGCTACTGTGGCAATTTCTCTGAAATTTCTCAAGTTGTCTAGCTTAGGCAAACATCATTCAAAGACAATCAGAACTAGGATTTACCATCCATAAAGGTGAGTTATTGAAACATAATTTTTCTCCTTAAAATAACTCTACTTTCTAAAAATAGCCAAATCAAGACTAATTTGTAAAACGAGTCTGATTTTAACAAACTTGGCCTGGTTGTTTACATAAGCTCAGCAAGAATAGTGACTGATCATATAGATCTTTGAGAATCTGCTTTCCTGGATCTTTTATAAGGAATTTCTAGGTTGAACTTTTAGTAGCCTCTCCAGGCCAGAAGTCAAGCCAACCACTTGCCATTAGACATGCCTACAATAGCTGTATATTGGGGTGAGTTCCTCTTCATGAGGTCTCCAAAGCCTCCTGAGGCTCCTGCACCTGCCAGGAGGTGACATTCTTTCCACACCTGCTGAGGCTGCTGGGAACTCTGTAAGCAGATATCAGGCCAACAGGTCCAAGGGGCTTTATGGCTCCATGTTACAGAAAATCAATCTTAGTTCCTTAAAGCTGTTTGGTCATATCTGAGTCTAGGCATGTCTCTCTCAAATATGACAGTCCAGTCAAAGCTTTTGGTAAAATTACCACTGTTTCCAATGGTGTCCAGGGTTACAAGGAGAACAGATTCTTATTGAACTTATGCAAATGACTAGGATTGCCACGGAAGAAAGACTATTCACTGAAACCTTTTGAATTTCAGAGTGTTCAGGTAGAGAGAAAAGTTGAATGCGTGAATTTGTTCACAAATAAATACTTTATCACATTTCTGTGAGTCTTAAGAAAAAGTTTCCTTAATCTGGAAGAGCAAACATTAGGTAACCAGCAATCTTTCAAACAGAGTCACAAAAACTAATCATCTTTTTAATTCATTTAGTTCCACATTACTATTCTTGTTCAGTTTGAATGCAGCTTTTTGTTAGTTCTGGAGACTCTTACTCATTTCAGTTTCAATCTTAAAGATATTTATTTTCTGAATTTGTCCCAAAAGTCCTTTTTATGAATCTCCTTGAAACTGAAACTCATTTTGCAAGAGAATAAGAACAATTATAAATGACAAAAACTCAGCAATGTACATCTTTAATGATCTGATTTGAGAGTTCATGCTGATGCAATTGACAAGGAAACTTGGTTATTTCTGTGACACATAACACTTCCATAGCCAGAATATCTAGTGATGACAAAGTTATACCAGAACATAACATACCAAAACAAACAAGCCTAATTAGTCAATGAGACTTTGTTCACGATTTAAATCTTGGGGAAGTTTGTTAAAATCTTAGAAAGTTTTAAAACACATGCTTAAACAGGATTAGGGATCGTCAAAGACTTGATAAAGGCAAAACATAGACGCTGGTTTTTCTGGGCAGGCAAAGAGAAAAACAACCTGTTTACATTTTCTTATCAAGAGCTGACCAAAATTCAAGAAAACATTATCTTTTTAACAGAGAGAAAACAGACTTTCGATCTTATACCAGTGCGCTTTAAAATCCATTCATTTTAGGGACACCTGGGTGGCTCAGTCATTAAGTGTCTGCCTTAGGCTCCAGTCATGATCCCAGGGTCCTTGGATTGAGTCCTGCATTGGGCTCCCCTCTCAGTGGGAAACCTGCTTCTCCCTCTCCCACTCCCCCTGCTTCTCCCTCTCCCACTCC